>NC_043026.1:2286167-2350670 GCF_006345805.1 Octopus sinensis
TATTCACAAAATTCTTACAACAGTAAGCTACCAATGAAATAGGAAGTAACTTTATTAGAAATCGACTTTTGGAAGCCTCCAAAGTAAAGGATGAAACAGAACTCAACCTTTTCTCACAGACACACACACATATAGGTGCAGGTGTCGCTGTAGGATAAGAAATTTGCTTCCGAACCATATGGTTCTGGGTTCAGTCGACTGTGTAGCCCCTTGAGCAAATGTCATCTATTATTGCCTCCGACTGACTGGATTTGGTAGATGGAAACTGAAAGATGCTTATTGTATATATATATATATATATATATATGTATGTGTATATATATATATATATATATATATATATATTATGTATGTATGTGTATATATATATATATATATATATATATATATATATATATATATATATATATATATATTATACATATTATATATATATATATATATATATATATATATATATATATATATATATATATATATATATATATATATGTATGTATGCATATTTTGATTTTAATAATATAGGGTAAAATCAGTAATAATTTTACCAGGTAGCCAGTACGTATATAAAAACCTTTTAGGTAAATTTTACAAATTATTCTATAATTATGTATAAATATTATAAATAGATGAGTGTATTTTTACCTTGTTAACAATTAACACAGAAAAAAAAATAAATAGTTACCAGGGCAGCAAAAATCTCACAAGTAAAGGTGTTGTAACTCCTTGTTTATAAAGGTAGAAACTTCGTGTTTACGTTGAATATTTTGAATAATATGAATAAAAAATATTAATATCCCTACTCTTTCTGTTAGCTACTTATGACGTTATATCATATAACGTTTTTTTAAACAATATTAATAGCGTTCTGTCTATCGCTATACAAATCCATCATTTTTTGCTAAAATGTCTTATTGATGAGTTTCGTTTTTTTCACTTTCCTGAGGAGAAGATTGCATTGTTTATACCATTTATTCTTTTGAATAGTATCAGTGGAATTTTCGAAACATGTGTCGAAAGTAAAAATATTTGATTACACCTGTGTTAACTCCATTTTTTACTTATATATATATATATATATATATATATATAAGATCAGCAACAATTTAGATTCAAATGAATATGGTACTTAATTTAGATGCACCAGAATTTTGTATGGTGTTATCCATAAAAATATGCGTGGTGATTATAATAAAAAATAAGCAACAAGAATGAATCCGGTAATTTAGTACAATTGTTTCATACTACAACATTTTATAAAAGCTGTAAATATTACAGCAGATTTAAGATGCTGAGTAATCTTCAGCTGATTTATATAGGTTTTCCAATAATATAAAAGTTTTCAGATCATCTTAAATCTGCTGTAATATTTGCAGCTTTTAATAAAATGTTGTAGTATGAAACAATTGTACTAAATTACCGGATTCATTCTCGTTGCTTATTTTTGATATATATATATATATATATATATATATATATATATATATATATATATATATATATATATATATATATATATATATATATATATATATATATATATACATACACACACATGCACACACACACACACTTCTCCTTTGTCTTCGTCTCCACTTCCTTACTCCCTTCTGCCTCTTCTGCCTCAGACATTTTCCAACTGTTGACCATCACCATAAGCAACCCTTACTTTCAGTATGATGACTTGGTATTCAAACAGATTCTAGAGATGACCGTACGTAAAGGAGATGCTGACAGAATGTCTCCTTTTCAACACCACACAGTTGCCTTACAAAGAAGAAGCCAAAATACATGGAATAAAAGAATGCCAGTGCCAAGGAAGAATAGAGAAGACGGCACAACCATTAAAGAAGAAAACTTTATTTACAGATGCGTACATAAGAGCGTGTATGAGTGCTAGCAGAGTGTTTGTCTGAGTGCGTGCGACAAGTGTGTGTCTGTGTGTTCGTGAGTGTAGTCAGAACAATAGGAAATGAGTCTCTCAGGATACAAATGAATGTTCAGACAAGATGTTGATAAATACCGCTTCAGTGTAAGACACACCATGGCAGTGGTTCTGTATCAATGAAGTTGGTGGCAAAGTGGAGAGACAGTTGAACCCATGTGGTGTAGTGGTTGAGGCATCAATCCTATGCCAGGTTGCTTTGGTACAGAAGGTCTCGCAGGTAGAGCTGAGCTGTTAACCTTGGTGAATATTCACAACAGCATGAAGTTAAACCTGGGCGATGGCTGCGTACATATTGTTGAAGTCAACGGTGGTGATGGCGACGTTGAGGTGAAGGCAATGGAGGTGGAAAACGTCCTGAGATACTGCATGTTGTTTTTGGTGTCGTCGCAGGAACATGGCTGGGTCACTGGAACTGGCTGTCTGGTTTAGATGCTCCGTGGTCAATGGTCAAGGACCAAAGACGAACAATTCACTGGATCACTGGGTTTTTTATACGTAACAGTAGGCTCAAATTGGATTGTGAACTAGCTGTCTTACATGATCTTATTCAGGGACTCTGATTGCATATTGGCGTGACAGAGTAAAAGACAAATTGCACCAATACCAACCAATCAGAGTGGTGGACACAACAGGGTCCAAATTGCAGCCAAAAGTTAGCTGTTATCTGCTACGTCCGTATTTGTGTTATATATGTCAGAGAGAGAGGATTTCACTAAGGGTACGCTACAAGATCTTGGCTCTGTCTATGGTATGAAACCAGTCAGGTCTGCTGGCTATTGACCAGCTAAAGTGCAGACCATTTAACACTTCCTACTCGTGTGTTTTTCCTCTCCAGGTATGGGGATGACATCTAAATGCTGACTTCCTCTTGTGAGGAGGACATCAACATGTGTTCACTGTGAATTACTCCTAACCTACCAACCCAGAGTCACAAACATACTAAATGAACTTTCTCAATCGTGCAACAGGTGTAATGAGGTAGAATTTAAAGCAAGCTTGGGCAACCTTTTACAAGATGTGGGTTGCATAAGATATGGCTTATTAACAGGTGGGTTGCATTGCTAAATTAATTTAATGTAGTTTCTTACTTGGTGTTCCATTCAGAAAATCCCCTGATTCATGGTTTGCGGGGGACTGATAGAAATCACCAACACCAAATAAGAAGCTTCCTTCCCAACACATGGTTCCAGGTTCAGTCCCACTGCATGGTACCTTAGCCTCATGCTGAACAAAGCCTTGTGGATGGATTTACTTGATGAAAACTGAAAGAAGCCCATCATATGTGTGTGTGTGTGTTTGTGTGTGTTTGTGTCTGTGTTTCTCCCCCACCACAGCTTGACAGCCAGTGTTCGTGTGTTTACATCCCTATAATGTAGTGGTTCATCAAAAAGAGAGCAAAGGAATAAGTACCAAAAACAGATACTGGGGTATGTTCATCCCACTAAAAAATTCTTCAAGCAGTGCTCCAGTATGGCTGCAGTCTAATGACTATGTACAGACAAATATATGAATCAGAAAATACCTGGAACACACCCATATTCAGGACTTTGTGGTTGTTATTAAGACAGCAGAGCATAGCATGAAAAAAGTGGGAAACCCTCCTCATAAATAAAATGAAGCCATTGATCAAAAGCAGATAAGAGTTTGCACGGGGTCGATTGCTTGTTGTCACAGGGTTGTCCAGAACACATCATTGACCACATTCCCTTCCTATAGATCTGGAAAAAAGCTACCAACTCAACATCATTCTCTACTTCTTCATGATGAAGGAATATTCACCTCAAAATATAGAAATATAGAAACACAGACACAAAGACACACATACACACACAAACACACACACATATGATGGGCTTCTTTCAGTTTCCATCAAGGTAAAGTACAAGCGGTTCTTCTCTCTTCCTCACTTCTGCTTTCACTTCTAAAGGTTTTTGAACAATTTCAATCTTAATTTTAACCCTTTAGTAATTAAACCAGTGATGTCTGGCCCAAATATTCTTCATGTTTTAAGTTCAAACTGGTCAGATCTGGCCTGTCACACCCATCCTACAATGTCATTCTAAAAATATAGAATCACATCATCAAAATTTCAAAGCTATGAGATAAAGCAGGATTAATTCAAAGCAATGTGAAAAAATAAGCAGAACATTTAACAGAGTAATCTGAATGCTAAAGGGTTAAATATCAAAACAATAAAGGCTTCTTTCAAACTACACCCTGCTAATGTGTGTGTGTGTGTGTGTGTGTGTGTGTGTGTGTATTTCAAGCAGCTGGATTTGGCTCCATGCAACTTGAAGTTTTGTCGGCCTCTAACAGAAGTCCACCAAACTTTAAGTCATATGTAGCTGAATCAAACTATTTTAAATAATATATATGACTCCTAAATAATATATGTAATGCCTACTAAATGTGTTGACTACCTGTTCCTTTTGTTTGTTCACTCACTCTTTATAAATATAAATATATATGTGTATATATATATATATATATATATATATATATATATATATATATATATATATATATATATAATATAAAAGAAAATGGAGGAATACACTTTAATCAATAATCAACTACCAGGTAATACCCATTTACATAATTTATTAACCAACTACATAGGAACATCAAGATCAAACACAATAATACAGAACAAAACAGTGCACATCAATGAGTAATATGATACAATAAGTACAATACGTATAAATAAATATAAATAAATATAAATATAAATATAAATTAGATCTTACAGCTGTTTCAGCCATGTAGATATGAATATCTCATTATGCTCATATTAGCCAGGTGTGTTAAGGTAATATGTGGTTATAAATGAGATACTTATATATATATCCCAAGGCCTCTTCAGAGATTATAAAGTACAATTCAAATATGAATATAAGAGAAGGTACACATATACAAGAATGAGTACATATACATAATATGTAATATATACATACATATAAGTGTATATACACATGCACCTACATATATATAAGTATATACATAATAATATACATACATATAAGGTTACAGTTAGTCAAATCAATATATTAGAATATACATTCTATTGTGTTTGATCTTGATGTTCCTATGTAGTTGGTTAATGAATTATGTGAATGGGTATTATCTGGTAGTTGATTATTGATTAAGGTGTATTCCTCCATTTTCTTATTTTGTATTATGAATTTGAGGTAAAACATTTTACCTTTGCCCATATAATACAATAAATGAATTAATTGCATCGCAATTATATATTATGTATATGTACATATATATATATATATATATATATATATATATATATATATATATATATATATATATATATATATATAATCAACTAATAAGGGTGAGAAAATTGGATACTAATTTAATAGTACCATCAATTTAACACCAAGTGGCTTAGTGCATAAAAACCAGGAATACAATAAATTTTATACGTAAATATAAGAGAGTAACCACTATATATATATATATATATATATATATATATGTATATATGAATAAATAAATGGAGTTAACGCAGGTGTAATCAAATATTTTTACTTTCGACACATGTTTCGAAAATTCCACTGATACTATTCAAAGGAATACTTGTGAGATTTTTGCTACCCTAGTAACTATTTATTTATTTTTTCCATGTTAATTGATAACAAGGTAAAAATACACTCATCTATTTATAAATAAATATATACACACACACACACACACACAAATTTGCACCCAATTTCTGTATACTAAACTCCCATACAAAGTCTTGCTTAGCCCAGGGCTATAGTAGAAGACACTTGCTCAAGGTGCCACACAGGGGGACTGAACATGAGACCATGTATTTATAAACCAAACTTCTTAGCTACACAGCCACACCTGCACCTACAAGGGGAAGTAAGTATGCAAAAAGACGTTACAGAAAATCCAAATTAAGCCAAAAATGGCCAAACATTCTTCTTTCAAACAGCTCTGAATGGAATTTCTTTCTTTAAGTTAATTTCACCCTTTAGCATTTAAACTGACCTTTTCCAGCTAAAATATTCTACCTGTTTAATATTTAAACAGACCAGATCTGACCTTTCATGCCATCTTTGCAATATCATTTTAAAAATTAACATTTGCCTCTACAAAATCTCAAAGCTACAAGATAATGGAGGATTAATACAAAACAATGGAAATAGATAAGAATTACTTTTGACAGAATAATATGAATGTTAAAACGTTAAATGCCTCTAAATTTCTTTATTATTAACCTTTAGCACACTGCATTTGTCTTTAAAATTGTTTCCCCTGCCACTCTCCTGTTACTACAGGGGAGATAACTCATATAGTGACGTAATGCACTATGAGTGTTCTAAAGGTTAATTTTCTAAAATAATCCTTTCTACTAAAGGCACAAAGCCTGAAATTTTGGGGGAGAGGACCGGTCAATTATATTGACTCCAGTATGTAACTGGTATGTAATTTATCAACCCTGAAAGGATGAAAGGCAAAGATGACCTCAGCTGAATTTGAACTCAGAATGTGAAGACAGACAAAATACCACTAAGCATTTCGCCCAGTATGCTAACGATTCTGCCAGCTCACCACATTTGCCACCTTTTCCAAAATATTCATCATCAGCAGTCAATAATTGCAGGGGCCTGACTAGCTGCTGCCAGTTTGTACTAGTTACTGTTGAGGCATCAGGGGTTTCTAAAACCCTGTGTGACTGATCTCCTCTGCAAAATCAGGATAACAGTGGCCCGTCTGAGAAATGACCCCTGTATGGCAGAGAGGCTGTTGCAGTGAAAGCTGCTGGCCATTCTCCACAACAACAGCATCACAGTGATTACCGAGGGACATGGTTGAGCACACCATTTGTTCAGGAGGTGTATGTGACCCCATTGCCTCTTCTCGCTCCATCTTCTGCTGCTTTACTCCCCACCCTTTTTCTTTTCTTCCCTTTCACCCCCACTCCATTTCTTTCTCTTTAAATGTTATAAATAAATAAAAGAAATTTTATACAAAGAAGAGAAAATCATGCAAAACTACATCAAAAGGACATTTTTTGAAAAAAATTTTTAGATTAAAATTTGTGGTGGAAGAAAATGAGACACCTTCATTCGATGATTCATGATGCCATTCAGGTTGAGGATCTCTCATTTTTCCGAATATAGTAATAAGATATTATTCTTTACAAACAAGTCTTGAGGCATAATTTCAAGTGGCTGATACTTTCACAAGTTTTCTCATGGTCATTTCTTGATTCGGAGCATGTGTTTTTATTGTAGAATGTTTCAAAAGGGCTGATTAATCCATTGAAAGTCAAGAAAAAATACTTTGCATTGACTTATGTGTATCATCGCTTGAGATAAAACTAGATTTAGTTTGTGGGCAAAACAGTGTAAGAGAAAAATAGTTGAATCCTCCTTGTTACATTGTTTACGCAGGTCATTTAACTCATTCAATTCTCTTGCTATAACAACAACACCATCGTACATATGAGTAACTGGTATAATTTCACATTGATATGTTTGTGTACGATTTGTGACAAATGGCTAAAGCACTTCAGCTGTTCTTTTTGTAAAGACAGTATTTTAACCCTAAGAACCATTCATGTATTTTTTATCCAACAACTGACTTCCAGTGATTGTGTCAGGGATTTTACGAAGCATTACAGACATGAATTTTGAAGGCTGGATTTGTCTTTCTCCTTTTGTCAAATACAAAAAACTAACGCAGATGGTATGGGATTGTTTTGTTAACCGTTTTACTGCAAGATTTAATTTTCATGCTTATTAGGGGCAGGCATGGCTGCGTCGTAAGAAGAAATTTGTTTCCCAATGGCTCTGAGCTGAGTCCCACTGTGTGGCACTTTGGGGTGGAGTATCTTTTATTATAGCCCTGAGCTGATAAAAATCTTGTGAATGGTGGTGGTGTTGGTGATTGTGGTGGTGGTGGTGGTGGTTGTGGTGGTGGTGGTGATGGTGGTGGTGGTGGTGGTGGTGGTGGTGGTGGTGGTGGTGGTTGTGGTGGTGGTGGCAGTGGTGGTTGCGGTGGTGGTGGTGGTGGTGGTGGTGGTGGGTGGTGGTGGTGGTGGTGGTGGTGGTGGTGGTGGTGGTGGTGGTGGTGGTGGTGCGGTGGTGGTGGTGGTGTGGTGGTGGTGGTGGTGGTGGTGGTGGTGTGGTGGTGGTGGTGGTGGTGTGTGGTGGTGGTGGTGGTGGTGGTGGTGGTGGTGTGGTGGTGGTGGTGGTTGGTGGTGGTGGTGGTAGTGGTTGCAGTGGTGGTGGTGGTTGCGGTGGTGGTGGTGGTGGTGGTGAGGAGGAGGAGGAGGACAATAATGTTGGTGGTAATGATGATGATGCTGATCCGCTGAGACTTGTAGCATTGTCAACGAAGTCTCTTGGCTGCTCTCTTTCCATCATATTTGCTTAGCAAACTCAACAAATTTGACCCTTTGACCCCTGTTTACTGATCCAATGCTCTCATCGTGGCCCTTTAAATCTCTGCTCTGTTTTTACGGACAGACTGTATCAATGTAACATTTCATGAGGTCCCTGTTTCTATTAAGAAACTATTTTGATTGGCACAAACTCCCTTTTTATCACTCAACATATTCTCAGCCCCTAGCTTTACCAAAAGTTTTTAACCCTTTAACATTTAAACCAGCCATATCCAACCAAAGTAATTCTTTTATTTATTTCAGTCATTTGACTGTGGCCATGCTGGGGCACCTCCTTGAAGAGTTTTACTTGAACAAATCGACCCCAGGACTTTTTTGGGAAGTTTAGTACTTATACTATCCGTTTCTTTTACAGGGACATAAACACATCAACACCAGTTGTCGAGTGACCATGGGAGGACACACACACACACAGTAAAATCTATTTGCCAACATAAGGTGGCAGTCCTGCATAGGACCACATTATTACCTTTTAACCCCAGAAAAGCATCTTTTCCAGCTAGTTATCAACACACCATCTGTGTCTGAAATATAGTGTGAGCAATGGAGCACACTGTTTCCTCCAAGCCACTAGCAGCGCTAACAGACCAATGGTTTCGGAGTAATTACCCGTCCTTGGTGCAGGACAACCGCCAGCTAGAGACAGCAGCTTACTCAACCCTCCTCACAGTAGTGACACAGTCACTGATCTCATAATGAGGAAAACAGCAAGTTTTGAATCTCTGAATGAGATTTAAGTAGTAACTATACTGTTGGTACTGCTAGTGGCTGGGAGGGAGTAGTACGTTCCCTTGCTCACACTGTATTTCAGACACAGATTGTGCACCAATAACCAGCTGGAAAAGATGTTTTCCTGGGGTTAAAAGGGAGTAACATGGTCCTACACAGGACTACCACCTTACATTGGCAAATAGATTTTACTAAGAAATAATTAGAACTAAGATCTCATTCAGAGATTTAAATCTGGCTGTTTTACTCATTATATATATATATATATATATATATATATATATATATTGAGGTTATAAGAGGTAATGGTGTCATTGAGACCCAAAGGTGTCAGGTAATGCTGAATAAGTGCTATAGACAGACCATAGTTAAGTTCCAGATTTGGTGATTTTGAGAAAAAGGGGTTCAATGCCTGTCATATGTCAGTGTGTGTACATAAGAATTTTTTGTGTAATGAGATAAAAAAACCCAAGGCTGTGTAGATATGAGAACATTTATAGATAGAAGGTCTTACAGCTGCTTGTAGGATATGTATTGATTATATCCCTTCATCGGAGACGGTGTGAGAGGATGGTTAAGTAATAATTAATTTAGATGGGATATAAAATAGAGAGTGAGGTGGAGGAAAGAAAATAGATGTGAGATATGTAGGGATATTGCATTTGTAGATGCATTTTTTAGGCAGAATGGTATATCTGTAAGATTCCAATACCTTATGAGAAAAATCCAACAGTATTTAAAATTGGTCTTTTCAAGTATAGAGTTTATACACAGTGTTGTAGAGTGAAAGGTTTTTATTTAAGGTGACCTAAAAGTAGGGAATGTATTGGTAGGGTCAAATCGAAAAGAGGAAGATAGGAACAAAGAAAGAGAAAATAAAGATAAGAGAAAAAAGGGAAAAGAGAGAGAAGAAAGTAAGAAGGAAAGTAATGGAATAATAAAGTAATTTTTTAAATAAAAAATAAGAATAAAAAACCAGAAGAGAGGAATAAAGGAAAGAAAGAAAAAAGAAACATGAAGATATAGAAAGTAGGAGTGGAGAGATGAAGGGTGAAAGAAAGAGAAGAAAGGTATTAGAGTGTAAAAAGATAGAAGGAATGGAGGAGGGGGGGTACAGGTAAAGGAGTGATAAATGCCACTCCTTTACCTGTAACCCCCCCCTTCTCTTTTGCTTTCACATGAGTCTCATGGTCATGCGAGGAGCGGTGTCATTCATTTCCAATCTTCCACAAAAACATGTTCTGCCATGAGGAAATATTACCATATTAACAAGAGGAGGGGCATCTGGCTATAGAAACTCTGTCTCAGCAGAGTTCTGTGATGTATGTAACCCCTAATGCTTAGACTGTTGCACTCACAATCGCCACATCCTGGCACTGATTTCCTGAGTGGGCAGCACACTGTGTTCTTGAGCAAAACACTTCATTTCATGTTGCTCCAGCCCCGCTTTTGATCAGGGGGGTGGGGAATGTTGGCCTGCTTACCTAGCCAGTGGGGTGGCATCATTTGAAGGCTGAAACACTGCAAAAATGCATTGTGACCAGCGATGTGGTAACAACATGTGATAGCCTGGTCAGTCACATGATATATTCCCTCCAGCATGGGACCTCCATTCTATCATGGGGTTTACACATTTTGCCATATGAATGGGCTGGGTTGACAGAATTATTGATAAAAGTAAGTTCATTATTTACTGACAGAAGTAACTTCAAACATTTCACTTCAATCTTGAGTTAATTTCCCTAAAAATTTCTTATTTACTTTTGCAACAGTTTTGTGTTTCTCAGTTTTTAATGGCTTTTTCTGGTTCTTTCGTTCTTTCATTTCAGCCCATACAGTTCTTTATTTTCTGTAAAAATTTCTTATTTACTTTTGGCCCATTGTATTAAGAAATATAATTTCCATTACTTTCATTGTTTATCTTCTACACCCGTGTATTTCTGTATACTTATGTAACCATGCCTAGAAGGAAAGAAATTTGTCTGCAATGTCAAGGTCAGCCAAAAGAATGTCTCTGTGCAGGGAAAGAGAGACAGCTGCAGAAAGAGAAGCATACCAAGAAACGAACAGACCGTGCACTACAAAAGCCAGAGCATCTCAAAGTGATGAACAGAGGTATGCATGGCTGACAAGGAATAGGATCTCCACTGCAGAACGAAGAGCAGTTGCAACAGCTCAGAGAAGCAACTTCTATGAAGCAGCTTTCAATTATGATCCAGCAGTTCATTGTGCAGGTGACACTAGAGTTTGCATTGGTGCAATGACAGCTGAGTGCATCCACTGCAGAGCAAGGAAGTAGCCTGGAGAGACACCTGCACTGTGCTGCAGTGGTGGAAAGGTTCAACTCCCTGCAATCCCCCAACCTCCAGAGCCAATGAAGAAACTGTTGTCATCAACTGACCAAGATTCCAAGCAATTCCAAAACAAAATTAGACAATACAAAGCTGCACTACAGATGACATCATTTGGAACCACAAGAGATTTATCTGATCCAGGATTCAAGCAAACTTTCAAGATCCAAGCTCAGATTTATCGTCGGATTGGCTCTCTACAACCTCTGCCACTCAGCTGGCAAAAATGAGTAATGCTGCGATGGACTGGTGACCCGTCCAGCTGGGGAACACATACGCCATAGAAACTGGGAAACCGGCTAGGCTTTAAAGAAAGGGCGCATTTATTTTTATATATATATTTTTTTTCTTTTATTGGTTTCAACTCAAAACTAAGGCCTTTTGGGGGCACCACCATTCTGCTACACTGTTATTATTGAGAGCCTCCTCTGCTATGTGGCATTTGGTGAATAAGGGAGTTAGATGTCACAGCCCTCAATTGCACCCCCTGCTATGAGGTAGTTTCATCTGGGACTCTTCACAGGAAGAGAGCCAATTCTGTTTTGAAAACACCTACATCGACTTTGTGTAGGTCTCTCAGGCTCTTTGGGAGAATATTAAAAAGCTGTGGGCCCTTAAAACACAGGTTATTGCAGTAACTAGTCCAGTTTTGGGATCTTTAGCACGGTGCAGTGGTGACCTGTTTTGGCATTTGTGTAGCTTTTAATGCCAAAATTCAGTCCAATCCCTTCCAGAACCTTCCAGATGCATCTTATTGCATACCTCTCCTGCCTTCACTCCAGTGAGTAGAGTCTCAGCTGTTTCAGCCTTTCCCACTAGCTGAGCAGTTGCAGTGAGATGATCTCCTTTGTGTAGCTTCACTGGATTGCTTCAAGGTCTGCTGTTAATTTTACACTGTGGGGTGGCCATAATCGGGAGCAGTAGTCTAGGTGACTGAGGACAAATGTCCTCCAGGAGACTATAGTGGTTTCCTCTGAAGGACAGATGTCCCCCAGAGGACCATCAGGGTTTCCTTCACTCTCTGGTTCTGAAGGTTATCAGGATCCAGCCAGCCAGCCAGCTGTCTGCACTTTGTCACCATCTTGTTAATGTGAGCCTGGAAAGAGGTATCATCACTCATGTCTATACCCAAGTCACGCACTGATTTAGGTTTTGGGATTGTAATCCCCGCTAGGCCAGTGTACACTGTATGTTTTTCATTCATTTTTGGGGGCTGGTAGCATAAGGCTTGGAATTTTCCAGCATTAAACTGCATTTTATTGTCCTCAGCCCATCTGTAAATTGCATCCAACTCCTTCTGCAGGCATGCAACATCACCAGGGTTTAGTATTTTGTGTAAGATTTTTGTCTCGTCTGCATATCTAGCAAGGGTGGCTATCTGGGCAGCTGGGGGCATATCTGAGAGGGTCACTATGAAAAGCAGTGGTCCTAAGACAGTGCCCTGTGTAACACCACTCATTATTTGTGTTTCCTTTGAGGTGGCACCATTGGCCACCATTGCCTGATTTTTATCTTTCAGGAAGTCATGTAACCACTCTACAAGTTATCCAGCTATGCCAAGATCACACAGTTTGTGGCATATCATACCATGATCAACTTTATCAAAATATATATATGTATACAGAGATATTATCATCATCATCATCATCATCATCGTTTAACATCCATTTACCATGCTGGCGTGGGTTGGATGGTTTGACTGAAATCTGGAGAGCCAGTGGCTGCCCCAGACTCCAATCTGATCTGGTAGTGTTTCTACAGCTGGATGCCTTCCTAACGCCAACCACTCCAAGAGTGTAGTGGGTGCTTTTTACATGCCACCAGCACAGGAGCCAGTTAACGGGTACTGGCATTGGCCACGTTTGAATATGTATACATATACATATATATATATATATATATATATATATATATATATATATATATATATATATATACATATATATATATATATATGTGTGTGTGTGTGTGTGTGTAAAGTAACTAACTGAGAAAAAGAGATCCTTGAAAGGGATGTGTTAAACATCCGATTCACTGGTACTTCAGTTGAATACCATTTAAATATTGGTATATGCCTGCATGTATGAATGAATGTACATATGTATGTATGACAGGCTTCTTTCAGTTTCTGTCTACCATATTTACTCACAAGATTTTGGTAAGCCCGTGGCTATAGAAGATACTTGCCCAAGGTGCTATGCAATGGGACTGAACCCAGAACCATGTGGTTGGGAAGCAAACTTATTACCACCCAACCATACCAGCACTTACCAGATTTAAGGAAATGTTTATCCAATGCAAAGAAAAATTTTCTGGTATTTATGGATCTTACGTGTAATCCGAACACCAGATTAATCCATAAGAAGCTACCTTTATTAGACTTATTATCACGTTTAATGTAATTGTTACCATTCTTGGTAGATTATGCAGATTAAAGGAGGAATTTCTATTCCTATTTCGATCTTCCTTACTATTTGGATTTCTTTTCATTTCACTGCTACTTTATCAAACTTGAAAAGATGAAGAGCAAAATTAACCTTGGCAGGATTTGAACTCAGAATGTAAGGAGTCAGAGGAAATACCACAAGGCATTTTTCAGATGTCCTAACAATTCTTCCAATGCTGCCATGATCATAAAGATCTTAAATTTTTATTTCACTATCAGACATTTTAAGTTTACATCTTTCCCTTCCCCAATGCTCTCCCAATGATTTTCACCTTTTTTATGTTCACTAACATAATTAACTCAATACCTTTTTGCTCTTTCTTTATTTTCATTTTTTCATTGATTAGCTATACTATCATTAAGTTTATATCTTTTCCGTTCATTGTATTCACTACTGGCCAATGAAGCATTGAAGTACCCAGGAGGGGAATTAGATACTGCTTCAGTTGCAGACTACTTGCAAATTCTATTCAACACGCTTTCTATTATTCTTCTAAATAATGGATGCAAAGTGATTGGATTTTTTATTCATATACCTTAGATTTTTGAATATATATATATCATCATCATCATCATCATCATCATCATTTAACGTCCGTTCTCCATGCTAGCATGGGTTGGATGGTTCGACCAGGGTCTGGTAAGCCATGGAGGCTGCACCAGGCACCAGTCTGATCTGGCAGTGTTTCTACAGCTGGATGCCCTTCCTAACGCCAACCACTCCGAGAGTGTAGTGGGTGTTTTTTACGTGCCACTGGCACAGGGGCCAGATGAGGCTGGCAAACGGCCACAATCGGTTGGTGCTTTTACGTGTCATCGACATGGATGCCAGTCAGGCGGCGCTGGCAACTGCTACGTTCGGACGGTGCTTTTTACGTGTTACTGGCACAGGTATATATATATTCTCTCTCTCTCTTTCGGAGAGGCACTGAGCAGCTATACACACACATACACACACGGCAGTAACTTCCGCCTACCGAATTCAATTGCAAAGCTTCGGTTGGCTCGGGGCTATAGTGGAAGACACCTACCCAAAGAGCCACGCAGTGGGACTGAACCCGAAACCATGTAACTAGGAAGCAAACTCCCTAACCACACAGCCATGCCCAATGTTTTTGTATTTTATTTGCAAGATTCTTGATGTGAATTCAAGTATTGTAACAAATTTTGTGTCTTGGAAGAATCGTGATGCCAATAATTACAACACACACACGGGATCAAATCTGCTTCCTTATTGTAAGCCAGTTGGTTAAGTGTCTAACCAACTAACTAATCAATTATTTGGTTAATGTTCTGGTTTGAACAGTCACTCAGCTGTCATTGTTCGTGATGTAGAAGAGGCCAAAGCAGAAAATCTCTGAGTCACTGAAAAGGTCACGAACAGCAACAAAAGAACTTTGACTAACAAACAACTGATTGATTTTTTAAGCCAGCACCATTAAACAAACAATCGATTCGTTAGTTGGTTAGATACTTAACTAATTTACTAACAATAAATGGAGTTAAACCTGGCATCATGACTCTCCTAAAATACAACAATATGTATGTATGCCTGCATGTATGAATGAATGTACATATGTATGTATGACAGGCTTCTTTCAGTTTCTGTCTACCTTATCTACTCACAAGATTTTGGTAAGCCCGTGGCTATAGAAGATACTTGCCCAAGGTGCTATGCAACGGGACTGAACCCAGAACCATGTGGTTGGGAAGCAAACTTATTACCACCCAACCATACCAGCACTTACCAGATTTAAGGAAATGTTTATCCAATGCAAAGAAAGATTTTCTGGTATTTATGGATCTTACGTGTAATCCGAACACCAGATTAAACCATAAGAAGCTACCTTTATTAGACTTATTATCACGTTTAATGTAATTGTTACCATTCTTGGTAGATTATGCAGATTAAAGGAGGAATTTCTATTCCTATTTCGATCTTCCTTACTATTTGGATTTCTTTTCATTTCACTGCTACTTTATCAAACTTGAAAAGATGAAGAGCAAAATTAACCTTGGCAGGATTTGAACTCAGAATGTAAGGAGTCAGAGGAAATACCACAAGGCATTTTTCAGATGTCCTAACAATTCTCCCAATGCTGCCATGATCATAAAGATCTTAAATTTTTATTTCACTATCAGACATTTTAAGTTTACATCTTTAAGTGTCTTCTATAGCCACAGGTTTACCAAAATCTTGTTCTCTGTTTTTTCCGTTGTTTGAAAAAAGTTTGTTTCTATGTTTTTGCTTTTATGTTTTCATTTCTCATTGTGTTCCATGTTTTTTTTTAATGTCTTGTACCCAAATATGCATGTCTATATATATATAGATGTAGGTATGTACATATATGTATGTATATATACATATATTTATACATTATTTATATTATTATTATTATTATATATACATTGGAAAAATAGAAGCTGAAAATGGACTGAGAATTGTTTAAATTCCTTTTTTTTTTTGTTATATTTAAAGCTTTAACCGGTTTCACAGTTTCCACTGACTTTCAAAAGGTTCAAACAGAAAGACATGGTTTATGTTGCAGCTGACATGATTCTGACTTATGTTTGAAACTTGCCCTGCTTTTATAGGGAGTTCATGGCTCAAATTAGTATAAGTTTTGAATGGGATTTCATTGGTAGAGGATAGTCACATGACTGGTCTTAGAAATTTTTGGACAATGTTTAGTGTCCTAAGTTAAGGCTGGCACGGTTGACTGAACAAGTCCAAACAATCAATGCTCTGAATGTTTTCTGTCAGATGTTTGTAGAGAACGAACACATGATTAAGTTTATAACTTCTTGTTTCCCACTGTCTGTGCATTAGTGGCACACACACACACACACACACACACACACATATATATATATATATATTCTTTTATTTATTTCAGTCATTTCACTGTGGTCATGCTGGAGCACTGCCATTAGTCAAACAAATCAACCCTAGGACGTATTCTTTGTAAGCCGAGTTTTAATTCTATCATTCTCTTTTGCCAAACCGTTGGGTTATGGGGATGTAAACACACCAGCATCGGTTGTCAAGCGATAGTGGGGGAACAAACACAGTCTCACACACACACACATATATATATGATGGGCTTCTTTTAGTTTCCATTTACCAAATCCACTCAAGGCTTTGGTCAGCCCAAGTCTTTAGTAGAAGATACTTGCCCAAGGTGCCACGCAGTGAGACTGAACCCAGAACCATGCAGTTGGCAAGCAAGCTACCTACAACACACACATATACAAGCCTGAAAGACATGGGCCTCTCTCAGAGGTCTGCGAAACTTTAAGTCACATGGAACTGAATTTAACTGCTTTAAATCTTTATATATAAAAGAGAGGTTGTGTGTCTGTCTCCTACGATTTAGATTCCTAACTACTCCCACATTTTGCGGTGCAGTTTAACCAAAACCGGGTATCTTATAGTCGTGATTCATATCGAGCCCTTCTGGGTATTTGGGCGCGTCTACGATGAGTCTACGATTTAAAAAAAAATTTACCATCATTTTTTTCCATTTTAATGCATTTTTTCCCTATTATATAAGGGAAGTAACTCTCTAAAAATGTCTACGATGAGTCAACGATTTAAAAAAAAATTTACCATCATTTTTTTGCTATTTTTTGGCTATAACTCTCTAAAAATGCTTACATAGTTATTTCCCTTACAAACCCGAGCAACGCCGGGCGATACTGCTAGTGATATATACAACTGTTACTAAATATGTTGAGTGCCCTTTTCTTTTGCATGTCCACTCATTCGTGTATGTATAACCGTGTGTGTGTGTGTGTGTATGGATGCAGATGTGCAAAGAGCACAACAGTTCACAGTATAAGACTGTGTTTTTAAATAAAGCATTTAGTCCCTAAGATGCCTGTTCCATTGGAACTTTCCTACAGTTCAGGTTTGACTGTGTAGAAACCTGGTGTGTATATGTTTGCTGTTATTTGTATTTAATACTGGCGACATAGCAGCTGTAAATATTGGTGAAATTATGAAAGAATGTCTCTTTGTCTTGTAGAAAATAACAAGTTAATAAAGACATTGAGAGAATGGCTTTTGTGTTTGAGACTCAGTTTAGAAGAGGAAAAACATATTTAATGCATCTGTTTCCAGTAACACTCGATTGGAACATGACTCTGTCACAATTTGCTTTGCAGTGGGGGGGGGGAACAATAGGTCGCTCGATTTCATATAAGTGTCTGTGGAGGAGGAGTGTTTATACAAACATACATACGTACATAGATCCATACATACTCACTCACTCACACACACACACACATACATACATGTGTGTGTGTGTATACAGGTGTATTTAATATGTCTGTAGATAGATAGATAGATAGATAGATAGATAGACAGAACTATGTGTATATATATATAAATATATATATGTGCATATATACATACATATATGTACATACCTACATATATATGTATATATACATGCATATATGAAAACATAAAAGCATGTTGTCGTTTCTCATTGTGTTCCACGTCTTTTTGATGTCCCATACCCATATATGCATGTATATATACATATATATGTAGGTATGTACATATATGTATGTATATATGCACATATATATATATATTATTTATATTATTATATGATCAAATGCCACACATCCTTTTCCAAGTAAGTTTTATACACACACACACACACACACACACACATACATATATGTAGATGTATATTATGCATATATGTAGATGTGTAATGTGTATTTATGTATACATGTGTATATACATGCATATATATGTACACACATATATTCATATATATATGCACACACACTGACACAAACACCTGTAATGCCAATCATCTGTTGATATTGAATTGTTAAAAGCATTTGAGTCAATGATACATTAAGTATCAATATCAATATATATATGTATGTATGTATGATTGTATATGCATATGTATGTATATATACAGGGTGTTCAGAAAATATATACACACTGTAACAGCTGATAACTCAATTTTCATTTCATTTACATTTAATCCACTGGAAATAATAAAGGAAGCCAAATAAGGCCTTTAACGAGGATGTTTTAGCATAAAGGGCTGTTGAAAGTTTTAAAACGCAGTAGAGATGCAAAGACAGTTTAGGTGGGAGTTTCAAGGAGATCCACCCACACAACTTACCATCACGAGGCAGATGGAACAGTTTAAAATCTCTGCAAAAAACGTTGCCAAAGGCCACAGATACCTACAAGCCCCAAGGGTTCTAGAAATATATTGCCTGAGTTCAAGAAAACCTATGCAGCAAGCAAGTCGTCAGACAGGGATTTGAAAATGAAGCATCCTTCATCATCATCGTTTAACGTCCGTTCTCCATGCTAGCACCAGGCTACATTTTGAAATGCTGTCTTTGGAATAATTACATTCCAAGAATACGGGGGGGGGGGAGCGTTAAGCAGTGATGTGTTTAACTGCAATGTTATAACCAGTTCAAACATGCTTATGACAGTAAGAAACTTTCACCATGGCAAACCACAATGAATGGCTTGCTTACAAGTTTGAACATGCCATAAGTATATTTGAACTGGTCATACCATTACAGTCTAAGAACAGTTTGTGCTCTCAATGAATTTTGAGAATGGAACTTGGTAAGATGAGTAAAATAAAATAAATGCACCCTTTTAAAGCCTAGCCAGGCTCATGGGCCCGGTTTCCCGGTTTCTATGGCATATGTATTTTCCAGCTGGACGGGATACCAGTCCATCACAGCGTTACTCATTTTTGCCAGCTGAGTGGACTGGAGCAACGTGAAATTAAGTGTTTTGCTCAAGAACCCAACTCATTGCCCGATCCAGGAATTGAAACCACAATCTTACGATCATGATGCTGACAGCCTAACCACTAAGCCACGCACCTCCACGGTAAGATGGGCAGTAGATGCAGATTGTCAATCAATGATCGTTCAGAGATTTTAAGCTACATTTCAATAAAATGGCTCAGTCCCCTGCCACAATTACACAATTACTGGCAACCTCAGGATTTACATATGTAGAAAGATCCCATTAATTTTCCAGGATTTTCAGTATTGTGCAGTTTATCATCCAAAGGATTAATCGGACCTTTCTTTTTTGAAGGTAATTGTAATTGGTCCCATTTATTTGCTGCAACAATTTTTCAATCTAAGCATTTTGGAGAACTTTTGAAGATGTTATGTTTTTCATTTCCAACAAGATAGGACACAACCACACAACCACAGTTGTATAAACGTCTGCCTTCATCAGGTTTTGCCAAACAGGTGGATTGGACATTGCGGTTCAGTAAGACACCCATCACATTCACCACACAATTTCACTCTTTTATTGGGATATTTAAGAAAATAGACGAATTGCAGTTAAGCATTTTCCCCAGCATGCTAACCATTCTGCCGCTTCACCACCGTATCTTAACGACAACAACAACAACAATCATAAGGATTCCTTTGTTAACTACAAAGAGGGTACATTAAGAAAATCATTAAGGGTGGTGCAGGATAAAACATTGAGTGTGTGTTGGTGTGAGGGTTTTGCGTATAAACAGGCTTAACAATAAGAAAAGCAAGGAACAATGAGTATTCCTCGACAACGAGAAAACGTTTGAGGGCTGCTCATGGAAAAAGCCCATAGAATCATGGCTGCACTTAATTCTAGAGAAGATGCCGTTTCTCAGTTCTTTATCTCCAATGTTACAGGTGTATGCACAGAGCAGAGGGCAGGCCTGTTCACTTGCACCATGGTCATGGGCCTGGGAAGAGAGAGTGCAGGGGTTGCAAGTGCACCTCCTACAAATTTTGATGGTTACAAAATCAAAATGTTCACCCTTGCTTACTTTTCTCAGGTTTAGAAAACAGGGCATAAAGAGTGATTGATAAAAAGTAGATTGAAGTTTCTTCACAGAGAACAAAGATCAAAAATAAGTAAATAAAAACAATAAAACCTTGTTTGTAAAAATGTTTTGGACCTGGGTTTGCATCCCCCAAGCAAATTTTGTTCCTGAGCCCATGACCATGCTCACCACTCATTCTCCTCCCAACAAAATGGCTGGACACAACACTTCCACCCTCTCTACTCTTATTTTCGTCTTCAAGTGAATCTTGAAGAAGTTGATGAAGGATTGGCCAAATAGGAAAGGGTTTGTCTTCAGTCCTTTCAATCCCTTCTCGTGGAATTGACGTGTTCCCAAGGTCAGGCGATCCATCTGCTGTCAACCCCCATTGTGTAGTGGACTGGGCATGCCATGGCTGACCATGTGAAAACATGCACTGAGACTATGACATCTCCAGGGCTTCCAGGACAGTGAACAGCTATGATCGCCATTCACCAGACACGTGTCTCCTCAGCACATCTCCTTGATGGAGCTGAAGCCCTGGAGTTAAGCAAAGACCAAGAGGAAACACTTGGAAAATGAAATGTTTTTCAAGTGTCCACAGCCCTCAGCCAGTCACACACCATGACCGGTGGAAAGTCCACTTTCACGTTTTATACTTGATTAGTGGCAAGTAAAAGTGACAACATTCTTAACTCTTGGTGTTGAAAACCATCAACTGCCCCCTCCTGTATCTCAGTTCAAAAGAGATTCCCATAAACTGTTCCAGCTTCCTTAGCAGTGGCTCAAGAGCTGATACAGACAGAAGAGGCAACAACGGGCAGCACTGATGGACCGAGCGTGCGATGCTAAACAGTTCCGGTTGGTGGCAGCTATTTTTGACCACAAAGTAGGTGCCACAGTGCTTTGCAGTGACCCAGTCTCTGAAATAATCATAATAATGGTTTCAAATTTTGGCACAAGGCCCGGAATTTTGGGTGAGGGTGCTAGTCGATTATATCAACCCCAGTGTTCAGGAGTTACTTAATTTATCAACCCCCAAAAGGATGAATGGCAAAGTCGACCTTGGCAGAATTTGAACCCTGAGCATGCAGACAGACAAAATGTCACTAAGTATTTTGCCTGGTGTGCTAACAATTCTGCCAGTTTGCCACCTTTAATCCTTTTCACTAAGGGCACAAGGCCTGAAACTTTAGGAGAGGGGAGTAGTCGATTACATTGACCCCAGTGCATAACTGGTACTTAATTTATCAACCCTGAAAGGATGAAAGGCAAAGTCAACCTCGGTGGAATTTGAACTCAGAACTTAGCAGCAGATGAAATACCACTAAGCATTTCGCCCAATGTGCTAATGATTCTGCCAGCTCACCAACTTTGAAATAATAATAATAATAATAATAATAATAATAATAATAATAATAATGATAATGATAATGACAATAATAATAATAATAATAATAATAATAATAATAATAATAATAATAATAATAATAATAACAATAATAATGATAATGCAAAGATCCTATGGGATTTTATGATTCAGTGCGACCATGAGATAGAGAATAGGAAGCCAGACATAGTGTTAATTGAGAAAGAAAGCAAACAATGCTGGATCATAGACATAGCATGCCCAGCTGACAACAAGGTATACAATAAGGAAGAAAGAAAAGTTGATAGATATAACAAGTTAGCTTGGGAAGTTAAGCAGTTGTGGTTGATGAAAAAGATAGCAGTAGTACCAATAATTGTCAGAGCCCTGGGAACAATGAGTAAAAATCTTGAGAAGTACATGGAACAAATACAGGCTGTAATAAGGGTGGATCACTTGCAGAAAACAACACTGTTTGGAATAGCTTGAATACTCTGGATGGTGATTGAAAAATAAGGGGGGTTACCTTAGTTCACTGGTAGTGAACAGATGGCACTGTAGTACATCTCCAGCGTTAGAAGCTGTGCAAAGGCAATAAAATAATAATAATAATCCTTTCTACTATAAACACAAGGCTCGGAATTTGCAGGGAGGAGGATATTTGATCCCATTGACCCCAGAACATGGCTGGTACTTAATTTATCAACCCTGAAAGGATTAAGGGCAAAATTGACATGGGTGGAAATTGAACTCAGAATGTAGCGGCAGGTAAAATACCACTAAGCATTTCACCCGGCATGCTAACGATTCTGCCAGCTCGCCACCTTTGAAATAATAATAATAATAATAATGATGATGATAATGATAATAATAAAATGCCCTGATGCAGTACCAGGCAGTGGCTCTCATGGCTTCTGATCTTAACTGATTGGAAGTGTTATCATGTACATTGTTTTGTCTTGGTTATAAAAGATGGGCTACAGCAAATATTCTGCTCAATACCACAGATTTGCTTGTCAGTTGTTTGACCTTAACTGGTTGAGCATGTCCCTTAGTGGCTGA
Source organism: Octopus sinensis (assembly GCF_006345805.1). Lineage (NCBI taxonomy): Eukaryota > Metazoa > Mollusca > Cephalopoda > Octopoda > Octopodidae > Octopus > Octopus sinensis. The sequence continues at coordinate 2,309,339 of NC_043026.1, forward strand.
TGATATGTGCATCTCTGATCATGAGCAGAAGTAGTGGAGGGGCACCATAGCCATGTGTTGAGAGGAATTCTTGGAGGTTTGGATAATTCACCTTTGGAAACACGGGTGTCTCGTTCAACATCCTTAAACAACCCCTATTCAGGGACCTTTTGAGCAGGATGGGCTACTCGACCTGAAGAAAATTCTAACTGGGCCCCACCTGCAAGGTCATGTGCTGTTTATCTTGATATGAGATCACCATGTCACGCACATATGGTTGTGATGCATGTGCCTAGTGTACCCTTATCAGACGGGTAGTCATGATGGGTATATTGGGCTTCGTATATTTTACCCCAGTTTTACCTCACTTTGATGGCATGCACTGCTCTCTCACTCAATAATAATAATAATAATAATGATAGTGATGATGATGATGATGATTTCATTTATTTGCCACCGGGGCAAAGGGTGAGAGGGACAATACAGACATAAATCATGGGAGTTTGCAAATGATGAAATGATAAAATAAATAATCATTCCAAAAAAGTGTATAGTGAAAAGGAGGGGAAATATTTATAGTATACAAAGGTGAAAAAAAGGTAGGGGCCCCCATAGAGATGTAGTTCTCCTGATACAGGGTGACCTCTAGAGATAACTGAGGAACTCCACTGTCCATGATCTCCCTGAACACCAAGGGCAAGTGGCCTCTCCAATCCCCTTTCTCCAAGTGACAAGTCTACACTTAGAGAGGTGTCATTCATTCTTGCCATTTTTCCAGCTTTCACTCACTTTTCAATAAACTCAGCCAAGGACAGCTCTTCTCTCTCCACCCCTCAATTTCCTTTTCACATGAAACTTGGAACAATCAATAATAATAATAATAATAATAATAATAGCAAACAATGGTGACAGCGATGTTAATAATAAAAACAAACGACATGATGGAGACTCAAGAATCACTGGACAAAGAGATATATGCACTTATCCCATAATACACATTCTCGTGCACACACAAAATCTATGCGTTCATACAAACAGACATCAATATATCAACACACACACACACACAGACACACACACACACTCGCATGCACGCACACACGCAGACACACACACACCTGCACAAGCTCACACACATGCACATATACACACACTCACAGACGCACACAAACATTTGTTGACTGGAGCCAGGATTTGAGAAAAAGACTTGAGTAGTTCAATGCGTTCACATCCACAAACATGGACACAAACGCAGACACACGCACAGGTACAGGCACATAATCACCCACCTGTCAGAGACACTGATTGGACAATAAAACAGGTGGAGAGCACAGAAAGAAAGGAAAGGAGACAAAAGATAAAGCGAGCAGCCAGGACAGCCACAACAACCACAACAATAACAGCAACACATCTATACTGCCTATTCTAAGTAAGACAAGGTTAGACAGGAGGAGGAGGAAAGACAAAATGGTCCTTTCACAGAATTCTGGCTTAAACTTATAACCCCTCATAACTTTTCTATTTTGGAAGATTTTCATAAAATTTTTGCAAATTTGTGTTTCTATAAACGGAAAATCATACGACTATGCAAAAAACAAATTTTTGTGTGATTTAAGGGCAACTTAGCTACTAGTTTTAGCACATCTCACGACCACCTGATACCTTACTCATTTCTTTGTCACTCTGATATTTGATGGCATTGATGTTTCTCAATATTATTCTTCCCATAAACACATTTAATGGAATGGTAACACACATACCTAAGGGTGGTCCATTGCTAAGATTTATGCAAAAGATTCTGACTCTCTCTCTTTTACTCTTTTACTTGTTTCAGTCATTTGACTGCGGCCATGCTGGAGCACCGTCTTTAGTCGAGCAACTCGACCCCGGGACTTATTCTTTTGGTAAGCCCAGTACAAACCGCTAAGTAACAGGGACATAAACACACCAGCGTCGGTTGTCAAGCAATGTTGGGGGGACAAACACAAACACACAAACATACACACACACACACATATATATATATATATAAATACGACGGGCTTCTTTCAGTTTCCGTCTACCAAATCCACTCACAAGGCATTGGTCGGCCCAGGGCTATAGCAGAAGACACTTGCCCAAGGTGCCACGCAGTGGGACTGAACCCGGAACCATGTAGTTGGTTAGCAAGCTACTTACCACACAGCCACTCCTGCGCCTATTCGTATTTTCTTTAAATTGAAAGTGGGGTGGCATTAAAAACATTTTCTTTTTGGCATAATTGTGTGAATTCCCATGAGTAGAACACAAATTTATAAAAATTTTCAGAGAATTAAAAAAAAAAAAATTATTAAGTCATGTGGGGGTTATATGGGGTGTTAGAACCAGAATTCTACCAGTCCATTTACCTTATTTCTGTAGAAACAAAGTATTCCATCTTCCTGGTTAATGGATTCTGTCAGTAAATTTTTATCGTCGCCTTTTTGTTGCCCCAAAAGTCTTGCATTCCTTCAGCGTATTTTGTTTTCATGTTGCTGTATGCTTCTTGGTTCATTTTTAGGAAATCTATACACAAACATGGCTCTGTGGTAAGCAGTTTCCTTACTAACCACATGGTTTCAGGTTCTGCTCCACCATGTGGAATCTTGGGTGTCTTCTACTATAGCCTCAGCCTGACACAAGCCTTGTGAATGAAATTTGGTAGAGGGAAACTGAAAGAAGCCTGCTGCGTATATATGTGTGTGTGTATACATGCTTCTGTAGTTTATACAAGGTAAGCCCATTTCTGTTATATTTGTTGCATTCACTGAGTGTATTTTGATAGTAATTTGTGGTTTTGGAGCAATAACTCTACTAATACCCAACTGAATTTTGATTTGTATTTTTTCCTATAAAGGTATAAACTTGCTAACCACTTTATTATTACCATTATCATTATTGATAAAATGATACCTATTTAATTTTATATACATATATATATATATATATATATATATATATATATATATAATTATCAATAATATAGGGTGAAATTAATTAATTTAGAAATAATCATTAATTTCACCAAGTAGAGTTTGGCATGTAAAAGACCCATTCAAGGAAGGTTTAAGTAATACTAATTAATTAATTAAGGGTTCAGCAACGATTTACCTCACCACACACCGAATTTAGAAATAGCAGTCAAAAAGTATTGGCTATTCTTTCTACTTAAAAGGGAGATCCCAGTAAAATCAGAGCACTTAAAAAACAAACGACGCAGGCAAAAGAGAAAGAAATGACGGAAATCATTCAATATTAAGTTACCTATGTAACATATATATATACATATATATATATATATATATATATATATATATATATATATATATATATATATATATATATATATATATAAAATATAATTGCCAACTAATGTGGCAATCCCGTAGAGGACGATGCTACTGTTGTTTTTAACCTCAGGAGGACATCTCCTCTATCTGGCTAGCAACACACTGTGCCTGCTTAGTATTTGCGAGGGGAAATCATGGGTTTCTGGGTAATAACCCGTCATCAGTGTGTGATAATCACGAGTTAGTGATGAAAACTCATCCCACACACAGGATCTGGAAGACATACTGGACCTGATCAAATTATGCGTCATAGTGCCCAGATGCTATGAATGTGGACAGAAGGGTCACATCAGGGCTATATTCCCACAGAAACCTTCAGCAATGGGTCCCCCTCCACCCGAGGATCATACACAGCCTGAAACCTCAACTACGAACGTCCAAGCCAAGGCCATACCTCACGAAACACACACCAGGCTCAACCCCAGTAGCAGAGACCAACGACCCAACCAAGAGAGTGAAGAGAAGGACAAACCAGAATCCCACCAATGACACACAACCCACCACCGACGCCGCCGACCTCGAATGGAAGGAAGTCACAAAGAAAAAACGCAAAAAAAGAACACTTCCCCTACACCCCTCCACACCACAGGCACACATCCACCCGCACGCACACTCCACACGCTTACACAACAATCACAATCATCTGCTAACCCCCAGACACTGCCATCAACCTCACAGCAATAAATACCAGCAACACGTCACTTTTTTGAATCCCCGTTCAAAACTCCCACCTCACACCCCCGAATACCCAATACCTCCAATTCATCCACAGACAATCATTCATACATTGGTTTAAAAGAGAACTTCCCTGACGATGTTGCACTCCTTCAGCTGGCTTTCACAAAACATCTCTACCTTAATTTAATGAAGGATACTCCACAAGCCCCACTAGGAAGGGAGGATCTACCTACACCCTTCCAAGAAGATTGAATGGAAGTAAACTTTTCTTCCCTCTGCTTTCATGGTCTCGCTCAAGTTTGCCAGCGTGAATGTGCATGGTCTGAGATCGTATTAGAAGCAAGCATACTTGCTAAACGATTTCAAGTCATGGAACTTAGATGTGATAGTCACCAGCAAAATCAGGCTGATGGGGCAGCAGGCCTTCCCGCCCCTCTTCGATGGCTACGGGATCTACGTATCTCCATGCCAGCCCATAGGTGCGGGAAAGGGGAGAGCTACAGTCTTATTCAGAAAACACCTGGATTTAGAGATCAGAATAATCTTTGTGGACCCAGGGGGTAAGCTGGTCGTACTTGACGTGAATCATAGTAGCGGTAGTGCCTTCAGACTGGTCGCTGTCTGTGCACCAAATGACACTGGACAATTGGACTACTTCGGGTGTTTAGAGACCTTCCTTGGTACGTCGCACACTATAGTATTAGTAGGTGACTTTAACACATTCCTAGACGCATGTGTGGATTGTGTTGGCTCAAATACAGAGAGAAAAAGGAACACATGCCTTGCTAACCTGCTCAGTGGCTTCCAGCAGGCTGACAAGTTTAGAATGGATTACGCGAATGCTCCAATGTTGACATGGACTAACAGCGTTGGGTCTTCCAGGTCTTTCTTAGAGTTTTTATTAGGTTAGCAGATAGTATTAAGGTTAATTGTCCACTATTTCACATCGTCAGCTGTACGGATCGCAAATTTGTGATCTGTAAGCTTGACTTAAATAGGTTTTGTAGACAGGGCCTCAGTTTCTGGAAGCTGAACACGTCACTCCTGGCGTGAAAAGCCTACAGAGGCCCTATCAAAGATCTAGTGTAAAGGGCAATTATAGGATCCATCAACAACAGGCGATACGTCCTAAAAAGAACCATTAAATTTAGATTTAGCACAGAGTCAAGACTATTGAAAAGGTTTCAAGACGCAACGAAAATGTTAGAAAATAAAAATAAGAAATAAGTGGAAATTTTACCGGTGAGTGTGTTAAATGATAAGGCACTAAAAGAGAATGACTCTCCCCAGACACAACAGAATATGCTTCAACACACGAACTCACATAAAGAATCTTGCAAACCAAATCCAAAAACGAAATTTATATATATATATATATATATATATAAACACACATGGTACAAAATTATACAAAAAAAGAAACAAATTACAGAGACAGAGTGTATTAGTATGATGCCCAGGAAAAACGGAAGAATTTGTTGATGTTCCACGCCTACATTCTTCTGTAGAAAGGAAAAAGGAAGAAAACAGAGGGAGAAAAAATGTATGTATGTGTGCGTGTATATATATGCACGTACATAAATGTGTGTGTGCGTGTGTGTGTGTGTGTGTGTGAACGCTTGCGTTTGTCCCTCTTTACATCTGGTATTGGTCGCTTTACACTCCCATAACGTTCGGCAAAAAGAGACCAATAATATAAATACTAATATTACAAACAAGTACTGGGATCGATTTGCTCGATTAAAATTTTCAAGGCATTGCCCCAGCATAGCCACAGACGAAAAATTGAAATCGATAAAAAAAAAAGATAGGTCTGAAACCGTGGCAGATCGATTGATAGATGCATTTATACATATCTTAACAATACGAAAACTCTAGCGATGCTTGTGTGTACACGAAATATCCCAGAAATAGTATATTTTTATCTTAATTTTTTTTTTGCATATCTATCTTCATACTTACCTTCGGCAGTGCAGTACAAATTTTTGTGATATTTGGGCCTCTATTTATTAATGAAAACGATTAAACAATTTTTGTTTGTTATTTCTTGACGAAAAAAATGGCCTCCGTGTCGTCAACGCACGTACATACAGAATACACAAACATACGATGAATGTCATGGTGGTCAATCAACACAAGCACGTCTGCTATCTGTGACATATACACACACATAGGCTTCGCACGCTCAAAAACAAAAAACGTCGACTTTTTGACTTACACAATGTTTTAATCATTTAGAAATATTAACTGATTGTGATTTCAAAAATGTAAGTTGTTTGTACAGTAAGTATTTATATTTTAGCTTTCTTTAAACAGACAATATTTTAATTTTTATTTCGATTATTTTCAAGTGAATGGCGATTTTTCACTTTGACTCTCAGAACTGTCATCCTGAATTCGTTAATTTCCGTAAAAAAATTATATTTATTTACTTTTTTGTTTTAAAATAAAAGATGTATGCATGTGGATATGAAATGGACGTGTGTGTGTGAAAGAGAGTGAGAGAGAAAGAGAGAGAGGAAGAGAAAGAGAGAAAAAGAGAGAGAGAGAAAGAGAGTGAGTGAAGGGGTGTGTTGTCATGTATGTGTAAATGTCTCTCTCTCTTACACACACATACACACGCACACACATACGTCCATTTCATAGACATGTTCATACATCTTTCACTTTAAAACAAAAGTAAATAAATAAAAAAAAATTACGGAAATTAACGAACTGATCCGGATGACAGTTCTGAGAGTGAAAGCGAAAGATCGCCCCAAGGGAATACCATGACAAAAATTCTTTCCAAGTCCATTCAACGTATCTCAACGCCAAAGATTTGGCTACTATTTCTAGCACGCCCTGCTACAACGTAACAGCTATTTGCGATAAAGAACCCGAGTTACATGTTACGTGGTAGCAGGGCGTGCAAGAAATAGCAGCCAAATTTTTCCTTTTCTGGGGAAAGGAGCCGTTTACGTGTGATTTCAATGTCACATTCGTTGAAAGCATGCAAAATAACATGGAAAAGGAAAAAAAACACGAAACAAAACTCCATTGCTGGGAAACTCAGACTTTCCAAGTGACCCAATGGATCACGGGTAGTCTAGATTGGACTCACTATATATATATATATATATATATACACACACGCACAAGGTGTGGTGGATATATTATTGCCTAAATTATGCAAAAATGTATATAACACCGACATCTCATTTTAACAGGTATATTTACCAAAATTAAATAAAAATATCTTGAAATAGTAAAGAGTTTTTAAGTCTGAGGCTGTGTGGGAAGATGAATGGAGGCATAATGTCACCATCACTAGTGGTCACTCCAAACACCATCATGTTGACCGGACGTTTGATTTTTATCAACTCTCGGTGCAACTTTTTTACCCACCGCAGCCTGTGTGCACACACACGTATATATATATATATATATACGTTTAAATATTTGTTGTGCAAGATTTTATTGGCTAAACTGGCAATATGACCATTCCGAAATATAACAATATATATATATATATATATATATATATATATATATATATATATAGATAGATAGATAGATAGATAGATAGATAGATAGATATATGTGTGTGTATATATACATATATATGTACATATATATATATATATATAGATATATATATATATATATATATATACATATATATGTATATATCTATATGTATATATATATATGTGTATATATATATACATATATACACACACACATATATATATTGAGAAAGTAGTGAATGATGGACAACGTCTTTTGAGAATATGGTTGATTGAACCTCGTGTGTTCAGAGAACATGTGAGTGATAATAATTTATACTTTATATTATCTTTTAAACAGTTATATATTTAGCTTTAATTGTAACAAGGTTTTTTTATAATAATTTTACTTGGAAATGGATGTGCCGCGTTCAATTAAATCATAATAATAATAAATAAATTATAATTTATATACATATAACTGTACAAACAATATTAAATACATAAACAAATGAGTCAAATACGTAATTGTTTAATTAAATTTGATGGATATCTGTCCTCATCTTGTTTGTTGTTGATACATCTTTTCAGCTGATATACCCTCCAGCCTTCTTCAGGTGTCTTGGGGAGATTTCGAACCTGGGTTCTTATTCCGAAGGTATTTTTTGAATTTATTATTATTATTATTCGATCTCAGAATTTTGGGGTTAGTAGCCCATGCTCTCAACCACTGTGCCCGTAGGCATGCCCATGGGCAATTATGGAATTAATTTTAGAGCTTATAAATCTAATATTTTTCTATTCTTCCTTAATACCAGTTCCCATATGCTGCTCATATCTGCACTTGGTCTGCTTAGGAGGTTGTTGTGTCCTTGCATATGGGCTCCTTTTTTTAGTTTTCGTATTTTCCAGTGGTGTTCTCTGTGTATTATTTTAACTTTGTCCCACAGGGGGAGATGGTCTTCATTTTTCCATACATGATCAGTTATACCTGATTTATCAATATCTCCTCATGCTTTATGATGTCCCTGTATCCTTATTTTGAGGGGCCGGCATGTTTCGCCTTTGTATAACCTACCACAGCTGCATGGGATGGAGTACATGCAGTCTTTGGTCATATTCTCTTCTTTTTGGTGGCTTTACATCTACTTAATTATTATTATTATTATGTATTTTCTTGTACATACATAAGGCTTGATGAGGGTGTCAAGGATTCCATGAAGGGGTCAGTGGTCTAAAAAGTTTGGGGACCCCTGGATTAGATATCCTTTTTGATACATTTTCAAGTAATCTATGTGTGGTGTTTTTTGGATGGTTACTTCCTATGTTGATGTATCTTAGGTTAGTATTTGGCATATGGTAGGCCTTATGCTTCCCTGTTTCTAGATTAAGGTTAACATCCAAGAAGTTAATGGAATTGCGTTCATTTTCAATAGTTATTGATAGTCCTATGTTCTTGAAGAATTTCTAAAATTTTCTCTTATATATCTCTAATTAGATAGGTTATCAGGTCATCCCTGTAAAGACCACATCCGAATTCTGGAAAATCCCTACCTAAGTTAGATAATATGTACTCCCACTGAATCCTGTGCTGAGTCTGCTGATCCCATTGTACTATCAAAGCTATCATTAGTGTCCTTCCTTACCCAGGATTCATTATCAAATTTTATAATTGCTTTCTTAACCGCTAGTGTTATGTTGATTTCACTCGTATTTAGGTTAGTATTCTTTTATGCAAATAAGAGGGCCTTATTTAGTAATATTGGCTTAGTTGATGAATGGTAGCTTTCTATATCAATTTGTATCAGCTTTTTATTTATTTTTTTTTGTCTAATTTGTTAAACCACTATATTACTTCTTGTGAGTTTGTTTAATTCTACTAATTCACTTAGTGTAGATATATATTTATCAATTATTGTTTTGCTTATTTTTCTGAGGTCTGACTTCTCTTGACAAATTAATTTAACACTAGGGTTACACTTGAAATTGGGTTTGTGGTTTTTAAAGTTAATTCATGGTCTTTTAAGTACAAAAAGGGTCTGTTTTAAGTACAAAAGGGTCTGTTTTATCATCTGCTTTATAATTTGTCATTATTTCTTGGGTCTTTTTCTTTATTATTCTCAATTGCTCGTTATTCATTATCTTGTAGGTTTTTTTTTGTTTCTTTCTTAGTAATTTGTGATAGTGGTGGATGCTACTAGTTTTATCTGCATGAACAATAAGTCCATCTCTTCTCTTATGGTCCTTGGTAATAGATTTTAGTTTTTTTAAGTGTTCATTTCCTCTATGGGAATATCTTCTGAATTTTACATTTATAACTATGGTCGTCCACAATTCTTCAAAAGCTGTCAAATGATTATTTGGTGGTTTGGTATTTCCTAGTCCTGTAATATTGCTCTTTCACCCTTAGTCTTATCCTTTGGTGGTTCTCCTTTGTTGTAGTAGTATACTTTCCATGTGAATCCGTGTATGAACTTCATTATTTTTTCTATTAGGTCCTTCATGAATTCCTTTCTGGGTGGTATTGGAATGTCTTTAATTGATGTCTCTGCTTGAATTTTCTCCATTTCACCAGTTGGAAGCATTTATTTACATATATAATGAGCATTAATGAAGTTTTGTAAAGAGAGAGATGGTCCTTGTAGGGATGTCTTACATCCAAACTTCTGCTGGTTTATCCATATATCTGTGAATTTACTGGAATTTGTATAGTACTAGTGTCAAATACATACTAATGCTAACACCGAAAAACAAATTCCAGTATGTGTGTGTGTGTGTGTGTGACTGCTGAAAACATGCATAGGCTTGAATGGAATGAAGCCAGTATGCTCCGCTGGACGTGTAATGTCAGTGTCCATACACGACAGAGTGTAAGCACCCCGAGAGAAAAGTTGGACATAAGAAGCATGCATCAGATGTGGTGTGCAAGAGAGACGACTGCACTTGGATGGTCACGTGATGTATATGGACGAGGACAGCTGTGTGAAGAAGTGTCACACCCTAACAATGGAGGGAACCTGTGGAAGAGGTAGACCCAGGAAGACATGGGATGAGGTGGTGAAGCACAACCTTGGAACATTGGACCTCACACAGGCAACCAAGGCCTGTGGGGATATGCTGTGCTTGAGAAGACTTGGCAAACCAAGTGAGATTCATAGTCATGGCCGATGCCAGTTTTGCATAACTGACCCGTTTAAACATACCCTTCAATTATTGGGCAATATGCTGTGCTTCTGAGGACCTGTTGAACCCAGTAAAATGATCAATGTCCCCATCATTAACCTTGAGACTCATGGACTTTCCAAGAGACACTATTTTCTTGACCGCAAGTGCCTCAGACTCAAACCCCTTGAAGTCTCTTTCGGATACGCAGTCAGGTCACAGTTCCCTCCATGCAAAATTCAGCGTTCTCCTTGTTACACCCTGTCGTAGTTATGGCCAATGCCAGTACCACCTGACCATAATCTTCAGCTGCCTTCATGTCAGAACTTGCTACTTCTCCATATTTGATGACATTGTGAACGCCAGTCCTCTTCTTGAAATTATCAAACCAGCCGCGACTGGCTGATGTCTTCTCCATTGCTGTTCCAAGGTTCTGCTTCAGGAGATCCCCACACAATGCTCGTGCTTTCTCGCAGATGATGGCTTCTGTAATTGTATTCCCTGTGAGTTGCTTCTTGTTGATCCACAGGGGAAGCAATTTTTCCATCTTAGAGAGCCTGGAGACACTCTTTGCTGTTGTGATGGCCATTTTCTTCACAATGGTACAGATTGTCGATGTACCTCGGTTGTATTGACCTGCTATGCCCACTACACGCACTCTTCTCTCAAGTTTATCAATGCAAGGAAATCTAAAACTGGCTGCCATCCCACAGCAACACAGCTTGTGTGTACTGGAAATTTCAAGATTAAACAGTGTTATGGCCGTGCAACATGCATTCAGACTCGAGGGTCCTACCATTCTTCCATTCAGAAATGATACAACGATTTTAGTCAGAAAGGACGTATCTGTGATGAGAGAAAAGGAGATTCTGGCCGACCATCAGTCTCAGAGAAAGTTATTGATTGAGGCAGAAGAAAATTTGTACACATCCCAAAAAAGTCAATTAGCCAAGAGTCCCGTCACACTCTCCAAAGCACATTTTGAAAGATCCTACATAAATACCTAAAGTTTCACCCTTACAAGCTCCACCCAAAAAATAATGGAATGCGATTTGAATTTTGTGAGAATATCCAGCAATTAATGGAAGACAATGATAATCTGCTGTGAAAAATCCTTTCCAGTGATGAGGCGATATTTCACTCGAACGGTAAAGTCAATAGGCATAACGTGCAGATATGGGGACTTGAAAATCCACACGCTGCCCAGGAAATTGAGCAAGACTCACCAAAAGTTAATGTGTTTGTACTGTACCAGAGAGGACAGTATGTGGCCCTTTCTTCTTTGAGGGAGGAACGGTTACTGGTCAAAGTTACCTGGAGATGCTGACCAATTGGATGTTTCCACAACTAGCCACTGAGGGTGATGACTACCTTTTCCAGCAAGACAGTGCTCCATTGCATTGGCATCTCACTGCTAATGGTCATGCTGGATTGGTCATGCTGAATGAGATGACCAGGTGTTCTGCAAGTGGCCTATGAGGTCACCGGAACTAACTGTTTGTGACTTGTTCATTTGGGTTACATGAAGAGCACACTTTACATACCTGCACCACCTGCAATGCTGAGGGAGCTGAAAAGTTTGACGACTAAAACAGTTCACATGGTAACTCCAGATATGTTGAGAGGGTCTGGACCGGACCCAAGCAACCAGAGGGGCACACATTGGGTGCCTTTAATGCTACCCTCTACCACATGAAACTGAATGAAATCCTGCATCTGAGGCTACTGACTGTGAAAGATCATTACAATGAAGTTACCTGTTATACCTGTTTGAAATCAGGGAGCGTTTTTGGGGACACCCTGTATATTCTTTTATTCTTTTACTTGTTTCAGTCATTTGACTGCAGCCATGCTGGAGCACTGCCTTTAGTCAAACAAATGACCCCACGACTTATTCTTTGTCAGCTCAGTACCTATTCTATCGGTCTCTTTTGCCGAACTGCTAAGTTACAGGGATGTAAACACACCAACATTGGTTGTCAAGCGATGGTGGAGGGGACAAATGCAGACACACACACAGATATACATACATACATACATATATATACATACATATCTACATACATATATATACATACATACATACATCCATATATATATACATACATACATATATACATACATATATATATACATACATACATACATACATATATATACATACATATATACATACATATATATACATACATATACATACATACATACATATATACATACATATATATATACATACATACATATACATACATACATATATATACATACATACATACATACATACATACATACATACATACATACATACATATACATAAATATAAATGTAAACTCCAGGGAGTGAGGTGTAGGAAGAAAGTTAGCTTCAAGCAATCCATAATAAATATAAAAGAACAACTTTCAGGGACAATAGTGGTTTAGTGAGATGGGAAGTAGTGGATTTTTTTTGTATTGAAGTGGGATAAGTTGAAAAAAGTTCTAATTATAATCCAGGGACGGTGAACAGGGTTCCTGGATGAACGAATAAAAATACAAGATTTACGGAATGGAGTTGGAAAGACCAAGGATACTCTTTCGCTCTTGTGGCCATGCTGGAGTACCGCCTTTAGTCAAGCAAATCGACCCCGGGACTTATTCTTTGTAAGCCTAGTACTTATTCTATTGGTCTCTTTTGCCGAACCGCTAATTTATGGGGACGTAAACACACCAGCATCGGTTGTCAAGCAATGTTGGGGGGATAAGCACAGACACACATACATATATATACATATATACGACGTGCTTCTTTCAGTTTCCCTTTACCAAATCCGCTCAGTGCCCCGCAGTGCGACTGAACCCAGAACCATATGGTTGGTAAGCAAGCTACTTACCACACAGCCACTCCTGTGCCTATACATAGCTTTCTGATTGAATCTTGCTTGCATCAACATGTATCTCCTTGCAACAACCTTTAATCTTATCAAGATATCTTTGGCCTGAAGCATAGCCAGCAGTATACACCTCACTTGCTATGAAATATATGTAGCCCGGATCTTTCCTACTCCATTCTGTAATTCTTGTATATATATATATATATATATATATATATATATATATATATGTGTGTGTGTGTGTGTGTGTGTGTGTGTTTCTATATATATGTATGTATGTATAAAAAAAGTTCGTTTCTATATTTTTGTTTTTATGTTTTCATTTCTCATTGTGTTCAACGTTTTTTTTTATGTCCTGTGCCCATATATGCATGTATATATACATATATATGTAGGTATGTACATATATGTATGTATATATACATATATTTATATATTATTTATATGATATATAAATATATATACATATATACATATACACATATATATATATATATATATATATATATATATATATTTATATAATACATATATAATATATATATACATATATATAACATGTATATATTGATTAAGGGTAAAATCAATTAATTATTAATTAATTTCACCAAGTAGTTTTCAGTATGTAAAAGGACCATTCAAGGCGTATTCAAAATATTACGTTATATAATTAGGGCTCAGTAAAATAATTTACTTTGCCACATACTGAAATTTTTAGAAATAGCAGCCAAAAAGATTTTTTAGCCATTTCTACTACATTAAGAAGAGTCTCCCAGAAATGTCGAGTTTTAATTCGACTAATCTAGAAACGTGAGCGTTCTCAAATAATCTTTGTACATGTGATATTTTGCTGTTTTCCCTCCATATCTACGTGAATTATTTTTGAGTAAACACTATCTGGGAGACTCTTCTTAATGTAGTAGAAATGGCTAAAAAATCTTTTTGGCTGCTATTTCTAAAAATTTCAGTATGTGGCAAAGTAAATTAATTTACTGAGCCCTAATTATATAACGTTATATATATATATATATATATATATATACTTTATTTTAAGCAGCAGAAAATTCAACAAAATCTGTTACTCTGAGTTTCTCGTTGCCGTTCATCAGACAGTTTTTGCTAGAATGGAACATATATATTAATTCAATCTATACTCTTACAAACGCTACACCTTTAAAAAGAAATGGACTTGTTTGATTGGCCCTTTAGAAAAAACGGTCAATCTTCGAGCGATAAACAAAAAGGTCAAAAATATATGTATATATATATAAAAAAACTTATAAAAATTATAAAAATTATAAAATCCGAGGAAAAAAACCGAGGAAAAACCTATTGCCGTTAATGAAGACAGTACAAATTAATGCATAGAAATTAAACCTGTTATAAATACTGCAATACATATTTATATTAAAATCCACATATATATATCAACATACACAAAAGGATGCGCGTAAACGCCATACATACATATACAGACGTATGAATATGAATCTAAATTATACACATAAAAGCATGTGTACATATATTCACGCAAACCGTCTCGCACGCAAGCTAAAATTCATCTATATAGCAATTCTCATATACTGAGCAAGGAGGGGGAACGAAAGAAAGGGAAAGAGAGAAAAAAGGAACGAAAGAGGGGTGGGGGGGGGAACTTGTAGCGATGTTATTGGCATCTAAAAATAGAATTCCCATTTATAGATGCAGGTCTATATAGGGATGACGGCCTTATAGCCACGCATAATCTAAACGGCCATGAATCAGATAGACTTAGGAAGGACCTTATAGCTTTCTTTCAAAGGATGGGCTTACGGATTACGATAGATACTAACCTGAATAGTGTAGATTTTTTAGACGTAAATTTTAATGTAAGATCGGATAGATTTAAACCTTTCCGTAAGCCCAATGAAAAGCTATCGTATATTAGCAAAGATTCGAACCATCCACCAGTTATCCTTAGCAACTTAGTCAGCAATGTAGGTAGAAGAATATCTTCAATTTCTTCGGACGAGGCAGCATTCCATAATGCTGCACCTTATTACGATAGCGCATTAAAGAATAGTGGATTCCCGGAGAAGATCCAGTTCAACCAGCTTAATGCTAATAATAATGCTGCACGAAGAACTAGGACCAGGAAAGTTTTGTGGTTCAACCCGGCTTTCAATTTGGCCGTAAAGACTAATATAGGTAAGGAATTTTTGAGATTAGTCTCTAAGCATTTTAAGCAGGGTCATAAATTCTACAGAATATTTAATAGAAGAACCCTGAAGGTTAGCTATTCTTGTTGCAGAAATTTCGCCTCTTACATTAGCCAACATAATAGGAAGCTAATTGAGATTAGACATGGTGCCGAGCCCATTAAGAAATGTAATTGTAAAAACGAAAGCTCCTGTCCGTTAGAAGGGAAATGTCTAGTGAAAGGAGTAGTTTATAGAGCCAAGGTGCAAGTGGAAGGCTCATCGGAATACAAGACATACACAGGGGCTTCAGAAAATTCATTTAAAACAAGATTTTATTCTCATAAGAATTCTTTTAAATACCCAGAGAATAGGAAGAAAACCAGCCTAGCAAAATATGTCTGGGAACTAAAAGAAAAGGAAGCCCCACCTTTCAACGTGACATGGAGCATTCTGGACAGGGCGGCACCATACAGGCATGGAGCTTACAAATATAATTTCAAGTGCAAGCTTTGCTTATTAGAAAAAATGCACATATTATTCAAAGACAATAATTCTTTGAATCAAAGAAGTGAGTTAATGAACTTATGTAGGCACGCGGCTAAATTTAAAATGTCGAATATAAATATACCATATGGATAGAGTATATATTTTGTATTTTGATTTTTGATTTTGATTTTGACTCTTAAGCGCTACGACGGATCTATAGCAAAGTCTTATTGTTTCTACATATATATTAGGAAAAACCTACAAACTTTGTTTTCATGTTATTGTATTGCATAGGATTACCTTGATTATTTATATTACCTTGATTATTTATAAATGACCCAAAATAGGATGTTATATTTTATTTTATATGTCTTTCGTATATATTTTTATTAATGCACCCATTTTTTAAAAGCAATGTTTTTTTTTTTAAAAAAAAGCAATGTTGTCAAATTTAGAATGTTTATATAAGTTTGTGTATAGCAAAGCATATGTATTTGTAAGCATGCGTATCTGTGTATGTGTAAGTGAAAGTATGCTTGTGCTTAAGCACGCATACACACGACGGTATGTATATGTATCAATTCAAACTTGTGTATGTATACTGGCCTCTATAGATGCCAATAACATCGCTACAAGTTCCCCCCCCCACCCCTCTTTCGTTCCTTTTTTCTCTCTTTCCCTTTCTTTCGTTCCCCCTCCTTGCTCAGTATATGAGAATTGCTACATAGATGAATTTTAGCTTGCGTGCGAGACGGTTTGCGTGAATATATGTACACATGCTTTTATGTGTATAATTTAGATTCATATTCATACGTCTGTATATGTATGTATGGCGTTTACGCGCATCCTTTTGTGTATGTTGATATATATATGTGGATTTTAATATAAATATGTATTGCAGTATTTATAACAGGTTTAATTTCTATGCATTAATTTGTACTGTCTTCATTAACGGCAATAGGTTTTTCCTCGGTTTTTTTCCTCGGATTTTATAATTTTTATAATTTTTATAAGTTTTTTTATATATATATACATATATTTTTGACCTTTTTGTTTATCGCTCGAAGATTGACCGTTTTTTCTAAAGGGCCAATCAAACAAGTCCATTTCTTTTTAAAGGTGTAGCGTTTGTAAGAGTATAGATTGAATTAATATATATGTTCCATTCTAGCAAAAACTGTCTGATGAACGGCAACGAGAAACTCAGAGTAACAGATTTTGTTGAATTTTCTGCTGCTTAAAATAAAGCATATTACTCTACCACTGGTATTTGAGTACTCTTTTTTCCACCTTGTTTCACATTTATGTGTTTACTCCGGTCTATATATATATATATATATATATATATATATACATATATATAATATATATATAACTTAGAATAACTTAGAAAGGTTTTGGCCAGTATTGGCCCAGGCCATGTCTAACTTAATAGCTCCACCTGGCGAAGTCTTTCAATTCAGGATTTGGGCACCGAGGCCCATTTGAGCAGAGAGTTATTGTTTGCGGAGACATATCGGGGTGTGGGTGGTTTGTCCGGGACTGTTTGAAGGAATTTGTCCAAAGACTTCTTGAATTTTGTGTGGTCAGTTTCTGTTTTGACGTGTCCTGGTATAATGTTGAAGAGAGCGGGTCCAGTTGAGGTGAAATAATTGTGCCGCAATGTTGTTATGAGATGCGATTGAGATTTTTGTTGTGGACAGATGGCACGGGGTCCAAGTCTTGGATGTATATTGAAGGTGATGCCAACATCATTCGGATAGTGTTGATGGAATATTTTCCACATCATACAGATAATGTAGCGTTCACAGTGTCGTTGGAGTGAATACAGTTTCAGCTTCTCTAGTCGACCCCAGTAGTCAA
Source organism: Octopus sinensis (assembly GCF_006345805.1). Lineage (NCBI taxonomy): Eukaryota > Metazoa > Mollusca > Cephalopoda > Octopoda > Octopodidae > Octopus > Octopus sinensis. The sequence goes on from NC_043026.1 coordinate 2,327,413, forward strand.
GGTCTGACATGCCATCTATCTTTTTTGTGATTGACCTTTGGGGAGCTTCAATTCTCATAATATTTTGTTTTGTGTAGGGAGACCACAGTGGACATCAGTATTCAAGGTGGGGTCGGGCAACAGTGGAGAAGAGAAGGATAATAGTGTGGGAATCTCTCGACTGGAAGGTTCTGAGAATCCAGGAACACATTCTGCGGGCCATGTCAACTTTGCTGCTTATATGTGTAGCCCAGCTTATGTTGTTGTCCACTGTTACTCCCAAGTCTCTGATGTTGTTAGACGCCATGAGAATTTCTCCAGAAGGAAGAGAGTATGGGAGTTTCAGAGCGTCCTCCCTTCCAAAGTGGATCAGTTCAAATTTATCTTCGTTTAGCAACATGTTGTTCTTTTCCGCCCATTGGACAACAGCCAGTAGGTCTGACTGAAGGCTTATTCGGTCATCCACGCCATTGATGACCTTCTGGAGCTTGGAATCATCAACGAAGGTTCTGATGTTACTGTGTTTGATGGTGTCAGTAATATCATTTATGTAATATCATTTATATATATATATATATGTTATATATATGTATTATATATATATATTATATATATTATATATGTATTATATATATATATATATATAATACATATATAATATATATAATATATATGTATATATATAACATATATGTATATATATATATATATATATATATATATATATATATATATATATATATATATACATACATATATATAATATATTGATATGGAGGTCAGTTCGGACAAAGAGAATAAGAGTGATATGACCCACTTTTTGCTGGTCTGTAGTCGTAGAGTCTGGGATAAAAAGTTATTGCCTTTTGTTCTGCCATTTTCTGGAGAGATTTGTGTTTTTGGAAGAGACCTTTGACCCTGTTCCGGTCAGGGAAAGTTCGAGAAACCACCCTTTAAAATGCGACGTGCTGTGAGCTTTTGGGTCAGTCGGTCGGCAGTTTTGGCCAAAGACAGGAGTGATACGGACGGTCAGCCAAGAAGATGGCAACAGGGCGAGGCAGCGACATCGTTGAGGAAGACAGACAGTGAATGTGAGGATGACAAGCGAGAGGTTTAGAAAGACATACACAGAGGACTGAGAGCGAAGGAGAGGGATTACGGCGGATAGAAGGCATGGCTATTGTAGTAGGAGTTGTAGCTAGAAAATGTAACGGTATGTGTTGTTTATGTTTTGATGTGAATTGTGTTAAAAAGAGTTGTTAAAGATAAGAGAATTGATGTGTCAAAAAGGGAGAAAGAACTGTGAATTAAGGAAAAGAGAAAAAAGGAAAGAGGAAAAAGAAAGAACTGTGTTGAAAAGAAAAAGAAAGAGAGAGACTAATGTAGAACATTGAACTGATTTGAACTGTTGTCTGCGGACTGTGCTATATCGTGAACATTCTGTTTTGATTCAACGTGAACTGTTTAAATGCTTTGATTTTGTTGTTTTCTTGCATGTTATTTTCTTTAATGTATCTCTGATATGTATCACATTGTATTTGATGTTGTAATGATTGTTATAAACTGTTTTTAAATGTAAGCCAACTGCCTTCCGCCGTGTCTCTGTATCTCTTCCTGATGTTGTTGTTGTTGTTCTCTCCGGTCGCCGGTTGCCGAGTTCACTGCCATTCCCCCACCGAGTCCTCTCTGTGTGGTGAATTTCCCGTTCGACTGGGCCGGTCAATCGTCGTCGCTCGACTTGGTAGGGTCCCGGGTTCCGAAGAGTTCGAGCGACGGCAGGTGGTATCGTAACACTATATATATAATACAAATAAGAAAATGGAGAAACAATTTAGTTTTTCATCAACTATCAGATATTATAATGTTGAATTATTTATTCATTTAACAAAATGAGAACCTTAATAGCATACATATATACATTATAATTCAATACATATAAGATAAGAATACAAATTATAAAAGTCATAATATAAATTATTGAAATCATTAAAATCACTCCTTACAGCTGTTTCAGCCTATGGATAAAAGTAGTTTTTTCTTCAGTGCCTATAGTTGTCAGTTATATTGAGGTTGTAGGCATTTAAAAATAGGGTACTTATATATATAACCATAGGCCTCGTCAGAGATTATAAAGAACTTTAAAAATACTAATACATGAAACAGGATACATGTATAATTTAATATATATAAAAATATGAACAAATATCCATATAGAATTACACATATAGATGTATACATACATACATAAGCAGAGTATATATACTCTTACATGTGTATAAACACATAAATAAACACAATCAAACAATAGGTCCAAGTAAATAGACCATCCGTCATATACATATGTATACATATATATATATATACATATATACTGGAACATACATCTATGCTCATGACTACATAAACAATAATCAATTATTACTATTATTATTATTATTATTATTATTATATTTATAGTAATCTTCACTACATATTATAATAGATTCCAGTATATCCAATATTACGATAGAAGATAAACAATCCACAATCCATACAAACAAATATAAACATATATATATATGTATACAAATATATATATATATATATATATATATATATCACCGTGATCACCATGACCGACCAGGCTATCAGATGTTGCTACACATCGCTGGTCACAATGCGTTTAAATGACGCCACCCCGCTGGCTAAGCGAGCAGGCCAACAGAAGAAAGAGTGAGAGAAAGTTGTGGCGAAAGAGTACAGCAGGGATCGCCACCACCCCCTGCCAGAGCTTTAGGCGTTTTCGCTCAATAAACACTCACAACGCCCGGTCTGGGAATCGAAACCGCGATCCTACGACCTCGAGTCCGCTGCCCTAACCAGTGGGCCATTGCGCCTCCACATACATATAATATAATATATATATATATATATATATATTTATTAATCAATATAGGGTGGCAAAAAATTTCGTAGAATTTTTTTGCCACCAGCGGCCTAGTGGGAAAAAATTAAATAGTCATAGACCATTTATAAGTTCAACATCACAATCAAGGAACGGCCATAATAGGCCATTCACCCACTAGAAATAACAGCCAAAGCTTCAACCGCAAAATAACATTAATTCCGCAAACCAGGAGAAAATTAAAAAAACATTTACCCTGTAATTTCTTATACGATGCACCGTTTCATCTATTGTTTAATGGTAAACTAACCTGATTAAATTAAATCAAGCCAATCTTCCATAGGCCGATAGATTCGTCAGTAAGAACAGCCAGATCGGAGCAGATATTTTCACGAGGCACTTCAATCCCTGCCTCGGCAATATCTGACCTAAAATTTTCAAATCATCGCACTCGCGCCAAATTTATCGGCAGCAAATATAAGCCGTCGATTCCATTACGGAAATTAACCAGAAAATTCATAATTAATCAATATATATATATATATATATATATATATATATATATATATATATATATATATATATATATACACATATATGTATGTATACATACATATATGTATATAAATATATAAAAAACACCTACAGTTAGACTATGGCTTTTAGTATATAGTTCTTCTTAATACATACAAGTGCATGCTTCATACCAATATGAGGATTCTTTTCCCTTTCGTCCAAGTTGGAGTTAAAATTATATTTGTATTTTTATCCAACGAATTAATGAAGTATCATAGAATAATTCCACAAAAAATGTTCAAACAATAAAACATTTGATTATGTATGATAGATAAGCTATAATAGCTATGTTATATGTTATATATTAATATTTTAGAGTTTCAAAATTATTGGGGGTTAGGGAGCGATTATTTTAAATCATAACCTATTTCTAATTGGTTAACACATTTGAATTTCTATGCTTCGTTTACTGTTAGTTAATAGAAGATCTAATTATTAAGTAAATAAACTGTGTTAATCACTCGTATTTACAATGTATATGCTTAAATTAACTTTTAGATATTAATCTTAAACAAAGAGTTCTTACAATATATATATATATATATATATATATATATATATATATATATATATATATATATATATATATATATATATATATATATATATATATATATATGTATATATATATATATATATATATATATATATATGTATGTATATATGTATATATATGTATATATGTATATATATATATATTTATTTATTTATATATATATATATACATATATATAAAGACCCCCTTCGGTCATGAATGACCATGGGATTGCACCTAGAAAGTTACCCTCCTAGACACAAGTCCGGGCAAGGTTGTTTATGGAAGACCAGCAGTCGCCCATGCATACCAGCCTCCCCTCTCCACGCCACCAGTGTTATCCAAGGGAAAGACGAAGGTCGATACAGCTTGGCACCAGTGACGTCGCAACTCATTTCTACAGATGAGTGAACTGGAGCAACGTGATGCAATAAATATATGTATGTAATATATATATATATATATATTTATATAGCAAATAAGAAAGTGGAGAGGATAGAAAATGGACGGAGATCAGCCAGTAAATATTCCAGAATGTCTATTTATTCCAATGTATTAGAATGTATCAGGTGAATAGAAACACTTTTATTAGTAGTACAGCATATCAAATATAAAGAGTTGGTAATTGCAAGAGCAAGGGTGTGGGAACAGGGGATTGAAGGGGTACCTGAGCAAATGAGAAGACTGACAGTAGGTGCTGGTTCCATTTCTGCCAAGAGACAACGAAATCATCCAGGTTGTCTCCATCTCTTCAGTGTTGTGTAGGGATGAGCAGGTAAGACTTGGACAATGAAGTGCTTCCAGGCTTCTTCAGGGGGTCCAAATGGTCAGGAGGGGCTGACATATGTAAAGACAATTAATAATGGCTAGAAAAAGAATAGGAGTAAGAACAAGAACAACCATGAGGATTTGGGGGAAGTACATCTTAGTATAACCCAAATCATTATACTAAGATGTACTTAGTATATATATCTATATATCTCTTATTATAAAAGGCAGATTTTATCTGCCTCCCTTTGTATGATTGATTGATTGATTGATTGATTGATTCTAGTTTCAGCTTATGAGCTGTGGCCATGCTGGGGCACCGCCATTTGGTGTTTCTACTTGGTTTTACTTCACGAAAGCTTTTTAGCAACTGCTATTTGGTGCATGAGAGAGTTCGATGCAGCTGCCCTCATCTGCCCCTCCTGCCGTGAAGTTGGTTCATCTGGGACACCTGACAGGAAGAGATCCAGTTCCATTTTAAAGACATTTGCATCCACCCCATGCAGGTCTCTCAGGTTCTTCGTGAGGATATTGAAGAGCTGTGGGCCTCGGAAGCCCAGGCTATCACAGTATCTTGTCCTACATCTGGATGGCAAATTTGGAGTCCTAGGCACCACGCAGTGGCGCCCAGTTCTGGCATTTGTGTAACTCTCGATGCCAAAGTTTGGGACACGTCCCTCCAGGATCTTCCAGATGTATATTATGGCATATCTTTCCCGCCTACGCTCCAAGGAATATAGTTTTAATCTCTTGAGTCTTTCCCAGTAGCTTACATTCTGCATAGAGGCTATCTTCTTCGTGTAGCTACGCTGGATCGCCTCGAGCTCTGTGATCAACTTGACACTGGATGGTGACCATAACTGAGAGCAATAGTCAAAGTGGCTTAGGACAAGTGTCCTCCAGAGGACCATCATGGTTTCTTGTTCTCTTGTTCTAAAGAGAACAAGAAACCATGATGGTCCTCTGGAGGACACTTGTCTATCTTATAGAAATCTACAATATAGGATTTCTTCAATTACAATTTACCTAGCATTTTTAAGAGTAGAATGCATCGGGTCGTGCCAGGTCCAGTTTTTAAAATTTCAACCCCAATTAAGCAAAATTTCGAGAAAACTCACATTGTGGTGTCTGAGTCAAGTGCTTTTCTTAGTGTGGGCTATAGCATACACACACACACACACACACAAAAAGGGAGCGAGCTGATTCACTCACGCTATCACTCTCATTTCTACGACTTTCTCTTTGCAAGTTTGCAACGATTAAAGTGAAACTAATTCGATAAAACGAGAGAAGTGTACCTTAAACCACTACTAAAAAAAAAAAAACAGCAAACAGAAACAAATAAATACATAACGATTTACTCCTCACACAATTTCTTCAATTAGAGTGTACCCATGATTTTTCAAAGTACTTCCATTGGGTGATGCCATAAAAAATTTCTTTCAATTTTACCCCCAATTAAGACAAAATTCGAGAAAACTCAATATTTTAACATTTCACTCAGAAAGCATTGATGTACATGTGTGCGTGCGTGAGTGTGTGTGTGTAATTCCTCACACACACGCATACACATACATATATGACAGTGACAAACACAAACGTTTCAAACAACTACATACAAACACGCGTGTGTTTGTTATTAGTAAAAAAGGCGCCAAAACACAACTCACTTATCATTCCAACACATTTGCAAAGACACACGGACGGTCGAATTGCTATAACAATACAGAAAAGGTAAATTGGTTTTTATTTTACTCTGTATATATTTTATTATATAATATTATATATAGATATATGTATATATAATTGCAGTATGAAACAGTGTTTATGTATAAACAGACGACACTTATATATAGTTATTAATAAATGTATGTATCCGTTTAACCCTTTCGTTACCAAACCGCCCGAAAAAAACTTTGGTTAATCTGACCAAGCCGCCCCAAACCGCCCGAATTTACCTATTCATATTTAAATGAGAATATCAGAGTAAATCTCTTTAGTACATTCGTGAAAACACGTATTATACTTCGTAAACAGTTCAACTACAGTTTTGTACAAAAATCGAAGTGTAATTTTAATTCCGTGAATTATGGGAGATTTTTTTCCGAAATTTGTTCCTATTGTGTTTTCAAAATTTGTAATTCTGACAAAAAATGGATACGAATTTCATTATATCAAGCAGCGAAGGATTTTCTACTGAAGGATTTTCTACTGAAGACCTTCATAAATCTAACTCTATGACTGAAAAAAAAAAGCATGTGGTATTTGATAATGAATCTGATGTTTCATTTTCCGAAAGTGAAAACAGTGAATCCGAGATAAAGAAAATGAATTGGCACCTGAATGGAGTGAAAATTTAAAAACTGTTTCTTTCGGTGATTTTTCTGAAGAAACTGGACCAAGCCACAGACTTTCCCAGAAGGGTAAAGCCTTAGACTATTTCTATTTACTTTTTCGAATGAGCCTATTTGAAATCATTACAGCGGAAACGAACTGTTACGCTCAACGTAAACAAAGCGAAAGAAAGGATAGTTTGTTATTTCCCACAACCTTAAATGAAATTAAGGCCTATTTTGCCATAAATATTATTATGGGTATCAGAAAGTTACCCAAAATAACAAATTCTATCGTAAAATTTTGTTGTATACCCAATTGAATATTAGCTAATAACCCATTTTCTATAGCGATGTTTGAACAAAATTTTAATAATTTTATATATTGTTGAATTTACCTGTATCTACCTGCAATTAGAGTCACTTTATCACAAAAATTATAGTATAGAATTGGTTGAGAACATTTCATTAAATTATCTTCCAAAATTCATGTTAATATATTGATAAATAAAAAAGTTATAGTTGTTTAATGAAACCAGACTAAATTTATGATTACGTTAGAAATTAATTGAAACACATAAGGGGTGTGTTTTGGTCAGAAATATAGTAACGAAAGGGTTAAGAAAAACCAAAAAATATTTTATTCTTTGTAAATGTTGCGTTCAAAATAACATTTTCTTTTAAGAATGTGTATATAACAAAGTATGTGTATATAACTACGTGGCTTATATCTTTATATATAAGAGTGAAGTTGTGTGTCTGTCTCCTACGATTTAGATTCCTAACTACTCCCACATTTTGCGGTGCAGTTTAACCAAAAGCGGGTATCTTATAGTCGTGATTCATATCGAGCCCTTCTGGGTATAAGCGCGCGTCTACGATGAGTCTACGATTTTAAAAAAATTACCATCATATTTTTCCATTTTAATGCATTTTTTTCGCTATTATATAAGGGAAGTAACTCTCTAAAAATATCTACGATGTGTCAACGATTTAAAAAAAAAATTTACCTTAATTTTTTTTCAATTTTTAATCTTTCTTTTTGCTATTTTTTGGCTATAACTCTCTAAAAATGCTTATATAGTTATTTCCCTTACAAACCCGAGCAACGCCGGGCGATACTACTAGTATATTATATGTGTGTGTGTGTGTGTGTAATATATATATATGTAATATATGTAATATTTATATACATGTATATATGTAATATATACATAAGTATTTATGTAATATATATATGTAATATGTATATGCAGATGTCTTTAAAATGAAACTGGATCTCTTCTTGTCAGTATCCCAGATGAACCAACTTCACGGCAGGAGGTGCAGATGAGGGCAGCTGCATCGAACTATCTCATGCACCAAATGGCAGTTGCTAAAAAGCATTCGTGAAGTAAAACCATGTAGCAACACCAAATTGCGGTGCCCCAGCATGGCCACAGCTCATGAGCTGAAACTAGAATCAATCAATCATATAAATATATATCTCTTATTATAAAAGGCAGATTTTATCTGCCTCCCTTTGTCTCTTATAGAAATCTACAACATAGGATTTCTTCAATTACAATTTACCTAGCATTTTTAAGAGTAGAATGCATCGGGTCGTGCCAGGTACAGTTTTTCAAATTTCAACCCCAATTAAGCAAAATTTCGAGAAAACTCACATTGTGGTGTCTAAGTCAAGTGCTTTTCTTAGTGTGGGCTACAGCACACACACACACACACACACACACACACACACACACACACACACACAAACGGAGCGATCTGCTTCACTCATGCTATCACCCTAATTTCTCCTCCTTTCTCTTTGCAAGTGTGCAACGATTAAAGTGAAAGTATTTATATAAAACGGATCACTCATGCTATCACCATAATTTCTCATACTTTCTCTTTGCAAGTGTACCTTAAACCACAACTCAAAACAAAACACAGCAAACAGAAACAAATAAATACATAACGATTTACTCCTCACACAATTTCTTCAATTAGAGTTTACCTATGATTTTTTAAAGTACTTCCATTCGGTCATGGCATACAAAATTTCTTTCAATTTCACCCCCATTTCAGAAAAAATTCGAGAAAACTACCATTTCACTCTTTCCCTTCAAAGCCTTTACTCCCACTTCCTCTTTACACACATAGACACGCAAATATATAAATAAAATTGTAAGCTAACGTGTGTGTGTGTGTGTGTGCGTGTGTGTGAGTGTGTGTGTGTGTGCGTGTGTGTGTGTGTGAGGGTGCGCGTGTGTGTGTGTGTGCGTGTGTGAGAGTGTGTGACAGGGATGAGCCAATCAGACTGGTCATCCTTTTTGCTAGATCACCTATGGTCTTATATGCTACACCACTGGTTTTCAGTTCATATTCATCAAATTAATATTCACAAGAAGGACTATTCATTATTATACATCAGTTCCACACATTTACCCTTGTTCCATTTCGGACAACTGCACAAACATTTGCCATTTCACACATGTATGTAAACAAATTCCTTTCTTAAAAATTTCAATTCCTTTTCTTTTTCAATTCAAACAAAGTTTTTTAGGACGAATATAAAATCTAAAGTATATCCAAGTAGCAGAAAGATCGCCCAAAAGTGTATATAGATATTTAAATGTATTTATATATTCATCTATACACAGATGTATGTATAATATGTGTGTATATATTTCCATAGACGCACAAAGTTTTTTAGGACGAAAATAAGATCTAAAGTTATCTCTAAGTAGCAGAAACATCGCCCAAAAGTGTATATAGATATATAAATGTATTTATATATTCATCTATGCACACATGTGTGTATATATTTCCATAGAGGTAACCATTCACTCCATACAAAGTTTTTTAGGACGAAAATAAGATCTAAAGATATCTCTAAGAAAAAGAAAGATCGCCCAAAAGTGTATATAGATATTTAAATGTATTTATATATTCATCTATACACACATGTATGTATAATGTGCGTGTATATATTTCCATAGAGGTAACCATTCAATCCATACAAAGTTTTTTAGGACGAAAATCTTTATATATAAAAGAAAGGTTGTGTGTCTGTCTACTCCGATTTAGATTCCTAACTACTCCCACATTTTGCGATGCAGTTTAACCAAAACCGAGTATCTTATAGTCGTGATTCATATCGAGCACTTCTGGTTATAAGCGCGCGTCTACGATGAGTCTATGATTTTACAAATAATTTACCATCATTTTTTTTCCATTTTAATGCATATTTTTTTAATAAAGGGAAATAACTCTCAAACTTCACACCAATATGCGTGCTCATATGCGACATAATATCACATCAGCAACGTTTCCTCACACCCTCCTTGCACTTGGCGAAGGCAAAATACCAGGGGATGAAACTGGTAATATTGCCATCGATTCCATTTGTACCTTTGTTAAGACGCCTTCTGATCTCAGAGTGCAGTGTTCCCAGATCTACAAGCTAATTATCAGAATATGGATTGGCCAAAAGGCTATACTGGCCCCGAGGAATAAAACTGTTCACCATATTAATGATGAAATGCTAAAACTCATTCCTGGGGAAGTCTATGTATATAAGTCTATCGATACAACTCCTGACCCAGAGGACGTCATCAACTATCCAATAGAGGTACTCAATTCCTTTGAGCACCCCGGACTACCACCACACTTTCTCAAACTTAAAGTTGGTGCCCCTATAATGCTCATCAGATATTTGGTTCCCCCAAAACAATACAATGGCACACGTTTGATCGTTAAGTCCTTATCTCCCACTGTAAACTTATATCAATATTTGCCTGAATAATCATCATAATTCAGTGCAATCATTAACAGTACTTTCAAGCAATTCAGCCCCGAGCAACGCCGGGCAATTCTGCTAGTATATATATATATATATCATCATCATCATCATAGTATATATATATATATATATATATATATATATATATATATATATATATATATATATATATATATATACTTTATTTAAAGCAGCAGAAAATTCAACAAAACCTGTTACTCCGAGTTTCACGTTGCCGTTCATCGGACAGTTTTTGCTAGAATAGAACCGATATCGGTTCTATTCTAACAAAAACTGTCCGATGAACGGCAACGGGAAACTCAGAGTAACAGATTTTGTTGAATTTTCTGCTGCTTTAAATAAAACATATTACTCTACCACTGGTATTTGAGTACTCTTTTTTCCACTTTGTTTCACATTTATGTGTTTACTCCGGTATATATATATATATATATCATCATCATCACCATCATCATTTAACGCCCGCTTTCCATGCTAGCATGGGTTGGACGGTGATAATGAAAATATATGTATATATATATATATATAATACTTATATACATGTATATATATATATATATATATATATATATATATATATATATATATATATATATATATATATATATATATTTAAGCAGATAAATGAATTATCTTATTACGGATAATTCGTAAGATAACCGATACCTGGGTAGCAAACTCACAACAGAAAGAACACGGTTGAAGTTACGACCGTAGGGCATATACTCCGTGCCTTAGTGTGGAAATTTGAAGTTTAATTTAATATAATAAGTATAGGAAAGAATGGAGCTGAGCGAAGATTTAACAAAATTCCTTTATTTTATTTTCGACATATGTTTCGAAGTCTGCAAAATCCCTAATTCCGAATGAATAAGGAGTCCATTATGCAGCTTTCTCATCAGGAAAATCCAGGAACTTCTTTCGCCAACAAAATGCACAACAAGTTTTTAGATGACTGCTCACGAGGAGCCCATAGCGATAATGATAAATAGTGTCTATTTATAGGGGGTGACGTCAGATTGGTTGAATGTAGGAGAAACTGGCAGTAAATAGAGTTCAAGGGTTCAATCGAGGTTGGAGGAGGAGGAAGATAAAAGAATATTAAGGTGAGGGAGTGAATTCCGTTTGACTGGTGTTTATATTTGATTTATTTTATGAATGAGTGCTCGTATGTGTGAGTGTATAATTATCTTAATGTGTGTGTGTGTGTGTGTGTCTGTGAATGCGTGATTGTGTGTGTAGAAGGCTGACAGAAAATTGACAGTCATGAGGTGAAAGGACTGTGTCTGTGTGTTCGAATGTGTCAACTTAAGAGGGAGTGGGCAGAGAGAGCCCACAATGGTAGCGAAAGGAGACTAGGGGACTGCTGGAATTGGTAGCAGCTCTTAGCAATTATGAGAAAATCTTATAAACTAAAGGGATGAGATATCACAAATTAATTTTGTAGGAAATCCAGGGGTTATCTATATTAGACTTCATTGGTATGAGTGAAAGGTATGCTTTTTCCAGTGTAAGCATCTGAAAGATCTCTCGACAATCAAGTTTATTACTTGGCCTCGGGCAAACAGAATATGAAAGAGTTCGGAATTACAGAGGGCACAGATTTTTCTGCCCTTATCAAACGGTAAGGACACCGACAATATTGACCATTCCAGCGTAAAAGTTGAATTTGCGTTCTTCAAACGCCAGATTAATTTGCTTAGCCCCGTGGTGTGCTGTTTACTCTTATCTCGGAACGTGGAAAAATGGTTGAGACCCTTGTGGCTAATTTAGAGGAGGTTGCGCCAATATAGAGGTAGACATCGGATCCAGTAGAAATTTTGCACTGGTAAGTGGCGTTTCTAATTTTGGAGTTATTTGATAAGAACCTTAATCTATTGGGATTAGTTTCCGATACTAATACAGCGTTCTTATTTCTATGATGGGTGTAAAAATTACTGCTGGATTTGGGCACGATACTATTCATCCTATTTTCATTACTATTTAAGGCAATATCACCGGCACATTCCCTGTTTCTGGGAATGCTGTGATTGTTATTGTCCGTAAAACTACTGTTGTTAAGAACGCTGCTACTATTATTGTTGAGACCCCCCCCCCGTTAATGTCCTGGCCAGTGCTCTTATCCTTATTACTATTGCTAACGCCAATGCTGCTATGAAGGCTGCCAATATCTGTGCTATTTCTATTATTATTATTATTACTATATGTTACATTGGAATTTGACAGTGCGGTGTCTCTGCTCATGGGTGATGAGACCTTATTTAGCAGCTTATTGTTATGGGAGGCAATTATCTGTGAGAGATTTTTAGTATTTGAGAAAGCAATCCTTACTTTATGCGAATTTATAGTGGAGTAATATCTCGAATTTCTGGGAAAATTCCTGGCAATGGCTTGGCGAAACTGTAGAGGGAGGTTAGATCCGATTTGTTTCCCAAATGGAATCACAAACCAGATATAGTTTTTTTCTGTTCTTGGACTGGCTCAGAGTGTTAACCCTTATATTAAGGGGGGCATCTCTGTATTGAAGAATGGGTTTTGGCTTTCGATGGTCTCCCTTGGTCCGCAACTTATTTATGTTAGCTATATTTGAGTAGACATTGCTAGAGCTACCATCACTACTTATATTGTTTATATTATTGTAAGTTAACTTATCCCGATGAGCAAATACTGGTTTCGGAAGGGCCGGGTCGATATATGCTACCTTTTCCCTATAACCGGCTTTTGACAGGGCGGCATTATAAAATTCCGCTTTTTGCTTAAAAATGTCGACGTTGGCAGATAAATTTGATAATCTTAAAGAAATATTTTTAACTAAATTATCTGTGATAGTTTTTGCGTGGTTACTGAAAATACTGACATATTTTAGGTTTGTGGAAGGTTTATGGTAGGGGCAGTAAGAATTGCTATGCAGATTTAGGGTAACATCTAAGAAATTGGCCTTAGTTAGTTCGTTGTCGAAAACTATGTTCATGCCCATCCTACTAAAGAACCTATCTAATCTATTTTTAGTTTTCTGTATCCTTCTGTTCGGGGCAATCTGTAGGTAAAAAAGACAATCGTCTCGATATAGACCGCCGCAGATGTCCGGGAATTGGTCGGCTAATTCATAGAGAATATAGATTCCGACCAAATCGGCTATCTGGGCGCTATCTGAGCTTCCCATTGGCACATCGAACTCGTTGGGAGTATACTTACAGATCCATAACTTATCTTCAAACTGTATAAAGGATTTTCTAGCCACTAGAATTATATTAATTTCCTCCCTTGTGAGGCCTGCCTTATTATGCGCGTGCCAAAGGGCCTTATTGAGTACACTAGGGTTTATCGAGGGGTACACTAGGGTTTATCGGTTCCATCAGTAAGTACATTTTAGACAAATACATACCTAGATTAGTTAATAAGCTTAAGCTCAACCTTTGGGCGAGCTCCACGCAAGTCGTAAATTGGTTTTCTTCCATTTCTAATAAAAACAGCACTAAGTTCATTCAGTTCGATATTGCTAATTTCTACCCCTCGATAAACCCTTACTTTGTGTGTAGGCGCAGGAGTGGCTGTGTGGTAAGTAGCTTGTTTACCAACCACATGGTTCCGGGTTCAGTCCCACTGCGTGGCATCTTGGGCAAGTGTCTTCTACTATAGCCTCGGGCCGACCAAGGCCCTGTGAGTGGATTTGTTTCATGGAAACTGAAAGAAGCCCGTCGTATATATGTATATATATATATGAGTGTGTGTGTGTGTCTGTGTTTGTCCCCCTAGCATTGCTTGACAACCGATGTTTACGTCCCCGTTACTTAGCGGTTCGGCAAAAGAGACCGATAGAATAAGTACTGGGCTTACAAAAGAAAAAGTCCCGGGATCGAGTTGCTCGATTAAAGGCGGTGCTCCAGCATGGCCGCAGTCAAATGACTGAAACAAGTAAAAGAGAGTAAAAGGGTATATATATATATATATATATATATATATATATATATATATATATATATATATATATACATATATATACATATACATAAAGGCGGTGCTCCAGCATGGCCGCAGTCAAATGACTGAAACAAGTAAGAGAGTAAAAGGGTATATATATATATATATATATATATATATATATATATATATATATATATATATATATATACATATATATATATATATACATAAATAGATATATACATAAAAAGATAGACAGATAGAGAGAGTGATGGCTATATAGATATAGATAGATAGATAGATAGATAGATAGATAGATAGATAGATAGATAGATAGATAGATTAGATAGAGATAGAGAGAGAGAGATAGGCAGAAAGTGACGTTCCCGGATATACACACACACACACACAACATCACACATAAATACACACACACGCACAAACATAAACAGGCGTGTATACACACACACAGACACACCGACACACACCCCAGACATCATTCGTCTTATGTGTATACATGTGTAATACTCCACCCTCTCTCTCCCCCTTTCTCTCTCTATAGACGTATGTAAATATTCATACACACTTACATATATAAATATTTGCCTGCTTATGTACATACATAAATACATACATATACACACATCCGTTAGTTTTCCTTTCTTTTTCACGTCCAAATTAATTATAATTCCTAATTAATGACTTAATTGTGAGACCTTTAATGTCATTTTACATTATTTAATTCATAAAAATGCTGACAATGTCTCTTTGATTTTAAATAAATAATTTAGACAAAGTTTTGTCTAAATTTCCCGCCTTTTTCTCCACGTTTTTTGTCATTCAAATTAGCGTTGCTAGGCAACAAATAGAAGCAATTGAACGGGAAGCGGCAGAAGTTATAGAGAGACTCCAGACTGGGCGGTTTGTGTGATACCAGACCAGAAATATCACCAGACACCCTTAAGCATGGGTTGTCACAGATGGATTTGCCCGTCGTCTTTTCTACGAGGTATGCTTATGTGTGTGCAAGAAGGCTACGTATAATAATGATGTATATTTATATTCCTATATAAATGTATTGGCAATCCTGAGTCGGAAATTATCCAATACCTCAAATATTCCAACATCTTTTGATATTTCTTTTTTAAACTTGTACATATACATGAATAAATGTATACACAAACACACATACATATAATATATATATACACACCTACATTTCTACAGTTATATATATATATATATATATATATATATATATATATATATACACATCCTGTGGCATAACTACAGATGAACACCCCATCGACTTTGTTTCCTCATAACTTCCAGGAAAATGGATATTTTTAATGAAACTTCCACTTTTCTAAGAGAAAAGGATGCTCTCAAAAGAAATCCTCTTTTACAAAGCTCTTATTTAAATCCCTGTGGATAAATCCCAGCAAGAATCTTCTCAGGCTCTCCAATATTTTACAATTATATAAAGAGAAAGAATCGGGGGCCAGGAAGTGGGGCTAAAAATAATCAGAGATTTTAAAAATATTCTTTTTATTTTTTTGTAACATAAATGTGTTTCTGAGGGAAAAAATGAGAAAAAAAAAAGAAGACAAGGAGGGTGGTGTGCTAGAAACAACAGCCAAATCTCCCTTAAATCACACACTTTTTCCCTCGAACCCTTACAAAACATTTTGCCAACAAATTTCTTTTTAATCGTAATCTACATCGTTTGAAAGTTATTTCTACCAAATTTCATTCAAAAATACCCATTTTTATACAAAAATACCTTTATACACATGTATATACCTACATATACACACAGGTCTTTGCTATGTTTTTTAAACACATAAAACTCATAGATGCATACTTTTATAATATTTTACACTTAAACCGCCGCAGGACAATATTTTCGGAGTTGCTTCTTAAAGTGTCCTTCACTTTTTTTATGACAAACGATACAAATTTCAGAGTATTTGGCTGTTATTTCTAGCATGATGTTAGGCCATCTATAGGACAATATTTGACATGGATGCTTTGGAAATTGTTCTTCGATTTTTATTTGTGATGAGACAAAATGTGAAGGTTTTTGTGGCTCTTTCTAGCATGAAATGAGACCATATACAGGTCAATTTTATTTATGAATGCTTCTTATCTGTCCTTCAAATTTTATATGAAAAATAAAGTGGTTTCTATTTCTAGCGTGAAAAATGACCAGCTATGGGAAAGCTTTTACTGAATGCTTCTTAAAGTGTCCTTCTCTTTTTTTATGAACCCCCAACAACAACAACAACAACAACCCTACGAGGACGAAAGGCAATGTTTGTGCGTGTGTGCAGTTGGAATGTCACTGCAAGAACAACAACAATCTATTCTTTTTAAACGTTAAAAACTGTCAGATGCAGACTGCACACACGCACACACGCACACACAACGATGATGACGACGACGATGATGATGATGACGATGATGATGGTGATGATGACGACGATGATGATGACGATGATGGTGATGATGATGATGATGATGATGATGATGGTGATGATGATGATGGTGATGATGATGACGATGATGATGGTGATGATGATGATGATGATGATGATGATGACGATGATGATGACGATGATGATGACGACGACCACGACGGCGGAGACGACGACGACGACGGAGACGACGACGACGGCGGAGACGACGACGACGGCGGAGACGACGACGACCACGACGACGACGGCGGAGACGACCACGACCACGACGACGACGGCGAAGACGGCCACGACGACGACGGCGGAGACGACGGAGACGACCACGACGACGGCGGAGACGGCGGCGGTGGTCGTCTGCCTTTTAATGGAGAATCAATGATTATGAAAGTCTCTGCTTTCGGACCAGACATTCCTATACATACATGCATGCGTATATATATATATATATATATACACATATACACACACAAACATACATATTTATAGCCTTATTTCTATACATACATTCCTAAATATGTGTGTATATATATATAAACGCATGTATATATACTGTATATAAATATATACACACACAAAGAGAGAGTGTTGAGGAATGTTACGACAATAAGTGTGTAGAATGCAATGTATGCGATGCAGGTTCGATTCCCGGGCGAAGCCATTTACAACAACAACAACAATAAGAAGAAGAAGATTGAAGTTTAATATTTCTGGAAATATTTATTTGTCAAAATAAAAGAAAGCAAAAGGTTGACGTCCAAGAATAATTCCAAAAACCATCAAAGAATTGTCTGAAACATCCAAACCAAGAACTTCAAAGACTTCATTATCATCCCGTCTGAGGAGTAAATATTTTGGATTATCTTTTAATCCCCGGATTTCATCATCTTCAGATGTTTCCTCTTCAATATGTCGAGGTATTTCGTAAATATTGTTTCTGAAATCTGTTATATAAACACATTCACCAATTATGGTCAGACGAGGTCTTGGAGTATAATATTCCCGACCATAAAACATTTCTTCTATTCTTATCCTCCTCACCAAAGACTTTTCCCTGAACCATTCCACAAAACACAAAACTTCCCAATCTCCAGACCCCTTCTTCTTCTTCATCTCCCACCTCACAACAACAACATCACCAAAAGATGTGACTCCCACACCATCCACCCCTTCTTCTCCCTCAAACCTTCTCCGTCTCCTCATCTTCCCACGACACACTTCATCTTTACATTTCCCATCTTCAAAATCAACCACATCCACATAATAAGGGTCAAAGATGTCAAAGTCTTTGCAATAATAGTAATACTTGTTGTTTCTCCATATTCTTTTGTATTTCTTGTGTCTCTCTTTTTGAGTTATGTCTCTAATATAATGACCACCACACACGAGTTGATTGTCGTTGTATTTATAAATCCTGTTGTAGTATTTCTCAGTTCTGATGGTTTTTAAACGACGGAGATCCTTGTTGAAGACCCTCATTTCTCTCCCAAAGGCGACAATGAAACATTCCTCTGTCCACCGACATATGTCCAGTGGTGGTCGTTGTTGTTGTTCATGTTGAAGTATGTCCACTGTTGTTGTTGTTGTTGTTCTGATTAATGTGACACTTTCTCGAAACATCAACACACTCACATTCTCATCTAACTTAATTAGTTTACTGTTCCGGTCCCTAATGTCCCTCAAATCATAATCAACAGGTTCCTCGAATGCAGGAATGGAAAAAGGGACCATTGCTGTCCTATATGGAAGTCTCCTCACTGATATTTCATCAATTCCTGAATTATTAATCTCCGCTATGTAATTACCACATCTCACCTTTAATCTACCTTTACCAATTATTTCACCTGATTTACCTCTTCTTCTTCTTCCTCCTCCATCTCCATCTCCTCCTCTGTATTCCAATTTATTAATTAATTCATTACTGAATATTTCCTTGTTCGTTTCAGATGTAATGGAAGGGAAACGAAGACCAGAATCAAGATTTAATGACGACACAGATTCCAGAATGTTCACTTGGTCCCCATCAATCTTTATGCAATGACATTCAATCAATTCATTATGTACACACCAGTAAATACCCGCCACTTTTCTCCATATTACACCATAAGGGATGAGACTCGACCAAACTTGAGATGTCTGCAAATCTTCTCCATTCAGTTGAAATATTTCTTTCCTTTTAGGAACCGTGGCCATTATGTGTGATTCTTGTGTAAAACACACACCACCAACTAAACTTGCAACATTTCTGTGATGTAGCAACTGGCCGTCTGCATCGAATATTTTAACATTTCCATTATTGGCTTTTTCACACACAACTGTCTTTCCTTCCTCAGAGACATCAAAATCTTTTACTTGAACAGGACATTCGTCTGTTTGTAAACGAGCAACCGGGAAGCTGTCTCGATTCACCATAAACAACCCTTCAACATACAATTCATTCCTTTCTCCCCTCCAGGGCCTTCCAACAAACCTTGGTCCTTTACAGTCTATACTGGAGAAATCTACTTCATCTTTATAAATCCTTTTATTTAAAAATATTCTCTTGTATTCCCCATTCTGGGTCAAACACAAAATGTTTCGATATTCAGATAAACCTAAACATTTCTCCCAATAACCATAAATGTACAAAAAACTGTCATCAATTGTCATCCTGTCATCATCATCACCAAAATAATCCTCCATGTAGTGTCTGACTGAATGTAAATATTGACCACCACTGTTGAAGAAAATGATGAATCTTTCGTTAAAGACAATGATGACATCTTCATCAGTAACTTTAATATCCAGGATTTCATCAGAATACTTTCCATCTTCTCTTCTCCTTATTAATGGTTCAGGTATGTCTATTTTTTTAATTTCCTTCACACTCGAATGTATTTCATCAATATCAACAAAATGCAAATGTCTTCCATCTCCCCATTCACTCAAAACCAGTTGATTGTTTGATAAAGAAGCCACACAATGATATTTATTTCTCGTTTTGTAAATTACCAACGACAATGGAAATTCCACTTTTAATGTCAACAGTTGGGATTTATTATAATAAAGATCCCAACCCGTAATGACCAGTGTGTTTGACTGCCATCGACACATTTTAATATCTCTATAAACATTCACTTTGATTGAATCCATAAGGTGACCATCCAATGTAAATATCTTAATGTTTCTATTCCCCCCGTCCCATGCTGCAATCAGATTATTTTCAGTAAGAACCAAAGATCTAATCTCCGCTGGTTCTTCGTCTCCCAAATGTTTAGGGAGAGGAATACGTCTGCCTTTATCAGAAACTGTCAGGTCCTGTAGATATAAAGTGGAAGACAACATTTCACTGAGAGAAATGTGTCTGGAAAATACATCCACCAGGTCGATATAATAATTAAGTTGATTATTAGTAACGAGATCATTAAGCAACAAATTCTGATCGTTTATGGCAAACATACGGCTTCTGTCTATCAGATAAACAGACGTTTGGTCAATAGATCCACCTTGGAGACTGAGGGGACGTTTCACTTGGGACATTAAAACACTGGGGACCATCTGACGACCGCCATGACCACCACCACTAATGTCCTTGAAGAAAGCTTCTGTTTCGGACTCTGAATCACTGAAAACCATACCATCACTACTACTAATACTACCATCACTACTACTATTACTACCATCACCACTACTAATACTACCATCACTTCCACCACTCTGACGACGTGCACTGCCATGACCACCACCACCTATTCTAGTGTTGTACTGAAAAGCTTTTCCCCTAGTAACAATTAATAGCTTTTCTGTTTCCTTGTCTACTGATAATGATTTCACAAACACAGGGATATTAATTGTCTTAATTACTTCAACTTGATTATAATAATTGATGGCTAAAATATCTAAATGTGATGGTTTATCACAATAACAAACAATTTCACATTCACCCATCTTACACACCCGTACATAAGGCTGCCTAAATGATACACTTCTCACTCTCTTTGATAGGTTTCCGATGACCCTTAATTGTTTCTGTAGGGGTAATGTGACCCCTATATGATTAGAATCCCATCGACATACATCTGTGGCTGTAGACGGCAGAGATAATCTGGACACAATGTCTCCTTCCTCAGAAATATACAACAAGCAATCATGGTTGATGTCAGACACCACCAACTGTCCATTGGACAGATTACATATTTCGCCAATGACAAGTTTTGGTCATTCTCCTTTTCTTTGAGTCGTAGATTTAGATTTCTGATGTAAGGATTTTTAATGGGTAAAAGGCAGCCAGACGACCGGTCTTGATACTTGTAAAGAAGAACCTGTTGAGTTGAGTGTCCGGGACATAAAGAGTTCCTTGGAAAACAGCAATGTGAGGGTGAACAGGGAAAGGCAGTTCCCACTGCCATTTCATTTGTCCATATAGATCGTAACATCTGAGAATAGAGTGTCTCCTGAAGAGGACATAGAAATAAACATTATCAGAGTAGATGTGATGAGGGTGCCATAGAATGGAAGGTATTTTTGAAAAAAGTTCTTCACCACATGTGGAATAAAATACCATTTTATTTTCGTTTCCATCTACGACTACAAAATTAATTGGAGTTGCAGCAATGCTGACATTATGATGTCCCAGAGAAATTCTTTCTGCAATGTCAACTTTATATTGTGATCAATAGATATGGACCTCGCTTTTGTTTTCAGTGGTGGTCACAGCAGACACTTATTTGATACAATATGACATATTTTCATGTAACCAGTTTGCACCTTTATTAAAGGGCCTTTTCTTAGTTCAGGACAGGTGATATACTGAAACCTTTCATTTCAGGATAAAATACCAGGAATCTGTTTGCGTTTATTCTACAACAGAAAGAAGGAAGCTCAAGGAAAACTGAATTATTTTGGTTAATTATTTCCCGTTATCAGTGAATAATTTAGCTTTCTTGTTTTTGTAAATATTAATATAGAAGATGTAGACATAGGTAGAATATTTGTAATGTTGTAGCAATCCTCAATATCAATATAGTCTTTTAAACTGGGGTATGTAGCTGGTGGTTGTATGACAGTTTGGGCCAAAAGTCTTTATTCATTTGAATACCATGTGGTTTGCCGCAATAATCTGTTACCAAAATGGTATCTTTACCAACAGAAATAGAGCGGCATTTCCTGCCAATGTCCCTCCTTGTCACACCACCTTTAGCTGAAATCCATAAATTATTGTCCTGGAGGACATAGAAATAATTTTGGTAGAGAGAGATTTTACTTGGGAGGTGCAGAGATGGGTCTCTACCTCCCATAACTGTTGGCCATCCAGTTTGTAACAGATTACTCTGTTGATGCTGGCGAATGTAATTACAAGTATATTCGGGACCCCTACAGCAATATCTGTAGGGGTTTCTTTGGTAATAATTGATAGTTTATGGTATTATCCTCCCATCAAATTGGTAAACTGTTTTACCAACATTTCTACACCTATAAGTGTAGAATCTTCCAAGTAACTCACCATATGTAACCCAACTTTATCCTTTGATCTTTAAGGTTTGGGGCTGATAATAAGAATCATTTCTTGGAAGGGGAGGGTTGCCAGAACCATGTCTTCACTGATTCTTGTGAACCTGGTCACACGAAGATGGACAAGGACATCATCTGGTCACTGTCTATTGTTTACTACTTATTATCTTGCAATTGTGGGAAATATGTCATCACTCCCTCCTCTATGATGACAAATTGGATATTATTGGGATTTCTTCAAATTCTTCTCCAGATTCCTCAATATTGCTTCTCTGTCACAATGGCTGAAGAGGCCGAAATTTTGTGATTATTTTGGTGTTTCAATGGTTTGTGTTTGTCTTGTAGATCTTCTTTGTATATAGTGTTCCAGGAACAATTCTAGTTTTCCAAAAATTATAAATTCTTGATTGTAATCGTTTTTTTTTAATGTCTTTCGTCAGAATTTCTATTCTCTGTGTAAAATGTTTTAGAAAAGTATTTTCATCCA
>NC_043026.1:2350770-2388270 GCF_006345805.1 Octopus sinensis
TCCGGTCCCTAATGTCCATCAAATCATAATCAACAGGTTCCTCGAATGCAGGAATGGAAAAAGGGACCATTGCTGTCCTATATGGAAGTCTCCTCACTGATATTTCATCAATTCCTGAATTATTAATCTCCGCTATGTAATTACCACATCTCACCTTTAATCTACCTTTACCAATTATTTCACCTGATTTACCTCTTCTTCTTTCCTCCTCATCCATCTCCTCCTCTGTATTCCAATTTATTAATTAATTCATTACTGAATATTTCCTTGTTCGTTTCAGATGTAATGGAAGGGAAACGAAGACCAGAATCAAGATTTAATGACGACACAGATTCCAGAATGTTCACTTGGTCCCCATCAATCTTTATGCAATGACATTCAATCAATTCATTATGTACACACCAGTAAATACCCGCCACTTTCTCCATATTACACCATAAGGGATGAGACTCGACCAAACTTGAGATGTCTGCAAATCTTCTCCATTCAGTTGAAATATTTCTTCCCTTTTAGGAACCGTGGCCATTATGTGTGATTCTTGTGTAAAACACACACCACCAACTAAACTTGCAACATTTCTGTGACATAGCAACTGGCCGTCTTCATCGAATATTTTAACATTTCCATTATTGGCTTTTTCACACACAACTGTCTTCCTTCCTCAGAGACATCAAAATCTTTTACTTGAACAGGACATTCGTCTGTTTGTAAACGAGCAACCGGGAAGCTGTCTCGATTCACCATAAACAACCCTTCAACATACAATTCATTCCTTTCTCCCCACCTGGGGCTTCCAACAAACCTTGGTCCTTTACAGTCTATACTGGAGAATTCTACTTCATCTTTATAAATCCTTTTATTTAAAAATATTCTCTTGTATTCCCCATTCTGGGTCAAACACAAAATGTTTTTATATTCAGATGAACCAAAACATTTCTCCCACTCACCATGAATGTACAAAAAACTGTCATCAATTGTCATCCTGTCAACAACACCAAGATAATCCTCCATGTAGTGTCTGACTGAATGTAAATATTGACCACCACTGTTGAAGAAAATGATGAATCTCCAGTTTAAGACAATGATGACATCTTCATCAGTAACTTTAATATCCCGGATTATATCAGAATAATCTCCATCTTCGTCTCTCCTTATTAATGGTTCAGGTATGTCTATTTTTTTTATTTCCTTCACACTCGAATGTATTTCATTAATATCAACAAAATGCAAATGTCTTCCATCTCCAAATTCACTCAAAACCAGTTGATTATTTGATAAAGAAGCCACACAATAATATTTATTTCTCGTTTTGTAAATTACCAACGACAAAGGAAATTCCACTTTTAATGTCCACAATTGGTGTTTATTATAATAATGATCCCTATTCGTAATGACCAGTGTGTTTGACTGCCATCGACACATTTTAATATCTCTATAAACATTCACTTTGATTGAATCCATAAGGTGACCATCCAATGTGAATATCTTAATGTTTCCATTCTTCCTGTCACATCCTGCAATCAGATTATTTTCAGTAAGAACCAAACGTTTAATCCTCGCTGGTCTTGTCTCCCAAATGTTTAGGGAGAGGAATATGTCTGGCTTTATCAGAAACTGTCAGGTCCTGTAGATATAAAGTGGAAGACAACATTTCACTGAGAGAAATGTGTCTGGAAAATACATCCACCAGGTCGATATAATAATTAAGTTGATTATTAGTAACGAGATCATTAACCAACAAATTCTGATCGTTTATGGCAAACATACGGCTTCTGTCTATCAGATAAACAGACGTTTGGTCAATAGATCCACCTTGGAGACTGAGGGGACGTTTCACTTGGGACATTAAAAACTGGGGACCATCTTAATACTACTACATAACCATATCTAGACCACCACGAAGACGATGACGACGATGACCACCACCACTATTCTAGTGTTGTACTGAAAAGCTTTTTCCCTAGTAACAATTAATAGCTTTTCTGTTTCTTGTCTATTGATAATGATTTCACAAACACAGGATATTAATTTGTCTTAATTACTTCAACTTGATTATAATAATTGATGGCTAAAATGTCTAAATGTGATGGTTATCACAATAACAAACAATTTCACATTCACCCATCTTACACACCTGTACATAAGGCTGCCTTATTAATTACACTTCTCACTGTCTTTGATAGGTTTCCGATGACCCTTAATTGTTTCTGTAGGGGTAATGTGACCCCTATATGATTAGAATCCCATCGACATATATCTGTGGCTGTAGACGGCAGAGATAATCTGGACACAATGTCTCCTTCCTCAGAAATATACAACAAGCAATCATGGTTGATGTCAGACACCACCAACTGTCCATTGGACAGATTACATATTTCGCCAATGACAAGTTTTTGGTCATTCTCCTTTTCTTTGAGTCGTAGATTTAGATTTCTGATGTAAGGATTTTTAATGGGTAAAAAGACAGCCAGACGACCGGTCTTGATACTTGTAAAGAAGAACCCTGTTGAGTTGAGTGTCCGGGACATAAAGAGTTCCTTGGAAAACAGCAATGTGAGGGTGAACAGGGAAAGGCAGTTCCCACTGCCATTTCATTTGTCCATATAGATCGTAACATCTGAGAATAGAGTGTCTCCTGAAGAGGACATAGAAATAAACATTATCAGAGTAGATGTGATGAGGGTAGCCATAGAATGGAAGGTATTTTTGAAAAAGTTCTTCACCACATGTGGAATAAAATACCATTTTATTTTCGTTTCCATCTACGACTACAAAATTAATTGGAGTTGCAGCAATGCTGACATTATGATGTCCCAGAGAAATTCTTTCTGCAATGTCAACTTTATCTTCGTTGATCAAGAGGATATGGACCTCGCTTTTGTTTTCAGTGGTGGTCACAGCTAGACACTTATTTGATACAATATGACATATTTTCATGTAACCAGTTTGCACCTTTATTAAAGGGCCTTTTCTTAGTTCAGGACAGGTGATATACTGAAATCCTTTCATTTCAGGATAAAATACCAGGAATCTGTTTGCGTTTATTCTACAACAGAAAGAAGGAAGCTCAAGGAAAACTGAATTATTTTGGTTAATTATTTCCCCGTTATCAGTGAATAATTTAGCTTTCTTGTTTTTGTAAATTATTAATATAGAAGATGTAGACATAGGTAGAATATTTGTAATGTTGTAGCAATCCTCAATATCAATATAGTCTTTTAAACTGGGGGTATGTAGCTGGTGGTTGTATGACAGTTTGGCCAAAAGTCTTTATTCATTTGAATACCATGTGGTTTGCCGCAATAATCTGTTACCAAAATGGTATCTTTACCAACAGAAATAGAGCGGCATTTCCTGCCAATGTCCCTCCTTGTCACACCACCTTTAGCTGAAATCCTATAAATTATTTGTCCCTGGAGGACATAGAAATAATTTTGGTAGAGAGAGATTTTACTTGGGAGGTGCAGAGAATGGGTCTCTACCTCCCATAACTGTTGGCCATCCAGTTTGTAACAGATTACTCTGTTGATGCTGGCGAATGTAATTACAAGTATATTCTGGACCCCTACAGCAATATCTGTAGGGGTTTCTTTGGTAATAAATTGATAGTTAATGGTATTATCCTCCCAATCAAATTGGTAAACTATCTTACCAAACATTTCTACACCTATAAGTGTAGAATCTTCCAAGTAACTCACCATATGTAACCCCAACTGTATCCTTTTGATCTTGAAGGTTTTGGGGCTGATAATAAGAATCATTTCATGGAAGGGGAGGGTTGCCAGAACCATGTCTTCACTGATTCTTGTGAAACTGGTCACAGAAGATGGACAATGGACATCAATTCTGTCACTGTCTCTTGTTACTAAACTTATTATCTTGCAATTGTGGGAATATGTCATCACTCCCTCCTCTATGATGACAATATTGGATATTATTGGGATTTCTTCAAATTCTTCTCCAGATTCCTCAATATTTGCTTCTCTAGTCACAACTGGCTGAAGAGGCCGAAATTTTGTGATTATTTTTGGTGCTTCAATGGTTTTGTGTTTGTCTTGTAGATATTTCTTTGTAATAGTGTTCCAGGAACAATTCTAGTTTTCCAAAAATTATAAATTCTTGATTGTAATCGTTTTTTTTAATGTCTTTCGTCAGAATTCTTCTCTGTGTAAAATGTTTTAGAAAAGTATTTTCATCCATTCCTATTCTTTTTAAAAAAGTACATATTTCTTTCCGAGAATTTATCAACAAATCAATTTTGTCCTCATAGGCATTGAATCTTGTATAAAATATGTGTTTGTCCAAAACATCTCGTTTTCTAATTATTTCCCAGTTTTTAGGGTCTCCTTTATGTCTTTTTTGTTTTGTTGTTGGCTGAGATGAAGCTCGTTTCTCGGACATTTCTCTCCTTGAACCGTTATCTCTCACATATTTACACCTTTGATGGTCAACTCCTTCATCCCATTTTGGTGTTGAGTAACTCAAAGCCCTTTTCTGAGGGATAAGTTTCCTTAAAGTATTTTCAGTCTGGTCTTCCATAGTGAATCTGTAAAGAAATATAAGGAAAACATTTAGCTTTGTGAAAATATTGAAGTTTCAGGGAGATGATGTTTGCTTCATCATTTGAAAAACTCAAACAAAACATTTATGTATTTCTGTCAGTGAATTAATCTTGTCTAATTAATATTTAAACAACTTATTACAATCTATTCTAAGATGTATTAAGTTTCATTAATTACATGGAGTCTAAATATTAGAAATAATTATTTTCACTGGAAATGATATTTGCTCTCAACATCACAAAGAAATAGTCATGTGTGGTTTAGATTTATTTAACGATAATTAGTCAAAGAGATTCCCCTGCTCCAAAAGCACTCAATAACGAGACACTCTAAGCTGTAGAGAAAATTAACTTTAATTGGTGTACATGCTATATTATGTCCCAACACACAGCAATCATGTTAACATGGAACAATCATGTTAACATGGAACAATTAGCAAAACATAGACTTTATTATGTTTCATAGACATTTGTCAGGTACAAGTATTACTAATGATGGGACAGTCATGGTTGGCTTGGTTTCCTTCATATTTACCTGGATTAACAGATATGAATAAAGCTGGAGATGAAACTGTTCTTAACCTGACAAATGCTGTAAATCTCTCGACATTTCAATATAATCCACACAATTATCATACACAACATTGATTAACTCGGAAAGCTTATCCAAAGATGGGCTTTCATATAATCACACTGATAGACAGCATGTTGAGAGGATCGTTATTATTTGTTGCTGATTGAGATCATAAAGATTGGTTAATGAATAAGCCCAATTAATGAAAGTAGGTTCATCTTAATTATCTTTAATATAAGGGACAATGTTTGGGTAGCAATGAGAAAGATGTGTTTGTATGAAAAGGGGTTTGGCAGGTGAAGTGTGTTTTGTTTGTGTCAGGTGAGATAAGTGTGTTTATTATGAAGTATGGGTTTGAGGTGATTAGGAAAAGGTTATGGTTGTGTGTTTTGTGTTAGTGTTATTGAGGTATATTGGTGTGTATTAGGTGATTAATGTAATGGGGTGGGTAGTGAATAGGTGGATTAGGAAATATTGGTGGGGGTGTTTAATGACATTCTGGTGACCCATCATCATCAGAATGATCCTCCACCGCCTCCTTGGTCTATGAAATAATGACTGTTACTCTATTGACCCCAGGAGGAATGAAAAATAAAAGAGACCTTCTTCAGGATACACATACATATATATGTATATATGATAGAATGAATGTGTATAATATATACACAAGGATGCACATATGTATATTTATACATCCATACATCTGTATGTATGTATGATGATCATCATTTTACCCCCACTTTCCATGCTGGAATGGGTTGGATGGTTCAGAGAATATCTTGCCTGAAGTTATATTTTCTGGTTTTCTTTCTGCAGCTGGATGCTCTTCCTGACACCAACCACTGCACAATGTGCACTGGGTGCATCTTATGGCACCATCGCTAGAGACAATCGCCATGACCTTGACAAAACTAAAGGTTCCCCTCAATCTCTGGGTGTGACATATACCCTGGGATGTGTGAGAGATCTAGGGTAATAAATATATGAAAAGGAGTGGCTGAGTGTTGGGGAGAGACTCAGGTAGGTCCAGTAACATCCCTAGTTTCATTGGAAGAATGGTGAAGAGAAGAGATTTACTGCCAATCTTTGTCACAGTAGTAAGATAGTAGAGTAAAAAGAAGAAGAGAGAGTGATTGAGAGATGAAAGATAGAGGTAGGGGTGATAGGGGCATGACAGTTGGGACTCAAGGTCCAAGAGTTGACACTCATCAAAGTGGTGTTTGGAGGTCTGGGAATATACCTCCAAAGAACCAGTTTGATAAATGCTAATAAACGAAACTTTTGGATTTTGGGTCACTTTGTTACTTCTGCTAAATATTATATATATATATATATATATATATATTATCAAAGGGCCTTAGAGTCAACCTAGCTAAAACCAAAGTCCTAATAAGTGGGAAGGCAAGCAAACCACAAATTCTTTCAGGTAGATGGCCCTGCCCGATCTGTAGTTGAGGTTTGGGTAGAAACTCTAAGATGTACCCAGTGTAAGCTATGGATACATAAGAGGTGCAGCAATATCAAAGGAAGGCTAACTGGGAAGATAGCTTTTGCATGTGGCAGATTCTCGGGTGCAATAAACACTGAAAATGCACAGAGAACAACTTTCGCCACATTCCAGGAAGAAAAACTAGAAGTAGTTGATAGCTTCTATTACCTAGGTGACCAAGTCAGTAGTGGGGGAGGGTGCGCTGAAAGTGTAGCTGCTAGAATAAGAGTAGCTTGGGCAAAGTTCAGAGAGCTCTTACCTCTGCTGGTGACAAAGGGCCTCTCACTCAGAGTAAAAGGTAGACTGTATGATGCATGTGTACAAACAGCCATGCTATTTGGCAGTGAAACATGGGCTGTGACTGCTGAGGACATGCGTAAGCTCGCAAGGAATGAAACCAGTATGATCTGATGGATATGTAATGTCAGTGTGCATACTCGACAGAGTGTAAGTACCTTGAGAGAAATATTGGACCTAAGAAGCAGCAGATGGGGTGTGCAAAAGACGACTGCACTGGTATGGTCATGTTGCAAGAATGGATGAGGATAGCTGTGTGAAAAAGTGCCACACCCTAGCGGTTGAGGGAACCTGTGGAAGAGGTAGACCCAGGAAAACCTGGGATGAAGTGGTGAAGCATGACCTTCGAACTTTAGGCCTCACCAAGGAAATGATTAGTGACAGACACTTTTGGAAATATGCCGTGCATGAGAAGACTCGGCAAGCCACATGAGAACATAACCTCATGGTCTATGCAAGCGGTGTAACCAGCCCACTTATGCATACCTTTTCCTTCTTTGGACACTAAAACTCTGCTTGCGAAGACCTGTTGATGCAAGTGAAATCAAATCAAATCCGATGACTGGCATCTGTGCTAGCGGGGAGCAAAGAGCACCATACGAGTGTGATCGTTGACAGAGTGGCTAACCGGCTTCCATGCCAGTGGCACATAAAAGTCGCCATTCGAGCTTGATAGTTACCAGCATTGCGTTACTGGCACGTGTAAAAGATTTGAGCAAGGTCATTACCAGTATCGCGTGACTGGCCCCATGCCGGTGACACGTAAAAGCACCCACTACACTCTCAGAGTGGTTGGCGTTAGGAAAAGCATCCAGCTGTAGAAACTCTGCCAGATCAAGATTGAAGCCTGGTGCAACCATCTGGTTCACCAGCCTTCAGTCAAATTGTCCAACCCATGCTAGCATGGAAAGAGGACATTAAATGATCATGATGATGATATATACATACATACACATATACATAAATGCACGTGTGAAACTATATGAATATACCTTCACGTACCCGTGTATAAATGTTTGTGTCTATGTATGTTTATAGATATGAATCAATGAACGACAAAAGAACAAGAGTTACGTAGACACGTTCATTAGCTTCCAGCTGTTTCTGCCACAGGAAGCAGTGAACTCGAGCTGAGTGTGTGTGCGCATAGGTGTCTGTGCATTTGTTTATGTTTGCAATCTCTTTTAAATTGCTCCAAGCAGAAACATCTGTCAATCAATCACCCCCACCTTGGAAGACATGGGAAATAAGAACTTTTGTTCGTGCAAAATGGTTTTGGGTGAGCAATAGGAAGGCTGTCTGTCTGTAAAACAAGGCTACAATAATATATTCACCTAACCCATGCTAGCATACAAAATCAGATGTGCAATCAAACATAAGTAAACCCATGTTTATGCATTCATATACTCTTATGCATGCATAAACACACACACACACGTGTATGTGTGCATCTGGTGTTAAGAAGATCATCCAGCTGTAGAAATCTTGCCAAATCTTGCCAAATCTTTCATTGGAGCTCAGCAATGTCCTCTGGTTCACTACTTCCTCGTCAACTGTCCTACCCATGCCAGTTAGGGAAAATGGATATCAAAACCTTTATAATACATCAGGTGGTGTATTTTCTTTTCTGTATTTTCCTTCTAATAATTTTGTTTTGTTTCTTGCCAGGTTCTCATGAGTCCCACTCAGTCAAGTCTATGACTACACTCGATGAGAGTCACCAATCCTCACTTGGCTTCAAGCAAGAGAATATTTCCCCAAGTTCTTCCAACATGAACAGCACAATGGTTGGATATGTTTTCTGGTGGAACACTGCAAACAAACGACTCTGTTTGTTTGACGTGACATTTGTTTATAATAAGCAGCAGATGTCAAGACAAGGAGACATGAGCAGATATATGCACACACACACACACACACACACACACATAAATGCATACACATACAAGTACAAATGTAGATATGCATACATGAATATACACCCACATGTATATACCATAGGCTTTATCAGTTCCATGTACGAAACCCACTCACAAGGCTTGAGTCAACCTGGAACATTAGAAGAAGTTAATTCTTTAAGGTGCTGCAAAGTGGGACTGAACCTGAAACCACAAGATTGCAAAGTGAATTCCTTAACCTTACAGCCATGCCCCCATCTTTTTTTGGTGATATTCTGAAGATAATAATAATAACAATAATCCTTTCTGCTATAGGCACAAGGCCTGAAATTTTGGGTGTGGGGTCTAGTCGATTACATCAACCCCAGCACCCAACTGTAGTGGGTGCTTTTACGTGTCACTGGCACGGGGCCAGTCAGGCAGTACTGGCAATGACCTCGCTCGAATCTTTTACACATGCCACTGGTATAGGTGCCAGGCAATGCTGCTGTAATGATCACACTCGAATGGTGTGTTTTACGTGCCATCGGCATGGAGGCCAGATAGCTGCTCTGGCAACGATCATGCTCGGATGGTGCCCTTAACACCCTACTAGCACGGGGCTCGAGTGCCAGTAAGCCGACGCTGGTAACGATCACACTTGAATGGTGCCTTTTATGTGCCACTGGCAAAGAACCCGGTTAGCCGCTCTGTCAGCGACCACACTCGTATGGTGCTCTTTGCACCCCGCTAGCACAGTAATTTAATGAATTAATTAATCAATTAATTAACAATTTTACCAAGTAGATCGGTACGTTAAAATTACCTTTATAGGTAAAATTATCCATATAATTATAATTAGGCTCGATTGTGTACATATTCAGTCATAGCACTTTGAAATTTTATAAAAATTGGAAATATTGTACTGAAGAGAGAAGTAAGTAAAATTCAAATTACTTTAATCTCGAAACACGAATATAATTAATTCTGGTCATGTTGATTCATTGTCTTTCTCTTTGCCTTCGTAAAAAAGTATGTTTACCGTCATGGAGATTCTCATAGTAGTAGAAAAGGAATTTTTAACTCCCATTTCTAATTTCGGGATGTGGTGAAGCAGTTAGCTGAACCCTAATTATCTCTCTATATATAAAGCTGAAGTTGTCTGTGTATGGCAGGTTTGTTAGCCTTCAACTAACACTGTCTCCTCCGAGATCCTGCCGCGCAAGTTGACCAAAATTGAGAGTGTGATAGAAGAAGGTTTGCTCTTCCTTCCGCAGAAGAAAAAATTCAAATTGGACCATGTTAACACCAAAAATTATTTACATCAAAAAGGTGCTTTTTTTCTATAAAAATCTCTATATTTTATGATATTATGATATTCCTATTATAATAAAACTGATTTTAAATTTTGGCACAAGGCCAGCAATTTCACAGCTAGAACTTAATTTATCAATCCCAAAAGGATGAAAGGCGAAATCAACCTTGGTGGAATTTGAACTCAGAATGTAAAGACGGTCAAAATTCTGCTTTGCATCCACATAATTCTGCCGGCTCGTCACAGTAATAATAATAATAATAATCCTTTCTTACTATAGGAAGAAGGCCTGAAATTTCGGGTGAGGGGACTAGTTGATTACATCAGACCCAGCCCCTAACTGGTTCTTATTTTATCAATCAGAAAAAAGGATGAGAGGCAAAGTCGACCTTGTGGAATTTGGTGGAATAAGTACCAGTTGCACAACTCCAGTGTGTAACTGGTACTTATTGAATTGACCCCAAAAGGAAGAAAGGCAAAGTCGACCTTGGTGGAATTTGAACTCAGACTGTAGCGGCAAACGAGTCATCATAATATTATAATAATAAGAATGGCTTCAAATTTTAGCACAAGGCCAGCAGTTTCAGGGGAGCAGGTAAGTTGATTACAGCGACCCCAGAACTCGAAAGGTACTTATTTTATCGACCCTGAAAGAATGGAAGTTGACATCGGCAATATTTGAACTCAGAACGTAAAGACAACCAAAATGCTGCCAAGCATTTTGCCCAGCATGCTAACTGTTCTGCCAGCTCACCACCTACATCATCATCATCATCATCATAATAATAATAAACAATAACAACAACAACCATACTTTTCCTATTTCATATCCTTCATATGTCCCCTTTTACTTTCATCTCTCTCTCTCTCTCTAATTCACTGTCTCCTTTTAAATATCAACTTCAACATTTCATTCCCTTCTTTTACATAAACATATATATATATATTATGTGTGTATATGTGTATATATCTATATATATATATATATATATATATATATATATATATGTGTATATATATATACATATGTATATATATAATATATATATATTATGTATCATCATCATCATCGTTTAACGTCTGCCTTCCATGCTAGCATGGGTTGGACGATTTTGACTGAGGGCTGGCAAACCAGATGGCTGCACCAGGCTCCAATCTTGATCTGGCAGAGTTTCTACAGCCGGATGCCCTTCCTAACGCCAACCACTCCGAGAGTGTAGTGGGTGCATTTTACGTGCCACCGGCAGGAGGGCCAGTCAGGCGGTACTGGCAACGACCTCACTCGAATGGTGTCATTTACGTGCCACTGACACGGAAGCCAGTTAACCACTCTGGCAACGATCACGCTTGGATGATGCTCTTAGCACCCTACTAGCCCGGGCACAAGTAAGGCCACGTGTATATATATATATATATTCTTTAATTCTTGTACTTGCTTCAGTCATTTGAGTGTGGCCATGCTGGAGCACTGCCTTTAGTCAAACAAATCAACCTCAGGACTTATTCTTTCTAAGACCAATACTTATACTTGGTCTCTTTAGCCAAATTGCTAAGTTACAAGGATGTAAACATACCAATATTGGTTGTCAAGCTCTGTTGGTGGGACAAACAGAGACACATAAATATATCTGATGGGCTTCTTTCAGTTTCCGTCTAACAGTTCCACTCACAAGGTTTTGATTTGCCCAATGTGCCATGCAATAGGACTGAACCCAGAGCCATGTGGTTGGCAAGCATGCTTCTTACCACACAGCCACTCTTGTGCCCCTGCCCCACTGCTTCTAATTCTTGTCACCTCCCACATTACCACTCCCCCTTTATGTATATATTGTATTCCTTTATTTGTTTCAGTCAACTGACTGCAGCCATGCTGGAGCACCGCCTGTAGTCAAATATAAATGGACCCCAGTTCTTATTCTTTGTTTTGCCCAATACTTATTCTATCAGTCTCTTTTGCCAAATCGCTAAGATACAGGGACGCAAACACATCAAAATCGGTTGTCAAGCGAAGCTGGGGGCAAACATAAACACAAACATATATACACACACACACACACACACACACATATATATATATATATATATATATATATATATATATATATATATATATATATATATATAATCGAAATTGAACCAAATTCGATGACTGGCACCCGTGCCAGTGGAGCACTAACAGCACCATCCACGTGTGATCATTGCCAGAGCAGCTGTCTGGCTCCCATGCCAGTGGCACATGAAAAGCACCATTTGAGCGTGATCGCTACCAGCATTGCCTCATCGGCACTTGTGCTGGTGGCACAAAAAATGATTCTAGCGAGGTCGTAGCCAGTGCCGCTGGACTGGCTCCTGTGCAGGTGGCACGTAAAAGGCACCATTTGAGCGTGGCTGTTGCCAGTATCGCCTGACTGGCCCTTGTGCTGGTGTAACGTAAAAGCAACCAGTACACTCTCGGAATGGTTGGCATTAGGAAGGGCATCCAGCTATAGAAACTCTGCCAGATGAGATTGGAGCCTGGTGCAGCCATCTGGTTCACCTGTCCTCACTCAAATTGTCCAACCCATGACAGCATGGAAAGCGGACGTTAAACAATGATGATGATATTCTTTCATTTCCGTCTACCAAATCCTCTCACAAGTCTTTGGTTGGCCTGAGGCTATAATAGTAAACACTTGCTCAAAGTATCACGCAGTGGAACTGAACCCGGAACTATGTGGTTGGGAAGTAAGCTTCTTACCACACAGCCACTCCTGTGTGTGTGTATATATATATATATATACACCACAGATTCACAAACCTAAAGATCCTGACTCCATACGGATTTATAGTGGCAGAGCTGATGCTGGGAATGGCCAATGAGCTGGTGTTGACAACAACAACAACAACAACAGAAGCACAGTGGCAGTGACCGGATGGGTGTCTTTGAGACCAGAGCCTTAAACGGCTGAAAAAAGTGGAAGGGTCAACTACAACAGTTGTTGCAGACTTGATAATATAAACAAAGAGAAGAACGATGAAAGAGGGAGGAAATGGATGAAGAGGAGGCATGTAAATAAACTCTGGGTCTACATTGATGGAAAATAAGTTGAAAAACAGCATCAGAAGATCTGACCTCTCTGGCTGTATTTAAAATCAAAAGTGGTCAACCAGATGACATAAGATATAGAATGACTTGAAGAGATTTGAAATCTGGAGGAGCCTTTCTCTCTACTTGTGTAACCCCTGGCAATGTCTTGCACATAGAAAGAAAGAAGTGGTTGAAGAGGATGAAGAACAACAATGATGACAAATCTACTCCAGTACTTGACTGGTTCTTTATCAATCATAATATAAAGTAAAGCTGACCTCACTAGGTATTGAACTCAGGGCACCAGAGCAGATACTGGAAACAGTCTTTTAGTAAAATGTGTGAATGCCTTTGCCAACTGACCCCTTTTTACATGAATAAGTTCACTTGTTTAACTGTTTGATTTCTATGAATATATTATTGCTTGAGAGAGCATCATTAGAGAAACATAACCAGGTCGTACCTTGGTCAGGTAATAACAAATGATTAATTACATTATACACAGGTGCATGTTCGTTGGTATATCTGATGTTACCTTGGAATTGTTTAATTTTTAGACAATTCTCTTGGTAAACTTGAAGAAATATACAAATTTATAACATAGATTATTATTATTAAAAATACAATATTTAAATGTAATTTATAAAAATATATTAAAAATACAATCTTTTTAAATTAATAGGATGTTTAACTTTTATAATTCCGAAATACAATTTATAAAGTTGAAATATTGAAACATTAAAATTATTTTTATAAACAGTAAATATATTTAAAATTAAAGAAATACATTTGTTTAAAATATATTAAAACTATGATTTCCATTTTTGATTTCTAACTGAAAGTTAATTCTTGTCTAGCGATGCTATAGTCAAAAACTCTCTAACCATGACCCTCCCATAAGTTGTCATGGTTGAATATGTTTTTAGGGGCATTTTAGGGACTTTGTTCTTTGTTTGTAATAGAGTTTATATTAAATGCAGACAATGTGAAGTAATTCCCAGAAGCCATCCATCTGATAAATAATATCGAAGATGGTGAGAAAACATATTTAATGCATTGCACATTAAAATGTTGATGTAGGATAAAGATGTGCTGAGAGAGAAAATATATGTTGTCACCAAATTGTTTAATATTTAAACAATTCTTCTTGTTTGCTTCAAGATATAAAATAGAAATGAAATCACCAGAACAATTCCATTTATATACAAAGTTTAATATTGAAATAAAAAATCAGTTTAAAACATTTCAATTAGTAGAGTCGTTAGAATGGTATTAGTACTGACACTTTGTGTTCTGGGTTCAAATTCTGACATGGTCAACTTTGACTTTTATTATGCAAGGGTCAATAATTTAAATACTAGTTTGAGGTGGTAGAATTAAATACTGGACACGATGCCTTCCAGTAGGTAATGTGGTTCTTTATGAATTGAGTTCAAATCCCATTGTGGCCACCCTATGTTGCAGACTATATCTATCACCAAATTTCATACCAAAAGCTGGCCCCTGAGCTGCTTTTAGCAGAGGATTTCTCTTTTGTCTGCAATCACATTAGGCCCCTTGTTTTGAGAATGTCTTTTTCCCACTCACCACTGTCAAAGACCCTAGAAAAAGAAAGGGTTATATGCAGGGCCGTTCTTGACTAAGCTTTTAAAAAATTAAGTTTATGAAAATCAGCCAATTAATTTATCTGCCATGAAATTAATTTGCAAATTTTAAATTTCACTAGAGACTTAGAAATCCACTTTAAACTACATAAAATGATGTATCCTTAGATGAACATTTCCATCAAATAGTTTTGACATAGTTATAACACAACCATACTTTATATTCTGGAAATGAAAGGTTTTACTTGTGATGTGACACTGCAAAATGTTTAAACAATGTTTAGTCTATAAAATGGTGTGTGCAAATAAAACAATATCTATATAACAGTATATTTATGTTTGAAATAAGTCTAATGAATGTTTAGCAATGTGAATGTGGTGGTAAATTGTGTGTTAAATAAATAGGAGAATATTATTTACCAGGGTTGGTTATTGGGTTTTGATACTGGCTTGAAGTCTTTCTGTCTCAGAAATATTCTGTGAGTCTGCTTCGCTCGAACAGCAATTAAGATATGGCAACAGTTAAGAGGATACTTATAATATATCCGGGAGTAGTAGGCATTGCCTCCTCATATGTGTGTGTGTGTGTGTATACATCTTTATGTATGTATATATAGATGGATATACACATATGTACATGTCTGTGTGTATATACATTTTTATGTGTGTATAGGTGTGGGAGCGGCTCTGTAGTAAGTAGATTGCTTACCAACCACATGGCTCTGGGTTCAGTCCCACTGTGTGGCACCTTGCACAAGTGACTTCTACTATAGCCTGGGGCCAACCAAAGCCTTGTAAGTAGATTTGGTAGATGGAAACTGAAAGAAGCCCATTCTCTATATATATGTATGTGTGTGTATATGTCCCCCATAGCTTAGCAGTTTAGCAAAAGAGACTGATAGAATAAGTACTAGGCTTACAAAGAAAAAATCCTGGGGTCGATTTGCTCAATTAAAGGCAGTGCTCCAGCATAGCCATAGTCTTGTTAGAAATAATAAAGAAATTTTCCTGAAATAACATACAACCTTCTCATAAATACTCACACATTTATATAGATATGCTTATTTTTATATACTATGTATATATATATGTGTGTATATATATACACATACACACACACTCACATGTTTATATATACACATGTATGTATATATATATACATGTTTGTGTATGATAGTAACATAACTATGGTGTTACTGTTGTGAAACCGGCATTTCTTATGCTTGAAGAATTTTGGTATTGGTCTGGAATCCAACAGCCCAGAGCTCAGGTTGGGTTTCTCTGCAAATAATCTACCAGGAACTAACTTATATGTATGTGTGCACATATGTATATGTATTCTCTTATTCCTTTACTTGTTTCAGTAATTTGAATGTGGTCATGCTGGAGCACCACCTTTAGTAGAAGAAATCGATCCGAGGACTTACTCTTTGTCAGCCTAGTAGTTTTTCTGTTGGTCTTTTTTGCTGAACTGCTAAGTTATAGGGGTGTAAACACAGCAACACTGGTTCTCAAACGATGGTGAGGGTGGACAGTCACAGATGCACAATCATATATATATATATAAATGAATGTGTATTTTTCCTTGTTAACAGTTAACACGGAAAAAATACATAAACAGGTACCAGGAAGTAAAAGAATTTGAACAACACCTGCATTTAACTCCATATCTATCTATCTATCTATGTATCTATCTATCTATATATATATATATATATATATATACATACATATATATACACACACACACATGCACTAGTACAGATTAAACACCTTCATAATTGCACTCATATATTTATCAACACACCACACACACACATATATATGTATATATATATATATATATATTATATATATAATATATATAATATATAATATATACATATATACACAAACACACTCATACATTCAGGGTGGACTTCTTTCTGTTTCAGTCTACCAAAGCCACTCACAAAGCTTTGGTTATAGTAGATGACACTTGCTTAAGGTGCCACACGGTGGGACTGAACCTGGAACCATGTAGTTGGGAAGCAAGCCTCATATCACAAAGACACTCCTGTTGTTATTTGGATTTGATTTTCACTTCCTCCCTCTTAAGATCTCAAAATCCATTTTGAAATAATTCCAGTTGTTTCCAACTGATAAAGCATTCATTTACATTTACTCAACAACTCAAGGGTTTTGTTTACACATTGGTCCCCAAAATGCAAGCATTCACATCCCCACCACCACCACCACCACAAAAAAATCCCACTCTCATCACCATCATCATCTTATTCATTAGTTTCAGCTGTCATTTATTAAAAATATAATGCTTTGTGTATTGTTTTAGTTTTCCTGTACAGAACCTCATTCTTTCCTCTCTCTCTCTCCCTCTTTCTCTCTTTCTCTTTCTCTCTTTCACTCTCTCTTACTCTTTCTCTCTCTCTCTCGCTCTCTCTTTCTCTCTCTTACTCTCTCTCTTTCTCACTTTCACTTTCTCTCTCTCTCTCTCTCTCTCTCTCTTCAAATAATCACTCTGAAATCATTTGATCCTTGTTGTTCTTTTGATTTCGTTTCCCCTCCCTCCCTCTCAACATCTAACAATCTGCTTTTGTGTCACAATGGCTAAGCTGCCTTTAGACAAAAATAAATATAATTGAAACCTCTTTGCAAACTGATAACACATTCATTTACAGATTCGGGGTCATCTCAAGGGTTTTGCTTTTAAAAAAAACCCTTAGAAACTGGTTTTTCTAATGAATATGCATTGTTCAGTATAAATTTCACTTTCTTCAGTCTGGATGCAAATACTACACCAAACACCACCACCACCACCACAACAAACAAAAAACAGCATTATCACCTTCATCATCATCAACATCATCATCACAATCATTGTGTTATTTTGAATTTATTAAAAATAAATTTATTTATTCTATTTTTATTTCCGTTTAGTTAAAATATTTACCGGATTTAAAAAGAAATACCAGTGATAATACAATCAGTTAAATGCATCAAGGCAATGCTCCAGCATGGCCGTGGTTCTATTACTAAAGGAGTAAAACACATCAGCCACACATTACATACACAACTTGAAATCTCTACTTCACCACGACCACCACCATTTAGTCTGTTAACCTATCTCTATAAATGACACACCCTCTCTTCAATTATTATTCATGTCTTTCTCATCCACAAATCTACACTTAAAAAAAAACCATCACTATTCTATTCCTCAACCAAGCTGATAATTCCACAGAAATCTCCAAGAATATTTCTAAATTTACCAAATTATAACATAGATTATTCCTTCAAATACAATATTTAAATGTAATTTATAAAAATATATCAAAACTATAATTTTTTTTAATTTAATAGGATGTTTAACTTTTATAATGTCAGAATACAATTTATAAAGTTGAAATATTAGAATTATTTTTATAAAAATTATATTTGAAACGTAACAAATATATTTGTTTAAAATCAATTAAAATTATGGCTTCTGTTGATGTTTAACTGAAAGTCAATTCTTATCTAATCACCCTATGGTCAGACTTTCTAGCCCCACCCATAAGTTGTTATTATCTAAAATTGTTTCTAGGGGTATTTTTGGGGGACTTTGTTGTTGGTTTGTAATAGAGTTTATAATAAATGCAGACAATATGAAATAATTCTCAGAAGCCATCCATCTGATAAATAATATTGAAGATGGTGAGAAAACATATTTAATGCATTGCACATTAAAATGTGGATGTAGGATAAAGATGTGCTGAGAGAGAAAATATATGTTGTCACCAAATTGTTTAATATTTAAACAATTCTTCTTGTTTGCTTCAAGATATAAAATAGAAATGAAATCACCAGAACAATTCCATTTATATACAAAGTTTAATATTAAAATCAAAAAATCAATTTCAAAAAATTTCATTGATTGAAAAGAGAAAAAGATCAATTAGTAGAGTCGTTAGAACATATAGACTTAATACCTAGTGGTATTTATTCTCTATGTCTACTGAGTTCAAATCCTGCCGAGATTAATTTTGATTTTTATTATGCTAGTGTTAATAATTAAAATGCCAATCTGAGGTGGTGGTCTGATGGAATTATATATTTGACAATATTCCTTGTAGTATTTAACCCCTTCGCTACTGTATTTATTTTGAGATGATCTGTGTTTCTTTTAATTACTTTGGATATAACAAAGAATTTAGTAAAATAACTTCGTTATTATGAAGTTAGAGTTAGGAACATAAATTGTGACTAAGTTTTGGTGGAAGATTTTAATTTAAAACTTATGAAAATAAGACATTTATACTCAGAGCCAGTTTCAGCTGGGTTGTTAATGAAAGGGTTTATGTGGTTCTTAGTGATCTGGGTTCAAATCCTTTTGTTGCCACCCTGGGTTTCAGACTTAATCTATAACCTTTTTCAACACCATCACCTGGCCCTTTTAGCAGAGGATTTCTCTGATGTATATTAGGTCTCTTGTTTTGAGAATGTCTTTCTTCCATTCCCTACTCTTGAAGACCCTGGAAATATAAAGGGCCACCGGCAAGGCCCTTCTCCCTTGACTAAACTTTGAAAAACATTAAATTTACTAAAAACAATTTCACAGCCATGAAATTGATTTACAAATTTTAAATTTCACTTGAGAATTAGAAATCTACAGGAAACAACTTAAAATGCTGTATCCTTAGATGAACATTTCCATTTCCTTAATTTCCATCAAATAGTTTTGACTTTGTCATAACCAAACTATCCTTTATATTATATTCTGGAAATGAAATGTTTTGCTTATAATGTAACTCTGTGAAATGTTTGAACAGTTCCTAGTATGAAAAATACTGCCTGAAAATAAAACAATTTTCAACATAACAGCATAATTATGTTTGAAATAGTTGTAAGGAATATTTCACACTGTAAATGTGTTAATGAAGTTGTTAATGAAGATAATTATCACAAAAGTACTTACTTGAGTCAATAATTGCGTTTGAATTTCAGCCTGAAGGCTTTCTGTCTGTGAGTTCAGTTGAAAGAACGGGCAAAAATGTGATGATCCCTACTGATGAGGCTTATTTATAAAAGCAGGAAGAAGTGGGCGTTGCTGCCTCGTGTGTGTGTGTGTGTGTAGTGTGAAATTTGCACACAAGCTGTTATCTATTTGATCACGTAGACAAATGATAAAGCCTAGACATGTCCTACATGTGTGTCTCTATATTATGTCTATATATATATATATATACTCGTATATATGGATGTGTGTGTGCTAGGTTCCCACTACAGGGAAAAAGAGAAATACTTGCAAACACACACACACACACACACACACACATATATATAAAATGTATATACAATTATTTCTGTGTGCATAGAGAGATGCGTATTTACATATATATATAAATATAATACATACACATATATATATAATATATTTAGTGTGTGTGTGTGTATTGTATCTGCCTCCAGTCTAGTGATTAAGCAACTGCTATAATTAACAGTATTACTAATTACGACATACAATCAAATACACTGAGAAACTATTTATATATATATATATATATATATATATATATATATATATACACATACACACAAAACTATATATGCAGAATTGCGTGTGTGTGTGTGTGCATACTTACATATGCATAGATAGTCACACACACACACACACACACACATGTACTGAAGAGCCTTGTGGTTTGCTAGAAGCCTTGTCATTGGAGACTGACAGCTTCTTACGATGTAGAAAGGCAAAAGTCATCTTTTTATATTTCGGGAAATATGTAAATGTTACTTAACTGACCCTTTCCACATTGGAAGGGGCTCTCCATCTTCATCATTTTATTAGTTTCATATGTGTGCGTGTGTTTTTTCAGCTTCATTTATATATCATCACTGTACATATTTGTTTTGTATATATATTTGTTTTTATATATATATATATATATATATATATATCTGTATATATATATATATATATATATATACATATAATATATATATATATAATACATATATATATAAATATTATATAAATATATATATAATACATATATATATATATATATATAATATATATATAATATATATATCCGTAAATATAAGAGAGTTAACGTTAAATAGGTTAACTCTAGTGCTAGAAATAGCTCCTCCGGTATAATCGCCGACGATACCTCTCATTAACTCTCTTATATTTACAGAGAAATATGTATAGTC
The DNA here is from genome assembly GCF_006345805.1 of Octopus sinensis. Classification (NCBI taxonomy): domain Eukaryota; kingdom Metazoa; phylum Mollusca; class Cephalopoda; order Octopoda; family Octopodidae; genus Octopus; species Octopus sinensis. The sequence goes on from NC_043026.1 coordinate 2,371,753, forward strand.
TCCCTGGTTAATTGTGCTAGGTCGCTTGGTGTTAAAATAAGGGTATTATTAAATTAATATCTAATTTTTCACCCTCATTTTTGAATTTATGAATTTGATACGCTGCAGTAAATATTACATGCGGTATTCGCTTCCACTAAGTCTTGGCATTTGCTTTTGGCGGGAAACTTATAACTACAACCCTGAATGTAATCGATCAGACCGCATGGGTAATCGTCGCCCGTGTAGGTCTGATAGATTGCATTGATGACAAATGTTGCTGATGATTTATAGATATATATGTGAGTATAATTTGCCTATTATATTGATAAAGAAACAATTGTACAACATTAATCCACTTTCTAGTTGTATTTCACTTTCCTTACGTTGGGGGTAGTGCTATTTCTATGTGGAGGTATCGTCGGCGATTATACCGGAGGAGCTATTTCTAGCACTAGAGTTAACCTATTTAACGTTAACTCTCTTATATTTACGGATAAATATGTATTGTCTCCCTGGTTAATTGTGCTCGGTCGCTTGGTGTTAAAATAAGGGTATTATTAAATTAATACCTAATTTTTCACCCTCATTTTTGAATGTATATATATATATCGCCATGTTGATTCGCTAGCTTCTGCACGCATTTTTTTTCTCTCCTTGTTTCTCTCCGTGTTTCTTTTCTGTGTATCTTTCTGTTGAAGAGCGTAGGCTCGAAACGTAAAAGACTTGTCTTATTTATATTCCTGAGCGCCATACTAATACAATTGTTTGTTTGTATTCCACCTGCCTTCGTCTTTTGTTTATTTTCATAAAGCTTCCCGTTATATATATATATATATATATATATATATATATATACACTTGTGTATGTGTATTTTGTTTCATATTTATATTTGCATTTGTATATTTTTATAATTGTACTTTATAATCTTTGACAAGGTCTTGAGATATATAACTCATTTTTAACTGCATATTACCTTAATACATCTGACTAATATAGGCTCAATGAGATACCTTTATCTATAGGCTGAAACAACTGTAAGATCCATTTTATATGTAATATTTTTATAGTATTATCTTACTTATTGATGTATATTGTTTTATTCTGTTGGATTTGGATGTTCCTATTTAATTAGTTAATAAATAATATGAATTGGTAATATCTGTTAGTCGATGATTGAAGGGAATCTATTCCTCCATTTTCTTATTTGTATTATGAATTTGAGGTAAAATATTTTACCTTCGCCCATCTAATACAATAAATGAATTAATTGCATTGCAATTATAAGCATTTATGTATTTGGCATTTGGGTACTTCACCAGCAGTATATTGGATAACTGATATCCCATAGTGGGTTACACTCATAACCCCTATCTCACTTTGTACTTTTATGCATATATATATATATACATATATATATATATAATATATATATATATATGATATATATGTATACATATATATATATAATAAATATCTATATATATATATAATACACACGCACACACACACACATATATATGTATATATATATGCACATTCATATGTATTATATCAAAGTCAATGTCTTTATGTGTGTCTGTGTGTTACTTATATATTCGAAAATTGCTGCACCGATCCTAATGAGATTTGGAACACAAAATCCAAGCCTAGGGAGAATGTGTTTTATATAATTTGATGGACCAAAATTACTGAATGGATCCTTATGATATTTGAAACTTAGATTCAATGTATAAGGGTGAGTATAATGCAGTATGTTTGGTTTTAATTTGAGATGACTTAAAGTGGGCAGAACCCCCATGAAAATTCATAAAATTTCAATGTTGGTGAAATTTCAACCATGGGTAATTGACACATATCAACAAGTATTCTCAAAGTTTCCACTTCTCATGAGGATTCTAAGACCCCCTAATGGGGGCCTTAACTCCCAAATTTTAGTCATTTCTTTTATGATCCAAAACTAGGTCAAAAGTACTGAATGGATCTTTATGAAATTTGGAAATTATATTTTATGTATAAGGGCCATAATCCCCACGAAAATTCATATATTTTGGCTGTTGATGAAATTAGACACAAATGAAGTAATATTTATAAAATTTCACCTTCTTACAAGTTAGAAAGACCTCTTCATGGGCACTTAACACCCACAACTCAGTCGTTTTATCTATGCAAAGATGACTGCAGTTGTACTCTTGGAAGCTGTAGGGTCACCCGAGCATAAAAGACGAGCATTATTTGTAATTCAATGGTACAACAGTGTAACACTTTGCTTTGACATACACTTAGATTATGATTTCTGCAATGTGGTGCATAAATTGTCAAGTAAATGAAAGATATCTTTGCCTCCACTGATTCACTTTGCAAAGTGTTGAGTAAAGTTATTTGGTTGGAGACCTTCTTTCAGTCTTTTTATTATCACTGGGTCACACATAGTCCCAAGATTGTAATATTGATTTCAAGGCCTTCCCAGGTGAGTGACTGGTTATTGAAAGACATTTATAGATTGTAAATTTATTCTGTCCAGTTACGTATCAGTATAGTGGTCATTTGCAAACTCCAGAGGTGACACTTTCATGTCTCCTTAGCCCTCACCTCACACAGTTGTTAATGTTTATTTCAGTTGGGTCACGCCCTTCCAATTGCTAGAGATTCGTAATGCATCTTACGGTTGTGCCTGTCACCTGGATGGTGAGGAATCCTACATTTGGAGTGGTAACGACTAGGGTAGGGTAGCTGACTGCTTATTGTGATCATTCGTCTTTTGATTTCCTGTAGCTTTGCTCTCTTTTACAAACCCACTGAACATATATTTCCTATTTCAAAGAAATTCAAACAATAGATATAGGACCCAAGCTAAAAAGATTCTCAACAATTCAACTTCTCTGGTTGACATTAAGACACCCATCCCTAATAGGGGCCTTAACTCTCACATTTTAGAGCTCCATGACCTCCATTTCTCAGGAGCAAAATTCTTTTAACGGTTTCTATAAGACTGGAATTTTGGAATCTGCACATAAAAATAAGTAGAATGGGATACATGTAGCACGATTACAATTCCTTTTTACTGTGTGTAAAGAAGGAAATAACCCTCATCTGCAATTTTGATGAAATTCGAAACACAGATATTCCGGTTCATTACAGAAAATCTAACAGAGAAGTTTAATTCTTCAATTGAATGTAACACAGGCAACAGCGGGTATCTCTGCTTGTATTCAGATGTTATTTCTATGTCTCTGCATCATCTCTGGACACAAACTTTTTATATTTCCGAAATCGACACATTCTGATGAGTGCAAAAATATTAAATTTGATAGAATCCAAAAGTTGACCATCCAATGTGAATATCTTAATGTTTCCTTTCCTCTCGTCCCATCTTGCAATCAGATTATTTTCAGTAAGAACCAAAGATTCAATCCTCGCTGGTCCTTTGTCTCCCAAATGTTTAGGGAGAGGAATATGTCTGGCTTTATCAGAAACTGTCGGGTCCTGTAGATATAAAGTGGAAGACAACATTTCACTGAGAGAAATGTGTCTGGAAAATACATCCACCAGGTCGATGTAATAATTAAGTTGATTATTAGTAACGAGATCATTAACCAATAAACTCATTTCACAGCTCTCCTCATCCATATGTCACATATGACCATACCATTTCATTATAACCAAAGCATTCTGTTGGGGATTAATGGAGAGGAGGTATGACGATGATCCTGGGGCAAACCTGGGCGTACACGAGGAATACCTGACCTGCCTGTTCAAGATGACTTTCAGGCCGGGACCTATGTTCAACTTCCAGAGATACCTGGCCTGGCAGTGCTATCGAGAAGCACTACCCATTCGAGATAGGCTCTACAGTCATGGCTCAAGAAACACGAGGTCGAGATGCGGACAGAGCGACGAAACCTTTCTCCATGCACTCGTACAGTGTCCAACCATTTCCGACCTGTGGGCCTATGTCGAACGACTGCTATCGCGTGTGGGACAAGTCGGATTATCAGCCGAGTCTATCATCAATATTCTATTCTACTCTAGGTACAATGTCCGAAATTTTGGAGGAGGGAGCCAGTTGATTACATTGACCCCAGTACGCAATAGGTACTTAATTTATTGACCCCGAAAGGATGAACGGCAACGTTGACCTTGGTAGAATTTGAACACAGAACATAAAGACAGATGAAATACTGCTAAGCATTTTGCCCGGTGTGCTAACGTTTCTGCCAGCTAGCCGCCTTAGAGTCTATTGTCGCGCCTCCTTCCTTCAAACGGGAAGAAAAGCCATTTTCATTTTACTTGTGGCTATGGCAAAAGAATGTATATGGTTGAGGCGTCTGAAAGGTCTAGAGACAAACACTTTCCTCTCTGGTCAATCTCTCATCAACCTCTTCAAGTATCACTTGAAGAGGAAGGTGAGCGTAGAGAGGGACGTTTTGTCTAGTGAATTCTTCAAACAAAGATGGGTAAATGTAGCAAGGATGGCACGTGTGAATGACGGAGCCACGTTGAGCATAATCCTACGAACAAGAAAAACAAAGGAGTAAAAGGGAGTCACTTACTGTAATGCGTTTTTGTTTTTGAATGACATTGCCCAGGGTTACCATGGTCTTTTCTGTAAGCTTTTCTTTCCACAGATAAAATTATTCTGTTTTCCTTTTTACATTTATGACATTTCTGTGATACCCGATCGCTATTGATTTGAATCTTATCTCCCCCCCATCTTCCCCAAGAAGAAAAGCTCTGCATTGTATTTTGTCTCCTCTGTGTTCAGCCCTGTGTGGCTAATTAAGAAACATGTCTATATGTCTGTCTGTTTGTTTATTACCTGCTTTTTGGCTTAGAAGTTGGCATCCCAGTCATATGTACGCCTGTATGTATGCATGTCTCAGAATATGACGTCAAGAAATGCAGCATTCCTGTGCACCAGTTTCGTATGGTGTGCATACAATGATTATAATTTAACTGTTATCAAATTTCTGGCTGCTTATTCAAAATGATGAAATGAAGAACAACTTTCAAAAGAAACATATTCATTGCTTTAAAATAAATTCAATGAAACAATATTGAAAATGAAAAAAAACAGGAAAGAATTTAAATTAAAATCACTCTCCATGGAGATGGAATATTCTGAAAGTTCAGACACTGTCACTCCTTTTCTCTTTCACACACACACACACATGGTGCTGGCATGGCTGTAATGTAAAGCATTTCCTTACCAACCATCACCACCACCACCATCACCACCACAATTATCAACAAGCTGGCAATTTGAGGCCTACTTGTTAACCTCAATTAGTAATTCACAGGAAAATGAGTCAATACAATTCTGGGAAACGCAGCTCATATCGTTGTCCTAGATTTAAAATGCAATTCTTGGAAGTAAACGACAACCCGAATGAAATTCATGATTGTAGCTTGACGTGCACCAAACAGCATTTAAATCACCCTCAAATCAAACAATATTCCTTATGTATAATTAATATATACATATGTATAAACCAACAAGGGAATGCTCTACATAGTAGCTAGACGTCCCTCATCTCAAGTTATAAACTCTTATGTATGTATATATTTCTTTACTACCCACAAAGGGCTAAACACAGAGGGACAAACAAGGACAGACAAAGGGATTAAGTCGATTACATCGACCCGAGTGCGTAACTGGTACTTAATTTATTGACCCCGAAAGGATGAAAGGCAAAGTTGACCTCGGCGGAATTTGAACTCAGAACGTAATGGCAGACGAAATACCGCTAAGCATTTTGTCCGGCGTGATAACGATTCCGCAAGTTTACCAACTAAGTAGTAGTAGTAGTAGTAGTAGTAGTAGTAGTAGTAGTAGTAGTAGCAGTAACAACAACCTTTTTTTATTGGTCGCAGGGGTCGAACACAAGACAAAAATGGAATACAAAACAAGGGGCAAGTGGGGGTTTAGCAAAATCACGGGTGTACAAAATTTAAACAATAGAATTCCCCCAAAGAGGGAGTTCCATCCAGAGACACTCAAGGAACTCCATGCATCGTAGGCACCTCAATCACCAAGGGCAACCCAGACAGGAAGCTTTCTTTTCCTCATCCCTTCCGACCGACCTGCGGGTGCATGTTCAGAGTAAGCCCATTCGCACGGGACATCCTCACCACATTCACCCGCCTTTCAACAAAAATTCTGAGGGTCAGTATTTCCCTCTCCACCCTCACTCTCATTTTCAAGTAGAACTCGGTCAAAAGAAGGCAGCCAACGATCCCCACGATGGACTCGGCCGATAACTAGATCTGTACGACAAACCTGTTCAGACAAAGCCGCTGTTCGCAGCAATCCCAACAGAGAAGGAGTGTATGCAGAATGGTTTCATCGCTCTTTGCTCGTCTGAGACAGGTCCGTTTGACAGCCCTTCCGTACCTGTAGAGCTTGCTTCGAACTGGCAGAGCCTTCCGGTAGCCCTGCCAAACCAGGTATTTCTGGAAATTAGCCATAGCCCCCAGCCCGAAAGTCACCCGGAAAAGACCAGTCAATTGACCCTTCTTTCCTGCACCTAATCCCTATAAAACTTCCCCTAACCGCACTGCCCTGCTGGTAAAATGATAAAAATGCCAGAGAGAAGCAACCATAAATATTTACAAACCGCAAAATTACGAAATGTGTAAAATGAAAAGAATAACTCAATGGCGGTTGTGTGTGTGAAGGCGCGTGGCTCAGTGGTTAGGGTATCCGTTTCGCTATCGTAGGGTCGCGATTTAGATTCTCAGAGACGCGTTGTGTCCTTGAGCAAGACACTTTATTTCATAGTGCTCCCACATCCACCCAACTGGCAAAAAATGAGTAGCACCTGTATTTCAAGGGGCCATCCATGTCACGCTGCATCTTCCCGAAAACTACATTAAGGGTACACGTGTTTGTGGAATGCTCAGCCACTTGCACATTAATTTCACGAGCAGGCTGTTCCGTTGATCCGATCAATTGGAATCTTCGTCGTTGTAACCGACGGAGTGCCACCTATATATATATGTGTGTGTGTGTGTGTGTGTGTGTGTGTGTGTGTGTGTGTGTATGTATATATATATAATGTTTATTATTTAGATTTTAGAATTATATTTATAATTTATTAGTTATATATGATTTATAATTAATTATAGATAATATCTTCCAAAATTAATTGAATTGCTTGATAGAGGTTCTGTCTCTAAATTCTCTCTCTCTCTCTCTCTCTCATCTCTCTCTCTCTCTCTCTCTCTCTGTATATAATATATATATATATATATATATATATATATATATATAATATTATATATATATATTATATATATCTCTTCTCTAGCCACGTCTCTCTTCTAAGCTGCTGTCTACATCACCGACTCATCCCTAAAGGTTTCCGCCTCCATTTCCACCCTGCTCTCCACTCGGCTTCTTCCATCTTACCCATACTCCGCACCACATCTTACCGCCTTATGCGGGCCACTATTCGCTCCAATCTCTCTAAACTACATACCATCAACCGCCTTCTCCCCCCCCTGCTTTCTCCACATTTTTCTCCTCTCTGTCGCCTTTCCATGCTCCAAACACGCTACGCTTCATTATCCATTTGAATCACCTCTTCCACCAATTTCTTTCCAATACCAAACTTCGTAAACTCCAATCACTCCTCTATTCCACCACACCCGACGCCACCACCCCAACTCCTCCACTACCCTTCTCCCCTCCTGATAGGCTCCATCCACCCACACCTAACCCCACTGCCCCTCCCAACAATCCCCCACACCTCCCCAATCCCTCCCCCTCAGACCTCCACCAGCCCTACCACTCCTCCTACTCCCACTCCCATTCCATCCACCCCTCATACTTCTATTCCACCCACCCCTTCTCCACTTCCGTCTCTTGTTACCATTCCCCCCGATCTTCCCCTCTGCGGCGGAACGCTCCGTCCTTATTAGGGGTCTGCGTTTCATCCCCCTCACTCCATCCTCTAAGGAATTCCAGACGCGAGCTGATGTCCACAGCTTTGTGCGCCGCGTCCGGTTGGGTGCGTATTTCCGCGACTCACCACCCGCATCCAACGATGAGGACTGCTTCACTGACCTCGGCCGCCGGCCATCCCCGTGGACGCCTGCCCCCGGCCAGTTCCTAGCAGTGGATCTTTTCGCGGGCGCCTGTCAGCGTGCATTGGAGCGGTTCAACTTCTCCAGGCGCCAACGCCGCCTCAACATCTCCCCGGCCGAGCTCTCGGCTCTTTGTTCCCTCCAATGGCGCGCTGACATTATCATCAAACCGGCTGACAAGGGTGGAGCTGTGGTGGTGTGGAGCTGTGGTGGTGTGGAGCGCGGACTTCTACAGGGCCGAGGCTCTCCGCCAACTCAATGACACCTCCTTCTACTCCCCTCTGTCCTCTAACCCCACACGTAGCTACCAACAGACGGTATCCTCTACTGTCCACGACCTCATCTCGTCCTCCCGTCTCCCCCACATCGCATCCAACCTAATTGTCCGAACCCCACGCACCCCCACCATTTACTTCCTCCCCAAAATCCACAAACCCAACAACCCTGTCAGCCCCATCATCTCCGCCTGTAACTGCCCCATGGAGCTCATCTCTAAATACCTCGACCGTGTCCTTGCCCCCCTAGTGGCGTCTCTTCCCTCCCACATCCACGATACCAACCATGCTCTCCGGCTTTTCAACTCTTTCTCCTTTCCTCCCGGCTCCTCCAAAATCCTTTTTACTATGGACATCCAGAGCCTCTATACCGTCATCCCTCACCACGAAGGACTGCGGGCACTTCAGCACTTTCTCGATCTCCGCCCCAACCCTGAAACTGACACCTTCACACTCATTCGTCTGGCTGAACTTGTCCTTACTCTCAACTGCTTCTCGTTCGCGGGCGAGTTCTACCAACAGTTCTCGGGAGTGGCCATGGGAACGCGAATGGGCCCCAACTATGCGAACCTGTTCGTTGGCTATGTTGAGGCCCAAATATTCTCTAATTTCACTGGTCCCACTCCTGAACTATACGGTCGTTACATTGACGACATTATCGGTGCCACCTCACTCTCCCACGAATATCTAGATTCCTTCCTCTCTTTCGTTCAATCCTTCCATCCAGCCCTCTACTTCACCTCCACTATCTCCAGCACCTCTGTCTCCTTCCTCGAAATTTCGGTCAGCATTCATCACTCCACTCTTACCACCTCCATTCACTACAAACACACAGACTCACACTCATACCTAAACTTCTCTTCCTCCCACCCAAAACACACCAAGCTTTCCATCCCCTATTCCCAATTCCTCCGTCTACCTAGGCTCTGCAGTGACGACCATGACTTTGGGACTCAGTCTCAACGCATGGCTCACCACTTCATCCTACGTGGATACCCCCTCACCACTATCCACACCGCCCTTGCCAGAGCACGTTCCGTAGACCGTGCATCTGCTCTCTCCCCCCGAACCCGCCCTGTAGTCTCCCGCCTCACTTTTCCCCTCACTTACCACCCCACGACCCTACCTCCAACGCACCATTCTTCGAGCTTTCCGGCATCTCCAGTCCGACCCGTCCACTTCACACCTCTTCCCTAACCGACCCCTCCCTTCCTTCAAACGAGCCCATAACCTACGAGACCTTTTGGTCCACAGCTCCTTCCCTGACCCTACCTCACAACCTGGCTCGTTCTCCTGCTCCCGCCCACGTTGCCGCACTTGCCCTTACCTCTCCAACACCACCCTCCTCACTGGCACCCATCATCGACCCTATCGCATCATCAACTCCTTCACTTGCACCTCCAGCAATATCATATATTGCATCTCTTGCTCTCTCTGACATTTCCTGTACATCCGCCTTGCCAACGACACACCGGTCTCACGCCATTTCCGCTCCACCGGTCACTCTTGCAACACCTGTCTGTGTTCGGTTTGTCCTTGCACAGAGGTCATCCGGATTCCCGTTTGCGCCGTGAACAAGAATTAATCTTCTCTCTTCGCTCTTTTACGCCCTTTGGTCTCAACTCTCCCCCCTCCTCATCTAACCACCCTCACCCCGACCCCTACTTCTCTTCAGTCCTTCATCTTTTCACCCCTACTCTCTTTCCCTCCTCTTCCCTTCTTCCCTCATTCTTCTTCCCTCCTCCCCTTCCCTCTTTCTCTCTGCTCCCTCACTCCCCTTCTCTCTTCCCCCCTCTCTCCCCTCCCTCCTCCCTCTCCCCTCCTCTTCTCCTCTCCTTCCTTCTCCCCTTCTCCCTCTTCTCCTCTTTCCTCCCCCTCACCCTCCCCCATCATCTCATCTCCCCTTCACCCTCATCTCATCTCACCCCCTCCTTCTTTCCTCCACCTCTCACCCTCCTCACTCTCACCTTTCCCCTTCTCTTTGCTTTTCCCCTCCTCTTTCCTTTTCCTCCTCTTTCCTTTTCCCCCTCTTCCTCTCTCCCCCTCCCCTTCTCTCTCCTCTCCTCTCTCTCCCCCTTATCTCCTCCCCTCTCCTCCCTCCTCCTCCTCATCTCCTCTCTCTACACTACACCATACGACATTACACATCATATCATACATACATACACACGTCCAGACCTCATACGCACTACATACTCTCTCATACACACACACACCCTTATGTTGGGGCGAGGTCATTTTACCCTGTTATCTCCCCTATTTTCGCTCTTGCGTCTCACGTTTGATCTTTGACTTTTGGCCGGAATCATATCGCCATGTTGATTCTCTTGCTTCTGCACGCATTTTTTTCTCTCCTTGTTTCTCTCCGTGTTTCTTTTCTGTGTATCTTTCTGTTGAAGAGCGTAGGCTTGAAACGTAAAAGACTTGCTTTATTTATATTCCTGAGCGCCATACTAATACAATAGTTTGTTTGTATTCCACCTGCCTTCGTCTTTTGTTTATTTTCATAAAGCTTCCCGTTATATATCTATATATATATATATATATATATATATATATATACACACACACACGCACATATATATATATATATATATATATATATATAAAGGAAATGAAGAAAATGCTGACAAAATAATTTAAGTAAGGGAGAGTGTATTTAATTAGGTGGAAGTTCTTTTTTTATACAAAAAAGAGAAAAATTGGGTTAGAATACAATGTTCTTTTTTTGTGAATGATTTCAGTGTATAAGAAAAAAAGTAGGAGTCCTTTACAGTGTTCTGTTTCAGAATAAGATATTTAGTAAAAGCGTGTAATATACAGTTTTTTGTGGAAAAGTTCAATGTCAGATTTCAGTGTAGAATAAAAAAAGTAAGAGTTTACTGGTTGCGCATTTGTTATGCTTATCAAAAGATATTTTGAGTGAGATAGAGTTCCTTTCTGATTGATTTTTTTCTCTTATCTGACTTTATGTTGGGTTTGTTGTCTCTTATATGTGAAAAAAAAGGCTCCAGAGTTAAGAGACAGCAAACCCAACATAAAGTCAGATAAGAGAAAAAATCAATCAGAAAGGAACTCTATCTCACTCAAAATATCTTTTGATAAGCATAACAAATACGCAACCGGTAAAAATGTACATTGTATTCTAACCCAATTTTTCTCTTTTTTTTGTTTAAAGAAAAGAACTTTCACCTAATTAAATACACTCTCCCTTACTTAAATTATTTTGTCAGCATTTTCTTCATTTCCTTTTTTTATATATCACAACTCGTGTTCCACATCTCCTTTTTTAAATATATATATATATATATTATATATATATGTGTGTGTGTGTGTGTGCGTGTACAGAGAGAGAGAGAGACAGACAGACAGAATCTAGAGACAGAACCTCTATCAAACAATTACGGTCTGAACAAAAGAGTCACACTCCAGGCTACCCGTGGACACAGGCCGAGATTTCTTTACCCCCGATGCCACTGGTGGCTAAAAACGGTGTCTTTACGTGAATATGATGCAGGGGAAAGAATGGCTGGGTTCCGGCAAGCAAGTAAAGAGCTGCATCCATGCAAAAACAACGATCTGCGTTAGGTGTGATTGGGAGGGGATAATCCACGACGAAATACTGGGGAATAATCCTACGATCAATGCAGAGCTTTACGTTCGGCAAATGCAGCAGATGAATGAGGCAATCCACCCGAAACAAGGTGATCGCACGCCCCCACTACACTAATTTAAAGAAAAAATTCTATTCAAGAGCTCGGTTGGGAAGTTCTAGCACATCCACCACATTCTCCTGATATAGCACCTTCAGATTATCACCTTCTCTTTCAGTCGCTCTCCGACCGTCTACAAGGCATTTCGTTCAACTACGACATGAAGTTGAAAACATGGCTCGATGAATTCTTCGATTGCAAGACCACACTCAGTATCTCTTTATCTCTTCTTTTCTCTCTGTCGCACTCTTTCAATCGCAATCACTCTTTTCCTCTATCTCTCTCCGTCTGTTCGCACACCACATTGACAAGTGTTCACGTATATCTATGTACGTACAGATATATATATACATATATGTATGTATGTATGCTAATCTGTCTTTTACTTGTTTCAGTCATTTGACTGTGGCCATGCTGGAGCACCGCCTGTAGTCGAGCAAATCGACCCCAGGACTTATTCTTTGTAAGCCTAGTACTTATTCTGTCAGCCTCTTTTGCCGAACCACTAAGTTATGGGCATGTAAACACACCAGCATCGGTTGTCAAGCGATGTTGGGGGGGACAAATACAGACACACAAACATACACACACACACACACACACATGTATATATACACACATACATATATACGGCAGGCTTCTTTCAGTTTCCATCTACCAAATCCACTCACATAGCTTTGGTCAGCCCGAGGCTATAGTAGAAGACATGAAGGGTCGTTAAACACCGGCTAATGAACGGTGTCAGGTCTAATAGTTCCTGAGTAAAAAGATTGTTATAAGAGAGGTAAGTAGTTCTGGATTTAGTGCAGTTGTGTAAGATATAGAATTATAATGTGAATGGTGTAGGGAGAGTATAGGGATTAGTGGTGTTAATTGAAGGGTTAGAGGTGTTCTGTATTATATTATGTGTTCATATTTAGTTGGGAAGATATTTATTGATGAAAATTTCCTCTTTATTCAACCTTTGTTGCATTGTGGTGTTCTGTGAACATTGATAGAAGGGGAATATTTGGAAATTGGGATTAAGATTCCTGGCACACCTTTCTATGTGTTCACTAACCTGTAACTCTCTGTATTGTGGGTGGCGGATTTGCTCTTTGTGGATGGTGGTTCTTCGATGGAGTGATATTCCTGTTTGTCCAATATAGTGGTTACCACATCCTAAGCATGTCATGACATAGATTAGACTTTCCGAGGCGCAGGTGAAATTTGATTTGATCTTAAATATTTTTCCTTGTTTGAAGTGAAATTCTGAACCCCCCAAAGTGTGGGGGCATGTTCCACAGTTAGGACGACCACATTTTTTTACTTTTGGCTCTGTTGTTAGTGGATATAGTCTTGCGCTGGTTAATTTTTTTCAGTGACTTCGGTTGCCTTTTGGTTTTTATAATTTTGTGAGAGCTTAAAATTTCGCTCATTGTTTTGTCTGCTGTGAGGATGGGAAGATTTTGGGTGATAATGTTGACGGCTTCGTTGTTTCTAGGGTTATGTGTGGAAATGTACGGGAGTATTTTTAAGTCTGGTTTAGTATTTCGGCCGGTTTGCCTTAACATTTGTATATCTATTTCCTTAGCTCTTTTGATGCTTTCATTTACTAATGAGATTGGGTTATGTCTTTTAGTTAGTGTTGATCTAAGTTCAAGGAGTCTATGTTCCCGGGTGTATGTATCCAAAACTATGGTACAGATTCTTCTCGCTAGATTAAAAGGTATATTAATTTTTATGTGTTTGGGGTGGCAAGAGTTAAATAATAGGTATTGTTTAGAATCTGTGGGTTTATAAATGATGTCTGTTTCTATGTGGTTGTTAACTATTTTAATTAAGATGTCTAGAAAAGGGAGTTGTTTACTGTTGTGTTCCATAGTGAATTGCATATTGCTGTGTATGTTGTTAAGCATTAATTTGAAATCAAGGAGTTTGTCCATGCTGTCTTTCCAAAGTATGAAGCAATCATCCAAATATCTCTTCCAGTTCTCCTTTAAATAGCAATTAAAAGAGGCGCCATATTTTTCTAGTGATGATTGGTATAACTTGAGTTCTAGGTAACCCATTACAAGATTTGCAATCACTGGAGCAGCTTTGGTTTCCATTGCGGTTCCACATTTTTGTCGATAGTAGGTTGTATCGAACATGAAAAAATTGTTCAGCAGGATGAATTTGAGTGCTTCGATTATAAAACTGGGATCTCTTCTGGGTATTTTTCTAGCCAGAAAGTGATTGCTTCTATACCATAGTCGTGTGGGATATTGGTGTACAGATTCACCACATCGAAAGATACCAGCAGGGTTCCTTCCTTTACTGTCTTCGGGAGGTGGTTCAGCATGTCTAGGTCATCCCTGATAAAGCTTTTCGCATATTTTTAAAAAGGTTTGAGTAATATGTCGAGGGAGTTGCTCAAATGGTGGGTTTCACAAGAAGGGTCTCAGTTTGAGGTCAGTAGGGGGAGGGACATTAATGCATAGGCTTGTAGAGACTTTGCAGGCTTCACAAATGTGTGGATTTTTATGTATTTTGGGTAATCGGTAGAATAGACTAGGACTGTATTTAAAATTGGATAAATAGTCTATTTCAAGTTTAGTGAGAACCTTTCCATGAATTTGGAGCAAGGGGGATAAGTTTTTCAGTGTTTTCTGTGGGTTGTAATGTGTTAATTTCTCATAGTAAGTTAATTTCACCAGCTCGAGCGACAGTCAACATGCAAAGCAGGATATTTCCACCACCAACACCTTCATTTCGACGACGCTTTTCTCTGTCATCACCATCGTCGTCCTTCAACTCTACGTCGTCTCCATCTCCGTCGACTTCAACAATACGTACACAGCACTCGCTCAGGTTTAGCTTTCTTCCTGTTGTGATATTCACCGAGGTAAACAACACAGCATTACCTGCGAGAATTCCTGTGTCAAGGGCCCTGGCACGGCATTGAAGCCCCAACCGCTACACGCTATGTGTTCAACCGTCATTCTGCCTTGTGACTCCAACATACTCTTACAGAACAAACTGCTATTATGTACCTTACTACGAACTGGTCTAAAATACCCTGAGAGACTCTTTCCTATGCTCTGTATTCTGTTTTGCCCGCATACACCTTGTTTGAACTTCTGTCGCACACACGAACACACAGACACAAACACTTGTCGCATGCACACAGACACTACACTCTGCTAGCACTCTCTCTCTCTCTCTCTCTCTCTCTCTCCTCTCTCTCTCTCTCTCCTCTCTCTCTCTCTCTCTCTCTCTTTGTACACTTCCGTAAATAAAGTCTTCTTCTCTCAAACAGCAGAACGGTTGTCGTCCGCATTAATTCCTCTTCGCCCTTATTCTTTTATGCCATGTATTTTGGCTGGCTTCTTTTGTGGGACGATCGTACGGCGTTTAAAAGGAGACATTACTGTCACCTTACGTACGGTCGTATTCCTTACATATCTAGCCTAGGGCTATACAATTGCCCTCCAACAAAGGTTCCTCTCAGATACGCACACACATACGCGCGTGCACACACACACACACACGCATACACACATACACGCGCACGTAAACACGTATACATATAGATACACACAGATACACATACACACACATGCTCACATACACACAAACACACAGATATACACATATATAGAAGCAAACACACTCACACATGCATACGTACGTACACACACACTCATGTGTAAGAGACTTTTTTTAACCTAGGTCCAATGGGACATAACTCTTGTTGGATTTTCATAATTTTAAGGGAGGTAAGTTTGCTGTTCCTGCTTCATTGATGCGCTAGAAATAGTAGACAAATAACACTATCGTCTTTTAAAATGAAGGACACTTTACAAAAGGTGGAGAAACTTATTATCAACAAAGTCATAGCATCCAATATTAGGTGTTTAGATTTTTTTATATCACATTAGAAGGAGAGAGAAAATATTGATAAAGGAAACATTTTCACCTTCAATGTTTCTCAGCCCCCTCTTTTTTTTTTTTCACTTAAGGGCCCCTTTGATTTATATTTTACTCTATTGGAATCCCGTAGCCATTCGATATTAAAGAAATCCTATTAACTTACGTATAAGAAGAAATGTATTGGGAAAGAGTAAAACAACGAATGGAGTGGATGAGGGTCAAAGTCGGAGAACTTGAAAGGCAGACGACCGGCATTCAAAGGTTCTGCTTTGAAGACGGGGATATTTTAATAAAACTGAGTTTCACACACACACACACACACACACACACACACACAGAGGAAGTAAAGTATTAAACACTTTTGTTTTCAATATATATATATATATATATATATATATATATAGACGCAGGAGTGGGTGTGTGGTAAGTAGCTTGCTTACCACCCACATGGTTCCGGGTTCGTTCTCACTGCGTGGCACCTTGGGTAAGTGTCTTCTACTACATCCCCGAGCCGACCAAAGCCCTGTGAGTGGATTTGGTAGACGGAAACTGAAAGAAGCCCGTCGTA
>NC_043026.1:2393270-2415770 GCF_006345805.1 Octopus sinensis
GAGGCCTGAGATAAGTGCAGACGGCCTTCGAATACCGTACGGTATTACTCAGGCAGCACTTGCTAAACAACAGTAGCAAAAATTAATATATAAATGCAGCGCTGAAAAGTAAAGTTAGCAATATTGTATGAGTTGGCAGTGAACTCCTCAAGAAACACTCTCTTCCTGATGATCTCCTCTACAGCCCAAAACAGCTGGGCCCTCTTACCCCAGAAAGACCTGGATGGAAAGCATTCAGTAGACAAAAGAGACTATGCCCGGAAGCTTGAAGAAGACAATAGAATTGACATGAAGCTCTCTTGGACACAAGACCTCTACATCACATCACACTTTGAAGGCTATGTGTTTGCAATCCAGGAACAGGAGATTGCCAGAAAATACCTGGTGAACAAGAGAGTTAGTGACGCTCTTGTAATCCCAAGCTGCAACCGCATGTGTAGGCTCTGTCATGATTTTGTGGAAGACGTCACGAATGTGATTAGCAGCTGTCCTAAAATGTCATCATGGTACTTCCTCCCTATGCAGCACGATGTTGTTGCTAAAACAATTTACAGCGCCATCTGCAAGGAAGACTGTCTTGAAATAAATTTCCCTGTTATGGAATACACCAATTCAAGGAACATTGGTGGAATATTCCCATCAAAACTTCTGTCGAATATAGACGGATATTGTTGTTTGGAACAGAGGGGCAAAGGTATGTACCATCATAGAGGTTAGATGGTCTGCAGATATAAATATCTCTTTGAAAATCAAAGGAAAATAGGATATCTAAGGACGACTGATTCGAAACCTCCAGCTTCTACATCCAGATTATGAATTCATATTCATACCAATAACAATTGGAGCACTAGGTTTTGCTAAAGGAGAATCTGGATAAACTGGGATTTTCAGAAAGAGAAATCGATCGGCTAATTCGTATGACAAGTGCAATCTGTGAGTGGAACAGTAAAAATATGCAAGAGTTTTCTCAAATTCCAAATGTGAATTTGTCTGTGTTAATACATCCCAAAGATGGAGCTTTGTATCTTTGTTGGAAACCGGCACCCTCCTCTGTGTGTATGTGTGTGTGTGTGTGTGTGTGTGTGTGTGTGTGTGTGTGTGTGCGTGCGTGTGTGTGTGTGTGTGCGTGTGTGCGTGTGTGCGTATGTGTCAACGAATTACACTCACAAGGTATTGCTTGATCTACTTCCACAGGATTGAGCTTTAGCTGACCGCATTCACGCAGTGGTTCAGAGTCCTTGACCACTTCTGCTCAATCAAGAATGCCTTGGGGGTGGGGATTAAACAACAACAATAACAACAATTAGTATTCAGTGTCCAATTAGACGATTGTTTATTAACATCTTACAGAAGATTTCCTTTGGCTAAGTATTTGCAACCAGTGTTACAAATTTTAAAAAATCTACTCTGCGAGTGAAGGGCTTAGATTCTTCTTTCCTAACCAAAGACCGTCAATGTCGCTTCTGTTTCAGCAAGATCTACAGGATTTCCTGCAGTTCGTTCTCATATAATTTGGGTTGTTGTTGCATTCTCCCATATCTGCCCACATTTTGCAGTTCTTGTTAAGGTCAGGACAAGGATCTTTAAAAAGAAATTAAAAGTCGTTTCACAGTACTATTAATAGAATCACCAGGTTGAGTGAAATTCTTTTATTTCAATATTTCAATTCTTTCTAATGTATTTACTTAGACTTTTATTATTTCATACTCTCTGTGTGTGTGCGTGTGCGCGCGCAGTGGAAGTGGGATGGTTCATCTTTGCTCGCTTAGTATTTGGGTTTAATTTTTTTTTGATTTGGTTGAATCTTGGTTGCTTCTTTTTTTTGTTGGTTTGTTGGTCAATTAGTTTTAGTGTTTGGCAGAAAAAAGTCATTTTAAAATTGATTTTTTAACGTAAGCGTGCCCAAACAAGTCGAATGCTTACACAGAGCAGGTTTTACAACCACATCATCCAAACCGACCGGGTGAAACCGGGCTTAGCTGCTAGTTATATATATATATATATATATATGTATGTATGTATGTATGTATGTATGTATGTATGTAAAACAGTTAAAACAGTTTGGTATGGTTCTATATGACGTAAAGATTCGCAGGCCCCCTAACAGAAACCCGCCTCTTTCAGGCTTTGGATTGCCATTGCATGGAACAGTTAAATAATACATGCAGCTCTTTCTAAATGTGTTGAATGTCCTATACATCTATATACGCGCATGCGCATGAGCGCGCGTACCCTGGATATGACTATAAACTGCTTCCGGAAGTAGGGCCTTGCTTCAGGAATTCTAAGGTTTTGAGGAGAGTGGAATCACCTGTTATCCATCATGTGAAGGCGCGTGGCTTAGTGGTTAGGGTAATGGACTCGCGATCGCAAGATTGTAGTTTCGATTCCTGGGTCGGGCGACACGTTGTATAGAACACTTTATGTCACGTTGTTCCAGTTCACTCGGCAAAAATCAGTAATTCTGTAACAGACTGGTGTCTCGTCCACGCGGGGAATATACGCGCCATGGAAACCGGGAGACCGGCCCTTATCACTCGAGAAGGTAACTTTACCTTACTTTTGATAGCTACCATTGATCCCAGTTCTATCCCAAACCGCAGTGGAAGCATCTGTTAGGGTCTCAGGTATGACTTAATTGGCCATACCTGAGACAGGTAGGGCTTGCCTACCTGTGCATGTAAAAGACGAATCTAGAAGACGCTACAGAAGAAGCAACAATGCAGTATAGAGTGCAGAGAGCAAGATGAGGCAAGCAAGACATGTTGGTCATCCACTGCATCCATCTCCATCCCCAGTCGTCTTGTCCTGGTCTTGCCACTGGACTGAATATAATTACAGACAAGAGAGTGAGGTTGATGGTGGGCAACTTTTCTTCACTTCGAAGTCACTGTGCAAGTCATCGGTCCTCGTCTCCGCCACCGATCAACATGGAATATGTATATATAAAAGTGCACGACGCGTGTCTGACTTCGCCACGGTGTCACCGTTCACATAGCTTGAGATTGCCAGGCTGTCGTTTCGACGTTTCTGTGGGGAACTACAACAGGGATGAGATCGCCGACCTCGTCGGGTTATATATCTTGGATACCCCCAAGAAACACACTCACCCACACAGGTCGGCCCTTTCCAGGGACGACGGACAATGTAAACTCGTACAAGTTTACATTCTCCTAGAAGTAAGTTCTTATGAAAAAAAGAGGTTCTTCACTCCCAGTGGTTTATATGTTGGTTAAGCCATAGGTGGAAACCTAACTGGTTGGGAACCTCAGTGGCTAAGAACTGGTTCCACATTCTTCAAACACTTGGAACTCCCGTTGTGGGGCCCTACTACTGGATTCAGGTTAAATTCATATCCGGGTTACTGAAGCCCTAATACTTTATCTTAAACATACAATCTTGCCCCACAAAATGATGCCTGATGTTATTTTAATACAAGGTAAAGAGGCGGAGGTGAGTGCGCGCGCGTCTTTGTTTTTGTGTCTGTCCCTCCTCGTCATTGCTTGGCAACCGGTGTTGGTGTGTTTACGCCCCTGTAACTTAGTGGTTCGGCAAAAAAGATCGATAGAAAAAGTACGAAGCTGAAAAATAAACAAATACTAGGATTGATTTGTTCGACGATAAAAACCCTTCAAGGTGGTACTGCAGCATGGCCGCAGTCCAATGACTGAAACAAGTAACAGAATACAATGTTAGCTCAAAATACTTTCACCTGATCTAATTCTGATATATGATGGCATCGACATAAACATGCCCAATACTTTATTAATAATATATAATCTCGGCAAATAGGAAATGCTACCCGTTTTGCCCATCAAAAGAGAGTATCTACTTCAGCATTATATACACAGGGGAAGACTTACCCATGGCTGCTACGTCACCTGAATGTCCTCCTGTGAAAAGATAGAAGAGTTTCATATCATTTCTAGCATAAATTATAAATTCACTTTTACGCACATGCGCACACGCGTTTCCTTCATTTTGTACCACGTGCAGATAAGTATAACCTGAAGACTGGACTGCAAGTGTCAATAAAACAATAGCAGCCCACTTGATAAGTTCACCCATGTTGATGCGCATGCGTGTGTGTTTGTTTCCCCATGCTTGAAACCGGTGCTGGTTTGCTTATGTTCTGGGAACTTATCAGTTAGACAAAAGAGAACAGATGGAATAAGAACGTGACTTTTAAAAAATTTATGCTGGCAACAATTTGTTCGACGAAAAACCCTTCAAGGTGTTGCTCCAGCATGGCTACTATCCAACGACTGAAAACAGTAAAAGGTAGAAGGTAAAGTATCTAGCGGCACTCGTCATCGAACCCACTCAGGGCATGCTGGAGATCACCTTCTGATGAGCCAAGTGGCAGCATATCGTCTAGGAATACCAGCCGACCAATCCTACACTTGTGATATCACTTCCAAAACAGCCGCGCACGTCAATCCAGTTCATAAAATTTTGAAAATGGTGGTGATAAAAGGCACCCCTGCCGATGTCCAACGCCACATTGGAAGGTTTCTGCTTTGCGCCATTTATCCGAACACAAACATCTGTGCATTGATATAGGGATTTCACGGCAACCAGAAGTTTTCCATTAATCCCAGACTCCTGTAAAACCCTACACAGCATCGGATCATATGTCTTTCAAGGTCTACAAAACAATGTACATCTCTTGGCTATATCCTTACGATTTAAGGTGGTGACCTGACAGAATCGTTAGCACGCCGCAAAAAATGTTTAGCGGTATTTCGTTCATCTTCACGTCCTGAGATCAAATTCCACCGAGATCGAATTTACCTTTCAGCCTTTTGGGGTCGATGAAATAAGTACCAGATGATCACAAGAGTCGATTAAATTGACTTACGCCCTTCTTCGGAATTGCTGGCCATGTGCTAAAATTTGAAATCTATTATTGCTTTCGTTATCTATAAAAGCCAACGCAATTTGTCTTTATGCACAATAATGTCTTCTGTTAAACATTTGCGGGTGTTGTTCGATTAATTCTTGTTGTTGGCTGCGTCTCGTGTTTCCGAGCTTGCAATCCAGTTCATTTTTCTGGGTGTTTGAACCGCAGATGGCTTCGCAATCCAAGAGTTGCATGAAACATTGTGGACAAGGGATAAAAGGGGCTGGTTTGGAAAGGAGAAGGCACTGCTTTCTCTCCTGTCTCTTGAGTTCAGCTCTCGCGACTCGGGCTTTCTCGAAGTCCGCAGAACCCGTTTTGATGGTGTGTCTCCAGGGGGGTCTGTTTGCCGAGATATCTTCTCAGTGTGCGGGGTCGATATTGGTGCTTTTTCAGGGTTGATTTGAGTTGGTCCTTGTACAGCCTCAAGGGGGCTCCACGAGGACGTTTTCCTTCAGTCAGTTCACCGTAGAGACAGGTCACGGACGTGACCTGACCATCGGAGGCGATGTTCAATGATCATTGAACACTGAACATTGATTAATTCTACAAGTAGAACAAGAAACATATTTTCATTCATTAACTCAACCAGCTACCAGTGTAACCAACAACAACAACAATACCTACACAACAATGTTTACATACATACATACATACGTACATACGTACATACGTACATACATACATACATGCATGCATACATACACACATAGTCTAAACATGCAACTATATGCATGAAAATACATACATAAAAACAAAGCATGCACCGACTCCAAATACCATACATATACACACATATATACACAAATACCCTATTGAGGTTGTTGAAATTCCAATGAAGAGCCTTTGATCTGGGTTAGAAACAGGTTCTTTCCCATTTGGCAAAAAAATCTTGAAATAAAACTGAATAATGACATACATACATACATACTTATATCGTGGCTGTGTGGTAAATAGCTTACTTACCAACCACTTGGTTCTGGGTTCAGTCCCATTGCGTGGCACCTTCGGCAAGTGTTTTCTACAAAAGCCTCGGGCTGACCAAAGCCTTGTGAGGTGATTTGGTTGATGGAAGCTGAAAGAAGCCCGTCGTATATATATTTGTATGTGTGTGTGTGTGTGTATGTGTGTGTGTCTGTATTTGTCCCCCCAACATCGCTTAACGACCGATGCTTGTGTGATTACATCCCCATAACTTAGCGGAGACCAATAGAATAAGTACTAAGCTTCCAAAGAATAAGTCCTGGGGTCGTTTTGCTCGACTGAAGGCGGTGCTCCAGCATGGTCGCAGTCAAATGGCTGAAACAAATAAAAGAATAAAAGAAAAGCTATAAAATGTATCTTACCGTTACATAATCCCTTGGAACATCTACCAAAGTTCGCCGGACATTTGGAGCAGGCTCTGCCAGGTGTGTATATATTATTGCCAATGTTTCCTCTAAAAATTACAAAGAGACAGAGTTAGATGTGGTTTTCTTTGAGTGGCTGCTGTTGTCAGTGCTTATGTATGAGTACCGTAAATCCTCGAGTATAATCCGCATTTTTCCCCAAAAATTTAAGGGTCAAAATTCCTAGTGCGTACTATATACGAGGTTAAAAATGAAAGCAATGTCCGAGTCTCTATTTGCTGTCTGGCAATGTTTATTCAGACGTATTTTGTGATGCCGGGCTCGAAAATCCCTTAAGCTAAGCCTGAAAGCAATGAAGTCATAAAAGAATCATCCATAACTTGCAGTTAGCAACATTTATTAAACGTTATTACTGTTATTTCTTTATTTTCTGCAAACAAAATGCACGAAAAAGCTACACGTTTGCATTATGTTATATATACAATAATAATAAAGGACGTTACCATATACACTTTTACAAACCAAGGACGTTATATAGACCTCCTTGACTCAAGTTAGAGAAGGGTGCGTATTATACACAAGGTTTAAGTTTTTCAAAGGTACAGTCCCCCACCCCATAAAAATCCCCTGCGTATAATACCCAAGGGCGGACTGTACTCGAGGATTTACGGTATATATATATTCAAAAATGTTCGTATATATACAAATAGATGGACAGACGAACGGACAAACAGGGCGGACGGATGGACAGACGCACGGACAGGCAGGTGGGCGGAAAGGCTATCAGATAGATGAATGGACAGACGGACGGACAGTGAGACAGACAGACAGACAGGCAAACTGACGGGCGGATAGACAAGTAAACAGGTGAATGAAGGGGCGTGTGTGTGTGTGTGTGATACGGAGACAGATGGACATGTGCGCATGCGCGAGCACACACTCATACACATGCACACACACACATACTAACACATACACACATACACATAGACAGGCACACGCACATACACAGGTCGTCAACCAGCCAAACAGACAGACGGACAGACGGAAACAGACAAAGAAAGAAAGAAAAAGAATGAAAGGAAGGAAGAAAGAAAGAAAGAAGGAAAGAAAGAAAGAAAGAAAGAATGAAAGGAAGGAAGAAAGAAAGAAAGAAAATGAAAGGAAGAAAGAAAGAAAGAAGGAAAGAAAGAAAGAAAGAAAGAAAAAGAATGAAAGGAAGGAAGAAAGAAAGAAAGAAAAAAAATGAAAGGAAGGAAGAAAGAAAGAGAGAAGGAAAGACAGAAAGAAAGAAAGAAAGAAAGACAGAAAGAAAGAAAGAAAGAAAGATAGAAAGAAAGAATGAATGAAAGAGAGAGAGAGAGAGAGAGAGAGAAAGAAAGAAGGAAATTTTGAGAGCAACATCCTGAGTCCAGATGTAAGAGTAAATGTCGGTACCAACCTGGGATAGTAGAAGCAGACCAAGTATTTAGCATTGCTCACTGAACGGCCAAAAGCCTGTAAACTGGGACAATTAATAGCTGAACAGCCGACGTGTGTTGTGTTGGCCCAGACCATCTGTGGACGTAGAAAAGGAAAAGATATCATTCATAGTGGTGGATGTTAGTGAGTGAGGAGAGGTCTTTCTTCTATACTTTCGCTCTTGTATTGAGTCCAGCTTTTGGACTGCAACCGTTCTGTGCTATGTCGTGGCATGGCCGTTTAAATCGGTCACATCGAACTCAGTACCAATATCTGTCTGGTATCTTATGTTATCAATCTCTGTTTGTCGAATCAGTAAGTCATGCAAGCAAAAATAGCAGTGTGTTTTTAGGCCAGTATAGAATTGAACACAAACATGGAGACGCATAGACATGTGCGTGCACACACACACACACACACATACACACACATACGCACATACACAGACACACGCGCACTTACACATATACACACTGATACACATACGTATTTGCACATATATAAATACTTGCATACGCTCACATACAAACATACACACATACACATGCATACATATACATGCATACGTACGCATGCACACATACACGCACATATTCTCATACACATACATGCACACGTACACACATACTGGCGCGCACACAAGTACACTCATGCACATACGTACACATGCATAAACACACACTAAATTTCCCCAAAGGCACTGCTTGCCCGAACAACACTTATAATGATTCCTACAGTTACGCATATTACTACGTTTATTATCCAGCGAAGTTCAGAAATGTATTATTTAATGTATAATGTTCTGCACAAAGACCTGATAAAATATACTACTATATAGGTCAGAATTCAATTCCCGATGAAATAATCACATGTAGTCTTTCAATAAAAAACGAAAACTACTTAACACCTCATTAACTTATGGATAGGACATTAATTAATATTATTCATTGTCCGTTATATGTACTGCACTTCTTTATAAATGAGTTGAGGTAGTTGTAATTTTTGTTGCATAGAGGCATTAGAAATCTGAAAGTGAAAGTCCAAATTAATTGATAAACGTAAGAAATTATTGATCTCTTGCTTAATGAGGAGAGTGCTTGGGCTCTCTGCGATAGTTAAAACTTGTCAAAGGACGGACAGACTTATTACAGTCAACGACCATCCAATACTGTGTATACAAACATTGTCCTGCTATTTCTCACGGACAGCGCTAGTTCTTGCAACAATCATTGACAAACAGTTGACCTTGGTGCAGGCACAACCGATTCAGTCAGCAGAGAACCAAGACAAGGAAAATTTGAATAGAATCGGTAGAGCATCGCAATATATGCTAAGCGATATTTCTTCTTAGTCAAATCTCATCCAGATCATATTTGCCTTCCATCCCGACCAGATCGATAAAATGTCAGTCAAATACTGGCAGTTGATGTAATCGACTGCCCCCACTAAAAGTGCCAAGCCTTGCAACGTATTGACCATGGAGTGGTTTTTCGTTCCATTTCTCTTTAAGTATGTTTTGTAGATTTCTTTCTGTTGTTGTTTTTTTGTATGTTTTACCATTTCTATTGTGTTGTTATTTAAATTTATTGTTTCAATGTAATCGATTTCTGCTTTGTATTTCATCGCTTCTTCGTGAGTAGAAAAGACTTTCTTCTGTCTGTGTTTCACATTTCTTTATTACATTCAGAAATCTTTCATTCTTTCTTTCTAAATATTTGTCCAGTTCAGCTGTTGTTATCTGCAGAAGTTTTCTATTCGTGTCAGGCCACGCCCTCCTTCCGGTGTATTATGTCAATGTCTGTTTTGGGATGGTGACTTCAGTATGCTGTTAGTAATTCTCTGGTTTCTCCAATGTTTTTTTTCAATTTACTTGGTTCCAGTTTATGATATTGAAACTGCAGTTTATGGCTGGTAAGGCTAGCGTAGTTATATCAATTATTTCTAGCGCAGAGTTCAGTTTTTAATATTAGTCTAACTAAAGGCGGCGAGGTGGCAGAATCATTAGCATGCTGGGTAAAATGCGCCATTTCTTCCGACTTTACGTCCTGAGTTCAAATTCCACCATTTGCCATTTATCCTTTCAGGCGCGATAGAATAAGTACCAGTTGAACATTGACTTCGATGTAATCGACTCATTCTCTCTCCCTAAAATTACTGCCTTTGTAGCAAAATTTGAAATCGTCATCATCATCATCATCATCATTATTATTATTATTACCTTCGCCTTAGCAAAGGCAGAGGTATTGTTTTCAGTCGTGTTTGTTCGTTTGTCCGGGGACAAGGTGTCTCAGGAACCGCTTTATAGATTAGGATGAAACTTTCAGGGAAGTTTGGCGTCGTGATTGGCACGAACTGATTAAATTTTGGGATCGATCCGGTACCGACGAGGATTCTGGATTATTTGTTATATTTACTTTACAAGAAGTATTACGATCTTACGTTGACTTTCAAGTCTTTCTCTTATTAACTCCCTTGAAAGTATGCTCATGGTTTCCACGTAAGTTATGGCGGCGTTGCTGTTCCCAAAGTTTTATTTTCGTTTCTCTTATTATTAATTTTACTCGCGTCTCTATCTCACTAGAAACTGATGGATAAAGAAATCAAACTACATAAAGAAATGGCATCAAACCCCTTCAGAAATGAAATAACATTAGCATATCCAGGAACAATGATAAATTTAATTTATCCTCGGCAATTTTTAGTTTTACCAATTTTGAATATATCGCTCCTGTTTAAAACCTCTTACCTACTTGACAATTGCATTTCTAGTTCTGCCATGAAGGAAGCTTTACTTCTTGGACTCACGTTTTTGTGCGCAACGATGTTCTTGAACCTCCGTTAACAGCACCAAATGCAGGTCCTTTCCGTTTTCTTTCAGGCACGGATAAATTTTTCACTGTAGACCTTAATGGTCGTAAAGAAACTATATCGGTGGATAGACTAAATAAGGCCTTCATAGAGAAAACTGTCCCCTGTTCCCATTGCAGACGATACACACACACACAGCATTACAAACACGGTCTACCCACCCACCTTCACATTCCATGACTACCACTGGGATCGATCCGGTACCGGACAAGGATTCTGGATTATTTTTTCCGTTCTCTTTTTACTTAATTTTCGAGAGCGGTCGGGTTCATTTTTAGTATTCTCCGGCAAATCGTTGAGAGGACGTTGGTGCTGCCTTGACGGAGGTTTGCGTTGAGTGCTCTTGTTATTATTATTATTATTAACGCGGTGAGCAGACGAAATCGTTAGCATGCCGGACAAACTGCTTAGCGGCGTTTTGACCGTCTTTATGTCCTGAATTCAAATTTCGCCGCCGATGTCGGTTTTGCTTTTCATCCTTTCGAGGTCCAGCACTGGGATTGAGGTAATCGACTAGTACCCCCCCCCACAGCATTTTAGGCCTATAGAATAAAGAATTATTTTTATTAAAGGGGTGAGAGGCGTTTGCGCATCGGACAAAACACTTTGCTTTTCATCTTTAAAGGGTCGATAAAATAAATGAGTCAAATACTGAGGTCGGTGTCCCCAACTTGCTGCCAACCCTCAAAATTACTGGCCTTGAGTCAAAGTTAAAAAAGAAGTACAACATTTACCTGAGTATAGTGACAACTGCTGCCACACGAAGAAGCGCTTCGGTAGAAATCTCTCTTTTCATTGAACCAACCTTGCATTTCAGACTGGATGAGGTCCTTAATAGTGCCTGCGTTACTGTCAAAGGCAAGGTTCTCACCTCGGCCCTTCCTTTGATGATCAAACATACACTTATGGGCCCATTTATTGGCTTCTGTTGCTAGTTGTTTGCTCCAAGCCTGTAGATATACAGATAGATAGATAGATAGATAGATAGATAGATAGATAGATAGATAGATAGATAGATAGATAGATAGATAGATAGACAGACAGACAGATAGATAGGCAGACAGACAGACAAACAGACAGACAGACAGACAGACAGACGACAGACAGACAGACAGACAGACAGACAGATAAGCGGGTGGGTTTGGATGGCTATACGGACAAGTAGTAGTTAGGTAGGTAGAACGTTGGTAATTTCTATTGACATTGAAGACTGAAAAGTTTCCGGTTTCAAATCCTGCCATTCCACAGAATGTAAGACAAGCGACCAAGTTGTGGCTGTTGGTCTTATAGTATGAAGGAAGAGGGAAAATGCCTTTTCCTTTTTACAGAGAGCAGAGAAATATTGCAGGTGTTTGTGGTTTTCGAAGCTCTCAGCAGTGGATGGAGGAAGATGTCTTCTCCTTTCAGAGGAGGCCAGTAAAATATGAAGGTGTTGGTTGTCTTCCAGGAAATAAGCGAGACGTGAGACATGTGGAAGTCTGTACATAAAAGTGAGTGTAATTTAATACTTTTTTCAATTCTGCATTTATGTGGTCTCTAAGCTGCTGGAAATAGTTACCAAATCTCTCTCAAATCAAAGCAAAGATGTACTAAATTAGTGATTCCCAGCGTGGGGCACACATACAGAGCTGGTGAGGCCAAGGAAAATTGTGGTGGAGTGGGGGATCTAAATTTTTAAAATTCTTTTTCTTATTTCAGTCATTTGACTGTGGCTATGCTGGAGCACCGCTTTGACGGCTTTTTAGTCAAACAAACCGACCCTAGGATTTATTCTTTCAGCTAAGTAGTTATTGTATCGGTTTCTTTTGCTGAATTGCTAAGTTACGAGGACGCAAACGCACCAACAACTGTTGTCAAGTGGTGATGGAGGGATAAACACAGGCACAGAGGCACACACACACACACACGACGAGCTTCTTTCAGTTTCCGTCTACCAAATCCACTTACAAGGCTTTGGTCGACCCGAGGCTTTGGTAGAAGACACTTGCCCAAGGTTCCACGCAGTGGTTCAGAATCCGGACCCATTTGGTTGGGAAACAAGCTTCTTACCACCACAGCAAACATTCTACACCAACCACTGATGGGGGTGGGGGATACATTGTTCTGGAAAGTTGTAAGGGGGTCAGCAGGAAAATAGGTTGGGAACTACTGCACTAGATAATATCATTTTCCCAACTGCATGGTTCCAGGTTCAGTCCCACTGCGTGGCACCTTGGGCAAGTGTCTTCTGCTATAGACTCAGACCAACCAAAGCCTTGTGAGTGGATTTGTCAAATGGAAACTAAAAGAAGCCCGTTGTGTGTGTGTGTTTCTTCCCACCCTTCCGTTTTGACAACCGGTGTTAGTTTGTCTACGTCCCCATTAACTTAAGGGTTCAGCAAAAGAGACTGTTAGAATGAGTACCAGGCTTTTAAAAAAGAGTAATGATTCGATATGTTCGACTTAAAGATGGTGCTCCAGCATGGTCGCAATCAAATAACTGAAACGTGTAAAAAAAGACATCCATAAAAAGATTGGATGGTCACGACCGAAATGCCTTTGATCATAGGTCTGTATAGTCAGGGTTGGCCAGCGCCGCCTTCAGACTGGGCAGCTGCCTAGGGGCCTCACGGATTTAGGGGCCCCTGATTCTGATTTATGTATGATGTGGCTTGCTATTAGCGAATAAATACTAGAGGCCCCAGTGCTTTGATTTACCCGGGGCCTATAAAGGTGCTAAAACAGTGTTGGAGTTGACCTGGGGTTAAACATCAACAACAACCACCACCCTCCGCCACCACCAAAATAAGAATCTGACCACCAGCCCCTCCACCACTATGCCAAAAACCAGAGCTATAACGACAACAACAACATAAATAATAAGAACAACGGAGATCCTACCAGTTTAATCATATCGGAGGCTCCTTCTTTTGCCCTGAGATCATTATGGAATTGAAGGACGAATTGGCGCAAGTGTTCGGAGTCAAGGAGGTCAGCAGATATGAGGGGCGACACGGCCAAAAGCAGGACACACAAACGCAAATACATGTTTGGCTGAAACGAGATAAGCATCAATTTAGATTATTCATCGGAGTAATTGTCAATTAAGATGGCCAGCTGAAAGCATTATTAACATGCCGGGCTAAATGTTTAGCGGTAGCTGGCAGAGTGGTTAGCACGCCGGGCGAAATGCGTAGTCGTATTTCGTCTGTCATTAAGTTCTGAGTTCAAATTCCGCCGAGGTCGACTTTGCCTTTCATCAATTCGGGGTCGATTATATAAGTGCCAGTTGCGCACTGGGGTCGATGTAATCGACTTAATACGTTTGTTTGTCCCCTCTGTGTTTGGCCCCTTGTGGGTAGTTAAGAAATAGGTATTTCGTCTGTCTTTATGTTCTGAGTTCAAAGTCACCAAGGTCGACTTAGCCATTGCTGTTTGTTGTTTGTTTTGTTTGTTGAGCGAAGCGGTCTTCGTTCCAGAGTGGGAGAAGTCCGAAACGTGGTCCTTTGCTATTCGTAAGACCCGCAGAAGAGACAGCAGGTCAACCCCCGACACCGATGGATGAATGTGCATCCAGGCTCAGCGGTTGCGTAGGAAGACGGGGACAAGAAACAGGAAGAAAGGGTGAGAGAAAGTTGGGGTGAAAGAGTACAACAGGGGCCGCCACCACCCCCTGCTAAAGACTCGTGGAGCTTTAGGGGTTTTCGCTCAATAAACACACACAACGCCCGGTATGGGAATCGAAACCGCGATCCTCCGACCGCGAGTCCGCTGCCCTAACCACTGGGCCATTGCGCCTCCTTGCGTTTGCTGTGGAAAAGGAGGAGGGATCATCATGAGTTGCCGGTTGCCTGGTCTCTTGTGCCAATGGCAAACATGCTCCAATCATAGAAATTAATCCATGCTCAGTCTGGAGCCTTCCATAGGTTTCCTGACTCAGTTGAACGCAACACGTGATTGCAAGTGAAGCTTGAAAAGTGTCTTCACTGCCCGACTGCATTCTGCAAACTAATCAAGCGTAACAAGCAGCGTTTAGCAGGCAATCTTCAAAGCACTCTTACAGCAATGTTCAATGGGGAATAAGAAAACTTGGCTTCTTTCCATGTCTAACACGTAGAGTAATGATATGCAAAAGTGAAGAAAGAAATAATCTAACACAGTTATAACTGTCTCTCCTGAAACAAAAATCTCAAAACTTATGCAATGCAACTCGTAAATAACCAGAAAAGAGGGTATACATATGCAAGTCCCCATAACTTGGCGGTTCAGCAAAAGATCCGATAGAATGAGTACCAGGCTTTAAAGAAATAAATATTGGGGTTGATTCATTCGACTAAAAATTCTTCAAGGTGGTGCCCCAGCATGGCCACAGTCTAATGGCTGACACAAGTAAAAGAAAAAAGATGTGTGATGTGTGATGTGTGTGTGTGTGTGTGTGTATACATGCATACATACATACATACATATATATATATATATATATATATATATGTATATATATATATGTATATATATACACATATATATACCCACACACACACACACACACACACATATATATATATATATATATTATATATATATATATATATAATGTATGTATATACATATATGTCAATTGTTCAAACCGTTCACATGGAGAAAGGTGTTCGCCTCCATTTTGGAAAACCAGCGTAGTGTTGTGCTCTCGATATATATATATATTATATATATATATATATACTACAAAATTAGAAAATGGAGAAACATACTTAAATCAATAAAACATCAACCATCAGATGATACCCAATCAATACTTTATTACACCATTACATAAAAGTAAAGGCAATATACAAAATATATTGTAAATATACATAGACAAGGGGATAGAAATATGAAATATAAAATATATGTAATTATATCATATCTGACAGCTGTTTCGGCGGTAAGGGCAATCATGCCTCATTTAACCTATAAGCCATAAAGGCAGGTATAAATGAGGCATTAACAAGGATGCCCCACAGCCTCTTCAGAGAATTTAATTTATTATAATTGTGAAAAAAATTTTTTCCCATATACATATAAATATAAAAATGTAAAATATATATACTCATTGATACAATAATGCAAGATAAACAAAACAAAATAAAACAATATATATATCAGTATATATATTAATAGGCACAGTTATTCCACATATTAGGCTAATAGTTCTAAAAACTAACATATAAGAAAATATATGCACACTACTATTTAAATTAAAATCAGACCTATACCTGAAAAATAATAAAAACCATAGTTCAGTTCATAAAATTATAAACTTTAAAAGTCAATAAAATTACTATTAATACTAATAATAATAATAATAATAATAGATACAGTTATGTCTGCACCAAGTACATCCTTCCGAAATCGATATAACTATGAGTTTATATATACTGTAACTAATCTAGTATGTATATAACGCATTAACAGAATTATTTGAATGTAGAACATATCTTGTAACAGTTGTTCTGTCTGTCAGTCTGTCTGTCTCTCTTCCCTCTCCCTCTCCCTTTCTCTCTCTCTCCCCCTCTCTCTCTCTCTCTCTCTGTCTCCGAGTTCGAATCCCACAGAGCGCTTAACTTTACCTTTCATCCCTATCACTCGTTATAATAAAATACCAATGTGCGGTCGGTGGGATTGTGAGAAGGCTCAGATGAAATGTTGTTCTGTGAATCAGGGCTGGCATCGAGAATACATTTATTGGCAGGGTTACTTAGCTTGCTTTTAAGTTGGCAAAGGCAGTCAGCTTTCTGCTCCCTAATCGTACATATCTGTCTGTCTGTCTGTCTATGTATCTATGGCCGCAGTCAAATGACTGAAACTAATAAAAAAAAAGGAATATATACATATATATATATATATATATATATATATATATATATATAATGTATGTATATACATATATGTCAATTGTTCAAACCGTTCACATGGAGAAAGGTGTTCGCCTCCATTTTGGAAAACCAGCGTAGTGTTGTGCTCTCGATATATATATATATATATATATATATATATATATATATATATATATATATATATATATATATACTACAAAATTAGAAAATGGAGAAACATACTTAAATCAATAAAACATCAACCATCAGATGATACCCAATCAATACTTTATTACACCATTACATAAAAGTAAAGGCAATATACAAAATATATTGTAAATATACATAGACAAGGGGATAGAAATATGAAATATAAAATATATGTAATTATATCATATCTGACAGCTGTTTCGGCGGTAAGGGCAATCATGCCTCATTTAACCTATAAGCCATAAAGGCAGGTATAAATGAGGCATTAACAAGGATGCCCCACAGCCTCTTCAGAGAATTTAATTATTATAATTGTGAAAAAAATTTTTTCCCATATACATATAAATATAAAAATGTAAAATATATATACTCATTGATACAATAATGCAAGATAAACAAAACAAAATAAAACAATATATATATCAGTATATATATTAATAGGCACAGTTATTCCACATATTAGGCTAATAGTTCTAAAAACTAACATATAAGAAAATATATGCACACTACTATTTAAATTAAAATCAGACCTATACCTGAAAAATAATAAAAAACCATAGTTCAGTTCATAAAATTATAAACCTTTAAAAGTCAATAAAAATTACTATTAATACTAATAATAATAATAATAATAATAGATACAGTTATGTCTGCACCAAGTACATCCTTCCGAAATCGATATAACTATGAGTTTATATATACTGTAACTAATCTAGTATGTATATAACGCATTAACAGAATTATTTGAATGTAGAACATATCTTGTAACAGTTGTTCTGTCTGTCAGTCTGTCTGTCTCTCTTCCCTCTCCCTCTCCCTTTCTCTCTCTCTCCCCCTCTCTCTCTCTCTCTCTCTGTCTCCGAGTTCGAATCCCACAGAGCGCTTAACTTTACCTTTCATCCCTATCACTCGTTATAATAAAATACCAATGTGCGGTCGGTGGGATTGTGAGAAGGCTCAGATGAAATGTTGTTCTGTGAATCAGGGCTGGCATCGAGAATACATTTATTGGCAGGGTTACTTAGCTTGCTTTTAAGTTGGCAAAGGCAGTCAGCTTTCTGCTCCCTAATCGTACATATCTGTCTGTCTGTCTGTCTATGTATCTATGGCCGCAGTCAAATGACTGAAACTAATAAAAAAAAAGGAATATATACATATATATATATATATATATATATATATATATATACATATATATATATATATATATATAAGATTAATCAGCCGAAATTGCGAGGATGATTTGGTTCTTGACTGAGGATAGAAAGCTACGAATGACCCGTCCTTGTTTTCTTTGTATCTTTGTATTTGGATATTTTGTTGTCCCTTTTTGTGTCACCTAGTTGTCCAGATGTTTTGCGTTCATGTCCTATTTTGTATATTATATACATCCGGACAACTAGGTGATACAAAAAGAGACATACACACACACACTGGCACAGTAGTTAGGGAAGCGGAATCGCAGTCATGGGATCGCGGTTTCGATTCCCATACTGGGCGTTGTGAGTGTTTATTGAACAAAAACACCTAAAGCTCCACAAGGCTCCAGAAGCGGGGTGGTGGCGAACCCTGCTGTACTCTTTCACCACAACTTTCTCTCACTCTTTCTTCTTGTACCTGTGTTTCAAAGGGAACAGCCTTGTCACATTCTGCATCACGCTGAATCTCCCTGAGAACTACGTTAAAGGTATATATATATATATATATATATATATATATATATATATATATATACATACACTCACACATATACGTATATATATAAAACGACGAGGGTACCCAAAATGTAACGACAATGATTGAATGAGAAGATGCATTGGAAAAATAATCAAGGAATATTATTACTTATGAAAATGGCCATTTATTTAATTGCTTATAATATTAGTTAATAATATTACTGGAATGACCGAAAAAGAGAGATAGCCATTTCCCTTGTGTCTTTGTGTGTTTGTTAATCAAAGTAGGTAAACCGTGAACAATGGAAGGCGTGCAATTCTTGAGTCTCGCATAGAAAGCTACTATTTATGACGACATAGTGCAATTGTTTCAGAAGGCAAGCAATTATTTAAGCCTAGTCGAGAGTCACCAAAAATATAACGAGTGTCATCAAAATGCAACGAAGAAGATTGAATGAGAAGATGCATTTGGAGAAAGGATTAAAAATTAATATTAATTGTGAAGATGGTCGTTTATTTCGCCTTTAATACACTGTAGGTGCACCATGTTAGCGCATGAGTTTTCCCCCTTTAGTAACAGGGCAGTGGCAAGGGAAACAATTCTCGAGGAAATGCAGTGTGCTAAAGGTTTATTGTTTATTGTTTGTTTGTCGTTAGATTATAAAACAAACGACATTGTCACATCGTTGTGTGTAAATGCAGTAAAATATATTTGGTGGATCCATGGTTCATTGTTTGTGGATGCTAGCTCCATCCCCGTGCCACTATGCAGGTGGAATGAGTAAAAGTGATCTACGCAGCTGGAGATAATAAAAGTTCTACGTTCACACACAGAGAGGGCGATGATTTGCTCTTCGGCCAGCGGCGGATGACCGAAAGGCAGACATGGCTAAATTGCTTGTGTTTTTATATGTTTTCTAATTAAAGGAGGTCAACCGAGAACAATAGACTTTACCAGAATTCTCTGTCTTGATCCTTCTGCGACCAGAGAAAGATCAAGACGTCAATTCATTCCCATCAATCCATTCGTGCAAAGAGGCGAAAACAGTAGAAATTTCTTTGACAATTAATAAACGTGTGGATTCGGTTTCGAATCCGCCTCGCTGTTCTGCAACTGGTCACTAAGATCAGAGGGATATTTACACATCACATATACTCCTTCAGATGTAAGGACGAGAAAAAGCATCATCAACAGAACCCCTCCTTACTCACATGGAGTTCGTAATTGTCAAGTCTAACAAGGTGAATACCTTTTGAATATTTCAAACACATGTACAAAATACCATTTGAATCTACCAACCCAAATTCGGTCAGAGCCTCTTTACTTGTTCTTGAAATGTTTGTAACGGCAAAGAAATTTATTGCTAAACAGTTTTAAGATGAAATGTCGGCCTCAGCCTTTGTATCGATAATTATTTGTTGCTATGATTGCATGTTGTAGGATGTGAAAGGGGAACAATGCATGAAGTTTTAAGAAAGTATTTATTTACCGTTAAGCTACAATACCTTGCCTCGACGAGCAGGTTAATGATACATCCAGAAGCATGCAAAGTAAAGTTTGTGTTTGTGTCCTCTTCATTGTTTAGTAGTAGTAATTGCTGAGAGAGACAGGATGATGTTGTAAGAGAACAGAATTAGAGCTAGAGAGAATTGTAGGGTGTTGTCTCACAGTTGCTTTCTCCCTCTAACCAGACGTCGTTGAGTCGTCACCACTGTGACGAAGGATAGATATATCATTGAGAACAATAGATTTAGTTGGTGGTCTTGTTATCTCTATTCTAGCTTTTGGTGAAGTGGAAGAGGTTAGAAAGGGTCAAGTGGTGAAGACATTATTTCGGCCTAACTAAAGGCATCTGGAAAATGTAAAACTGCTGTCGGAGAAAAACCATTGTTCCACCGTGGGAACAGTTCTGTTGCAGTGTTAATTTAAATTTGGCTGTGGTGGATCGAATCCACTTCATGCATGCAAGATTCACTACATGTTCAAAATGTTTAATTCTTACCTGTATCCACCTGTGTGTGTGTGTGTGTGTGTGTGTGTGTGTGTGTGTGTGTGTGTGTGTGTGTGTGTGTGTGTGTGTGTGTGTGTGCGTGCGTGCGTGCGTGCGCGCGCGCGCGTGCGTGTAATATTAGAGGGAAAAGCAAAACCAAGGCAGAACGAGTATTTAGAATGATTTAATTAGAGCAAGGTAAACTTGAAGCCTTCCAGCCGCCTCTGGGATAACCCAAGTGGTAGGTTAGTTAGTCCACGCACTGGGTATTCCGTCATCAGAGACAAGGTATGAATATTTTAGACTGAGAAAATTTACAGTTTACATAAGGAATAAAATAGAAGAAAGTATTCTACCTTACTCTTTATTCTTCTGTTTTATTCTTTATAAACTGTAAATTTTCCCTGTCTAAAATATTCATACCTTGTCTCTAGTGACGGAATACCCAGTGCGTGGACATGCTAACCTAACGGACGACCAACTATAGCACTTACTCAGCGTAACTATTCATTTAGACCACAAGCGAACTCACACCACGATATTCTCTCTCTCTCGCTCTCTCTTTATATATATCAGTAACGCCCATAATATAAGTAAGAAATATTTATCATAGAAGCATTGAGACTAGATATTTTACACATATTTAGATATATTTAATATCTATCTTTCGTGAAAATTCCAGATGATTGCAGTAAACACGTTGTAAGTTACGAGGAAATAAATGAAGAATCTTCCAAATTGCAACAGCCAAACGTTAAGGGTCACTTAGAAAAGCAATGAGAAATGGAACAAGAACAAAAAGGAAACCCTTACTCTTAAGATTTTGTGACCATCCCTTTTGCTATCAATGCAAAAGAATGGAATAATATTGTTCCATTCGTTTTTCAATAATTCCCAGAGTTCATCTTGGTTCTTTGGATTCCTCCTTCGCGCTCCATCTCCAATAATCTTCCAAAGGTTTTCTATAGGGTTGAGGGCAGGACTTTCAGGTGGCCCGTCCATGAGATCAACCCCTTCATCACACAAAAAATCTTTGATTCTCTTCATAGAGTGTTAGGGAGCGTTGTCCTGCACGAAGATAGGAGGTTGAACTGGCGAGGATCGGAGATGTGGAAGGGCATGTTGTCTAGGAAACTACTTGTAGATTTCAGCATTGAGAGTCCCTTGTAGGCGAATAAATGGAACAGGACTAGCAGCAGACATCATTCCCCGTATCATTACGCTGCCTCCATATTTCACTGTCTTGTTCACACATGCACGAGATAGCCTTTCGCCACTTTTTCGTCGGAAGTACATATCACCATCGGAACCGATCACATTAAACCTTGATTCATCGCTGAAATGAACCTGAGACCACTGTTCTTCTGTCCAAACGATATGTTCGTGAGCGAAATGAAAACAGGATCTTCGATTCTTCTTGGAGATCAGAGGTTTCTTTGCCGGTGCTCGAGCAAGCAAACCAGAACCTCGTAACCTCCGAGAAACTGTTTTGCGCGATACGTTGACAACGGAAGTAGAGCTAAACTCAGGGAATATCTCAGCAGCACTCTTAAACCTATTTTTCAGTCACTTGCTAACATTAATACGATCCTGTCTTGGTGAAGCTTTGCAAGGTTTACCGGTTTTGGGTGTAGCATCTGTCGATCCGGATGACTTAAAACTAGTTACAATTTGTTGCACAACACCTCTAGACCTTCCTACAGTATTTGCTATCACAGAATTTTATTTGCCCTCTCGGTGAAGGTACACAGGCGTTTGTTTTTCCCTACCGGTCGTCTGTCACAAGCCACCATGTTGACAGTTGAATGGTTCAATAATGTGAAATCATAAGAAGTAACTGTTAGCCCATTAATAGTCTTCTAAGCAACAAATACCTCGGTTAGTAGTTCATCTTTTCTGAGTGACTTAACTTTTGGCCGCTGTAGTTTCGAAGATTGTTTGTTTATTTCCTCATAATTTATGGAATATTTATTCGATTCACTTGAATTTTTCACGAAAGATAGATATTAGATATATCTAAATATGTGTAAAATATCTTGTCTCAACGTTTTGTTAATCTTCTATAATAACTATTTCATTACACTTGTTCTTACAGATCCTTATATTATGGCCGTTACTGTATGCATACATACATATATGTATATGTGTGTGTGTGTATACACACACACACACACACACACATATCTCATCATCATTTACGTCTGCTTTCAA
>NC_043026.1:2420770-2423270 GCF_006345805.1 Octopus sinensis
GAATCTCTGCTGCAAACAGTTATGCTATGAGGGCTGCTCAATGTACCTAATCATCAAGCTCAGATTAGTTTAATTAATGAAGGTTACATATCATATATTACATACACTGTCCATTCTTTGTTCTCTGTTTCTGCCGTCACTGCTTGAAGCTTACAGTCTTCCTACTCTTGCACTGTACCCCTATATAAAAAAGTGAAACCAGTCAAGTCAATAAACATCTTTAAAAGACCTCTGCCTTTTCAAATCCTCTTCACTCTATATTTTCACTCATCTGGTACCTTCCAATTCGACTTTGTTATATATATGGATGCAGTTAAATATATATCTAGTCACAGAGTGACAAATGGTTTCATATCCATAAAGTGCCTGGCTTTATAGACAATTCATCAGACTCTAATAGTAAAGGGTCACTCTATGGCTGGACACACTTAACTGCATATAAATACATTACTGTTCTATCTTTATATATGTGTGTATATATATATATGTATATATATATATATATATATGCCACTTTGTTCAAGGTGTTACCATGTGGATAGGTGAAGCGAACTTATATGCATTTTGCTGATTTAATATAAATCAACTAAATGCACTTAACTGTTACCTGAAAGGAGACTAGGACACTTATCCAGAAGAAACTCGTCAGATTAGAATTTGGTGAAAACAATATTTTATTGGGTTGTCCGGAAAGTTTGTGCCAATTTATAGTAGCTTACCTTTCGACTTAGTTCAGAACATGGTTGTGTCCATAAAGTAGGATTTGACTACACCTCCATTTAGAGCACAGTTTAAGCTATCTTTTCGTGGAAGAAGGTTTATGTTCCTATAACCTGTGTTAATTCTGTAACCCTTTAAAATGGAAGAAAGTTCATTTTCAATACTTGATGGTTTTCTTTTACCGTAAAGGGAAAATGCTTCACAAGCAACCAAAGAAATATGCGCAGTTTATGGTGATGTTTCTTTATCTGAAAGAACTGTACGGAAGTGGTTCACAAGGTTCCGAGCTGGAGATTGTAGCCTTATTGATAAAGAGCAATCAGGCAGACCATCCACTACAGATGATGACCAAATCAAGTCATTAATTGAGAATAACCCACATTGGACAACCCGAGAATTGGCAGAAAGCCTCAACCTATCAAAATCCGTTATTCATGAGCACCTGGTAAAGTTTGGGTACACAAAACGCTACGACGTTTGGGTACCACAAGAGTTGAGTGAGAAGAATCTTTTGGAGTGAAAATGCGTCTTTTTTAAAGCAAATTGTGACAGGTGATGAGAAATGGATTATCTACTGAAATGTTCAGAGAAAGCGATCCTGGAGTAAGCGACATGAGCCACCCTTAGCGACCCCCGAAGTGCGTCTTCACCCTAAAAAAGTCTTACTTTGTATCTGGTGGAATTGGAAAGGAATTCTGTACTATGAACTACCAGACAATAAATTCTGAGGAATATTGCTCACAACTGGACAAGTTAAAAGCAGCAATTCAAGAGAAACGTCCAGAATTGGCCAACAGGAAGGGTGTTGTTTTCCAACATGATAATGCAAGACCGCACGTTTCTTTGGAAACCAGACAAAAATTGCTGCAGCTTGGCTGGGATGTGTTACCCCCCCTCCATATTCACCAGATATTGCTCCTTTGGATTTCTACTTATTCAGGTCTCTGCAGAATAGTCTTAATGGTAAAAATTTAAATTCCTTGGATGACATAAAAAGACCTTGATGAATTCTTGGCCATGAAACCACCTCACTTCTGGGAAGAGGGTATTTTCAAGTTAAAGGAAAGATGGAGACGCATTGTGCAACAAAATGGTTCATATTTGGTTCATTAAAAATGTAAATGGCAAGTATTTATTGACCTTTTACTTTCCTTTAAAAATCGGCACAAACTTTCTGGACAACTAAATAACAAATAAATTATGAATACGTATAATTCTCCATTCTTCTCTATAATGTCTTCATTATATACTCTGCATGTTGACTGAAATCTCATGAAATGAACTCAAGATTTACCTAACGAATGAAGGACAGTTTAATCGTTTATCTTAAATGATTCTAAAGGCTCTCTAATATTCAATGTAGTTAGTCAAATCTGGATAGTATCACAGTGCTCATAAGGTACCTGCCTGGATTTCAAATCCCTATTCCTTTATGCTATATATATATATATATATATATATATATACATATATATATACACACATATATATACATATAGATATATTTAGGGAAGAGGATTTGGAGCTGCAAAGGTCTTTTAAAGATGTTTATTGACTGGACTGGTTTCAATTTTTAAAAACAAATTTTAAAAATAAAATGCAAGGCTCTGAGTAGCCTTGTGGTGTTAAAAAATGGTTAACATAGATTCTTTAAAATACAGTGATAGAGTCTCTGACAATGATATGAAATTGTTTCTTAACAATTTCATATCATTGTCAGAGACTCTATTTTATTATTAAATGCAGAGCCTTGCATTTTATTTTTAAGACCTTTGCAGTT
>NC_043026.1:2425770-2428270 GCF_006345805.1 Octopus sinensis
ATACTCTTTTACTTGGTTCAGTCATTTGACTATGGCCATGCTGGAGCAGCACCTTTAATCAAGCAAACTGACACCCAGGACTTATTCTTTGTAAGCTTAGTACTTATTCTATCAGTCTCTTTTGCCAAACCGCTAGGTTACAGGGACGTAAACACACCAGCATCAGTTGTCAAGCGATGGTGGGAGGACAAACATAGACACACAAACATATACACACACACACACATATATATATATATATACGACAGGCTTCTTTCAGTTTCTGTCTACCAAGTCCACTCACAAGGCTTTGGTCAGGTCAAGGCTATAGTAGAAGACACTTGCCAAAGGTGCCACGCAGTGGGACTGAACCCGGAACCATGTGGTTGGTAGACAAGCTACTTACCACACAGCCACTCCTACGCCTATGTAATTAATTTAATTTTAATTAAATTAATTTCTAATTTTTCTCCCATGTTATTTACTGCTGTTTGAAATGATTATATGCATGGATTACATTCATTTACAATTTTTCACACTTTCTCTTCTCCATCTTTAACAGTTTGTTGGGTTTCTATAGGATACGTGTTCTATAAATACTCACAACACACCTTATACTTGTAGCATTTTCATATTCACAAAATTCTTACAACAGTAAGCTACCAATGAAATAGGAAGTAACTTTATTAGAAATCGACTTTTGGAAGCCTCCAAAGTAAAGGATGAAACAGAACTCAACCTTTTCTCACAGACACACACACATATAGGTGCAGGTGTCGCTGTAGGATAAGAAATTTGCTTCCGAACCATATGGTTCTGGGTTCAGTCGACTGTGTAGCCCCTTGAGCAAATGTCATCTATTATTGCCTCCGACTGACTGGATTTGGTAGATGGAAACTGAAAGATGCTTATTGTATATATATATATATATATATATATATATTATATATATATATATTATATATATATATATATATATTATATATATATATATATATATATATATATATATATATATATATATATATATGTATGTATGCATATTTTGATTTTAATAATATAGGGTAAAATCAGTAATAATTTTACCAGGT
Organism: Octopus sinensis; assembly: GCF_006345805.1. NCBI lineage: Eukaryota > Metazoa > Mollusca > Cephalopoda > Octopoda > Octopodidae > Octopus > Octopus sinensis. The sequence continues at coordinate 2,426,841 of NC_043026.1, forward strand.
AGCCAGTACGTATATAAAAACCTTTTAGGTAAATTTTACAAATTATTCTATAATTATGTATAAATATTATAAATAGATGAGTGTATTTTTACCTTGTTAACAATTAACACAGAAAAAAAAAATAAATAGTTACCAGGGCAGCAAAAATCTCACAAGTAAAGGTGTTGTAACTCCTTGTTTATAAAGGTAGAAACTTCGTGTTTACGTTGAATATTTTGAATAATATGAATAAAAAATATTAATATCCCTACTCTTTCTGTTAGCTACTTATGACGTTATATCATATAACGTTTTTTTAAACAATATTAATAGCGTTCTGTCTATCGCTATACAAATCCATCATTTTTTGCTAAAATGTCTTATTGATGAGTTTCGTTTTTTTCACTTTCCTGAGGAGAAGATTGCATTGTTTATACCATTTATTCTTTTGAATAGTATCAGTGGAATTTTCGAAACATGTGTCGAAAGTAAAAATATTTGATTACACCTGTGTTAACTCCATTTTTTACTTATATATATATATATATATATATATATATATATATATATATAAGATCAGCAACAATTTAGATTCAAATGAATATGGTACTTAATTTAGATGCACCAGAATTTTGTATGGTGTTATCCATAAAAATATGCGTGGTGATTATAATAAAAAATAAGCAACAAGAATGAATCCGGTAATTTAGTACAATTGTTTCATACTACAACATTTTTTAAAAGCTGTAAATATTACAGCAGATTTAAGATGCTGAGTAATCTTCAGCTGATTTATATAGGTTTTCCAATAATATAAAAGTTTTCAGATCATCTTAAATCTGCTGTAATATTTGCAGCTTTTAATAAAATGTTGTAGTATGAAACAATTGTACTAAATTACCGGATTCATTCTCGTTGCTTATTTTTTATATATATATATATATATATATATATATATATATATATATATATATATATATATATATATATATATATATATATATATATGTATATATATATATATATATATACATACACACACATGCACACACACACACACACTTCTCCTTTGTCTTCGTCTCCACTTCCTTACTCCCTTCTGCCTCTTCTGCCTCAGACATTTTCCAACTGTTGACCATCACCATAAGCAACCCTTACTTTCAGTATGATGACTTGGTATTCAAACAGATTCTAGAGATGACCGTACGTAAAGGAGATGCTGACAGAATGTCTCCTTTTCAACACCACACAGTTGCCTTACAAAGAAGAAGCCAAAATACATGGAATAAAAGAATGCCAGTGCCAAGGAAGAATAGAGAAGACCGCACAACCATTAAAGAAGAAAACTTTATTTACAGATGCGTACATAAGAGCGTGTATGAGTGCTAGCAGAGTGTTTGTCTGAGTGCGTGCGACAAGTGTGTGTCTGTGTGTTCGTGAGTGTAGTCAGA
>NC_043026.1:2433270-2441072 GCF_006345805.1 Octopus sinensis
AAAAATTTTTAGATTAAAATTTGTGGTGGAAGAAAATGAGACACCTTCATTCGATGATTCATGATGCCATTCAGGTTGAGGATCTCTCATTTTTCCGAATATAGTAATAAGATATTATTCTTTACAAACAAGTCTTGAGGCATAATTTCAAGTGGCTGATACTTTCACAAGTTTTCTCATGGTCATTTCTTGATTCGGAGCATGTGTTTTTATTGTAGAATGTTTCAAAAGGGCTGATTAATCCATTGAAAGTCAAGAAAAAATACTTTGCATTGACTTATGTGTATCATCGCTTGAGATAAAACTAGATTTAGTTTGTGGGCAAAACAGTGTAAGAGAAAAATAGTTGAATCCTCCTTGTTACATTGTTTACGCAGGTCATTTAACTCATTCAATTCTCTTGCTATAACAACAACACCATCGTACATATGAGTAACTGGTATAATTTCACATTGATATGTTTGTGTACGATTTGTGACAAATGGCTAAAGCACTTCAGCTGTTCTTTTTGTAAAGACAGTATTTTAACCCTAAGAACCATTCATGTATTTTTTATCCAACAACTGACTTCCAGTGATTGTGTCAGGGATTTTACGAAGCATTACAGACATGAATTTTGAAGGCTGGATTTGTCTTTCTCCTTTTGTCAAATACAAAAAACTAACGCAGATGGTATGGGATTGTTTTGTTAAGCGTTTTACTGCAAGATTTAATTTTCATGCTTATTAGGGGCAGGCATGGCTGCGTCGTAAGAAGAAATTTGTTTCCCAATGGCTCTGAGCTGAGTCCCACTGTGTGGCACTTTGGGGTGGAGTATCTTTTATTATAGCCCTGAGCTGATAAAAATCTTGTGAATGGTGGTGGTGTTGGTGATTGTGGTGGTGGTGGTGGTGGTGGTGGTGGTGGTGGTGGTGGTGGTGGTGGTGGTGGTGGTGGTGGTGGTGGTGTGGTGGTTGTGGTGGTGGTGGCAGTGGTGGTTGCGGTGGTGGTGGTGGTGGTGGTGGTTGTGATGGTGGTGGCGGTGGTGGTGGTGGTGGTGGTGGTGGTGGTGGTGGTGGTGTGGTTGCGGTGGTGGTGGTTGTGGTGGTGGTGGTGCTGGTGGTGGTTGTGGTGGTGGTGGTGGTGGTTGTAGTGGTGGTGGTGGTGGTTGCAGTGGTGGTTGTGGTGGTGGTAGTGGTTGCAGTGGTGGTGGTGGTTGCGGTGGTGGTGGTGGTGGTGGTGGTGAGGAGGAGGAGGAGGACAATAATGTTGGTGGTAATGATGATGATGCTGATCCGCTGAGACTTGTAGCATTGTCAACGAAGTCTCTTGGCTGCTCTCTTTCCATCATATTTGCTTAGCAAACTCAACAAATTTGACCCTTTGACCCCTGTTTACTGATCCAATGCTCTCATCGTGGCCCTTTAAATCTCTGCTCTGTTTTTACGGACAGACTGTATCAATGTAACATTTCATGAGGTCCCTGTTTCTATTAAGAAACTATTTTGATTGGCACAAACTCCCTTTTTATCACTCAACATATTCTCAGCCCCTAGCTTTACCAAAAGTTTTTAACCCTTTAACATTTAAACCAGCCATATCCAACCAAAGTAATTCTTTTATTTATTTCAGTCATTTGACTGTGGCCATGCTGGGGCACCTCCTTGAAGAGTTTTACTTGAACAAATCGACCCCAGGATTTTTGGGGAAGTTTAGTACTTATACTATCCGTTTCTTTTACAGGGACATAAACACATCAACACCAGTTGTCGAGTGTCCATGGGAGGACACACACACTCACGGTAAAATCTATTTGCCAACATAAGGTGGCAGTCCTGCATAGGACCACATTATTACCTTTTAACCCCAGAAAAGCATCTTTTCCAGCTAGTTATCAACACACCATCTGTGTCTGAAATATAGTGTGAGCAATGGAGCACACTGTTTCCTCGAAGCCACTAGCAGCGCTAACAGACCAATGGTTTCGGAGTAATTACCCGTCCTTGGTGCAGGACAACCGCCAGCTAGAGACAGCAGCTTACTCAACCCTCCTCACAGTAGTGACACAGTCACTGATCTCATAATGAGGAAAACAGCAAGTTTTGAATCTCTGAATGAGATTTAAGTAGTAACTATACTGTTGGTACTGCTAGTGGCTGGGAGGGAGTAGTACGTTCCCTTGCTCACACTGTATTTCAGACACAGATTGTGTACCAATAACCAGCTGGAAAAGATGTTTTCCTGGGGTTAAAAGGGAGTAACATGGTCCTACACAGGACTACCACCTTACATTGGCAAATAGATTTTACTAAGAAATAATTAGAACTAAGATCTCATTCAGAGATTTAAATCTGGCTGTTTTACTCATTATATATATATATATATATATATATATATATATATTGAGGTTATAAGAGGTAATGGTGTCATTGAGACCCAAAGGTGTCAGGTAATGCTGAATAAGTGCTATAGACAGACCATAGTTAAGTTCCAGATTTGGTGATTTTGAGAAAAAGGGGTTCAATGCCTGTCATATGTCAGCGTGTGTACATAAGAATTTTTTGTGTAATGAGATAAAAAAACCCAAGGCTGTGTAGATATGAGAACATTTATAGATAGAAGGTCTTACAGCTGCTTGTAGGATATGTATTGATTATATCCCTTCATCGGAGACGGTGTGAGAGGATGGTTAAGTAATAATTAATTTAGATGGGATATAAAATAGAGAGTGAGGTGGAGGAAAGAAAATAGATGTGAGATATGTAGGGATATTGCATTTGTAGATCCATTTTTTAGGCAGAATGGTATATCTGTAAGATTCCAATACCTTATGAGTAAAATCCAACAGTATTTAAAATTGGTCGTTTCAAGTATAGAGTTTATACACAGTGTTGTAGAGTGAAAGGTTTTTATTTAAGGTGACCTAAAAGTAGGGAATGTATTGGTAGGGTCAAATCGAAAAGAGGAAGATAGGAACAAAGAAAGAGAAAAAAAGGGAAAAGAGAGAGAAGAAAGTAAGAAGGAAAGTAATGGAATAATAAAGTAATTTTTTAAATAAAAAATAAGAATAAAAAACCAGAAGAGAGGAATAAAGGAAAGAAAGAAAAAAGAAACATGAAGATATAGAAAGTAGGAGTGGAGAGATGAAGGGTGAAAGAAAGAGAAGAAAGGTATTAGAGTGTAAAAAGATAGAAGGAATGGAGAAGGTGGGGTACAGGTAAAGGAGTGATAAATGCCACTCCTTTACCTGTAACCCCCCCCTTCTCTTTTGCTTTCACATGAGTCTCATGGTCATGCGAGGAGCGGTGTCATTCATTTCCAATCTTCCACAAAAACATGTTCTGCCATGAGGAAATATTACCATATTAACAAGAGGAGGGGCATCTGGCTATAGAAACTCTGTCTCAGCAGAGTTCTGTGATGTATGTAACCCCTAATGCTTAGACTGTTGCACTCACAATCGCCACATCCTGGCACTGATTTCCTGAGTGGGCAGCACACTGTGTTCTTGAGCAAAACACTTCATTTCATGTTGCTCCAGCCCCGCTTTTGATCAGGGGGGTGGGGAATGTTGGCCTGCTTACCTAGCCAGTGGGGTGGCATCATTTGAAGGCTGAAACACTGCAAAAATGCATTGTGACCAGCGATGTGGTAACAACATGTGATAGCCTGGTCAGTCACATGATATATTCCCTCCAGCATGGGACCTCCATTCTATCATGGGGTTTACACATTTTGCCATATGAATGGGCTGGGTTGACAGAATTATTGATAAAAGTAAGTTCATTATTTACTGACAGAAGTAACTTCAAACATTTCACTTCAATCTTGAGTTAATTTCCCTAAAAATTTCTTATTTACTTTTGCAACAGTTTTGTGTTTCTCAGTTTTTAATGGCTTTTTCTGGTTCTTTCGTTCTTTCATTTCAGCCCATACAGTTCTTTATTTTCTGTAAAAATTTCTTATTTACTTTTGGCCCATTGTATTAAGAAATATAATTTCCATTACTTTCATTGTTTATCTTCTACACCCGTGTATTTCTGTATACTTATGTAACCATGCCTAGAAGGAAAGAAATTTGTCTGCAATGTCAAGGTCAGCCAAAAGAATGTCTCTGTGCAGGGAAAGAGAGACAGCTGCAGAAAGAGAAGCATACCAAGAAACGAACAGACCGTGCACTACAAAAGCCAGAGCATCTCAAAGTGATGAACAGAGGTATGCATGGCTGACAAGGAATAGGATCTCCACTGCAGAACGAAGAGCAGTTGCAACAGCTCAGAGAAGCAACTTCTATGAAGCAGCTTTCAATTATGATCCAGCAGTTCATTGTGCAGGTGACACTAGAGTTTGCATTGGTGCAATGACAGCTGAGTGCATCCACTGCAGAGCAAGGAAGTAGCCTGGAGAGACACCTGCACTGTGCTGCAGTGGTGGAAAGGTTCAACTCCCTGCAATCCCCCAACCTCCAGAGCCAATGAAGAAACTGTTGTCATCAACTGACCAAGATTCCAAGCAATTCCAAAACAAAATTAGACAATACAAAGCTGCACTACAGATGACATCATTTGGAACCACAAGAGATTTATCTGATCCAGGATTCAAGCAAACTTTCAAGATCCAAGCTCAGATTTATCGTCGGATTGGCTCTCTACAACCTCTGCCACTCAGCTGGCAAAAATGAGTAATGCTGCGATGGACTGGTGACCCGTCCAGCTGGGGAACACATACGCCATAGAAACTGGGAAACCGGCTAGGCTTTAAAGAAAGGGCGCATTTATTTTTATATATATATTTTTTTTCTTTTATTGGTTTCAACTCAAAACTAAGGCCTTTTGGGGGCACCACCATTCTGCTACACTGTTATTATTGAGAGCCTCCTCTGCTATGTGGCATTTGGTGAATAAGGGAGTTAGATGTCACAGCCCTCAATTGCACCCCCTGCTATGAGGTAGTTTCATCTGGGACTCTTCACAGGAAGAGAGCCAATTCTGTTTTGAAAACACCTACATCGACTTTGTGTAGGTCTCTCAGGCTCTTTGGGAGAATATTAAAAAGCTGTGGGCCCTTAAAACACAGGTTATTGCAGTAACTAGTCCAGTTTTGGGATCTTTAGCACGGTGCAGTGGTGACCTGTTTTGGCATTTGTGTAGCTTTTAATGCCAAAATTCAGTCCAATCCCTTCCAGAACCTTCCAGATGCATCTTATTGCATACCTCTCCTGCCTTCACTCCAGTGAGTAGAGTCTCAGCTGTTTCAGCCTTTCCCACTAGCTGAGCAGTTGCAGTGAGATGATCTCCTTTGTGTAGCTTCACTGGATTGCTTCAAGGTCTGCTGTTAATTTTACACTGTGTGGTGGCCATAATCGGGAGCAGTAGTCTAGGTGACTGAGGACAAATGTCCTCCAGGAGACTATAGTGGTTTCCTCTGAAGGACAGATGTCCCCCAGAGGACCATCAGGGTTTCCTTCACTCTCTGGTTCTGAAGGTTCTCAGGATCCAGCCAGCCAGCTGTCTGCACTTTGTCACCATCTTGTTAATGTGAGCCTGGAAAGAGGTATCATCACTCATGTCTATACCCAAGTCACACACTGATTTAGGTTTTGGGATTGTAATCCCCGCTAGGCCAGTGTACACTGTATGTTTTTCATTCAGTTTTGAGGGCTGGTAGCATAAGGCTTGGAATTTTCCAGCATTAAACTGCATTTTATTGTCCTCAGCCCATCTGTAAATTGCATCCAACTCCTTCTGCAGGCATGCAACATCACCAGGGTTTAGTATTTTGTGTAAGATTTTTGTCTCGTCTGCATATCTAGCAAGGGTGGCTATCTGGGCAGCTGGGGGCATATCTGAGAGGGTCACTATGAAAAGCAGTGGTCCTAAGACAGTGCCCTGTGTAACACCACTCATTATTTGTGTTTCCTTTGAGGTGGCACCATTGGTCACCATTGCCTGATTTTTATCTTTCAGGAAGTCATGTAACCACTCTACAAGTTATCCAGCTATGCCAAGATCACACAGTTTGGGGCATATCATACCATGATCAACTTTATCAAAATATATATATGTATACAGAGATATTATCATCATCATCATCATCATCATCATCGTTTAACATCCATTTACCATGCTGGCGTGGGTTGGATGGTTTGACTGAAATCTGGAGAGCCAGTGGCTGCCCCAGACTCCAATCTGATCTGGTAGTGTTTCTACAGCTGGATGCCTTCCTAACGCCAACCACTCCAAGAGTGTAGTGGGTGCTTTTTACATGCCACCAGCACAGGAGCCAATTAACGGGTACTGGCATTGGCCACGTTTGAATATGTATACATATACATATATATATATATATATATATATATATATATATATATATATATATATATATATATATATATATATATATATATGTGTGTGTGTGTGTGTGTGTGTGTAAAGTAACTAACTGAGAAAAAGAGATCCTTGAAAGGGATGTGTTAAACATCCAATTCACTGGTACTTCAGTTGAATACCATTTAAATATTGGTATATGCCTGCATGTATGAATGAATGTACATATGTATGTATGACAGGCTTCTTTCAGTTTCTGTCTACCTTATCTACTCACAAGATTTTGGTAAGCCCGTGGCTATAGAAGATACTTGCCCAAGGTGCTATGCAATGGGACTGAACCCAGAACCATATGGTTGGGAAGCAAACTTATTACCACCCAACCATACCAGCACTTACCAGATTTAAGGAAATGTTTATCCAATGCAAAGAAAGATTTTCTGGTATTTATGGATCTTACGTGTAATCCGAACACCAGATTAATCCATAAGAAGCTACCTTTATTAGACTTATTATCACGTTTAATGTAATTGTTACCATTCTTGGTAGATTATGCAGATTAAAGGAGGAATTTCTATTCCTATTTCGATCTTCCTTACTATTTGGATTTCTTTTCATTTCACTGCTACTTTATCAAACTTGAAAAGATGAAGAGCAAAATTAACCTTGGCAGGATTTGAACTCAGAATGTAAGGAGTCAGAGGAAATACCACAAGGCATTTTTCAGATGTCCTAACAATTCTTCCAATGCTGCCATGATCATAAAGATCTTAAATTTTTATTTCACTATCAGACATTTTAAGTTTACATCTTTCCCTTCCCCAATGCTCTCCCAATGATTTTCACCTTTTTTATGTTCACTAACATAATTAACTCAATACCTTTTTGCTCTTTCTTTATTTTCATTTTTTCATTGATTAGCTATACTATCATTAAGTTTATATCTTTTCCGTTCATTGTATTCACTACTGGCCAATGAAGCATTGAAGTACCCAGGAGGGGAATTAGATACTGCTTCAGTTGCAGACTACTTGCAAATTCTATTCAACACGCTTTCTATTATTCTTCTAAATAATGGATGCAAAGTGATTGGATTTTTTATTCATATACCTTAGATTTTTGAATATATATATATCATCATCATCATCATCATCATCATCATCATTTAACGTCCGTTCTCCATGCTAGCATGGGTTGGATGGTTCGACCAGGGTCTGGTAAGCCATGGAGGCTGCACCAGGCACCAGTCTGATCTGGCAGTGTTTCTACAGCTGGATGCCCTTCCTAACGCCAACCACTCCGAGAGTGTAGTGGGTGTTTTTTACGTGCCACTGGCACAGGGGCCAGATGAGGCTGGCAAACGGCCACAATCGGTTGGTGCTTTTACGTGTCATCGACATGGATGCCAGTCAGGCGGCGCTGGCAACTGCTACGTTCGGACGGTGCTTTTTACATGTTACTGGCACAGGTATATATATATTCTCTCTCTCTCTTTCG
>NC_043026.1:2441172-2461172 GCF_006345805.1 Octopus sinensis
GATATACCTATTATAATGGGTAATACTACATGTGCTTTTCATATCTTTTATGTTGTGATGTAACTCTTTGGACTAACATATATACATTTATATATATCATCATCATCATTTAACGTCCGTTTTCCATGCTGGTATAGGTTGGATGGTTTGACTGGGGTCTGGCAAGCCAGGAGGCCACTTCCGAATTCAAACAGACGAATGAGATCTCGTATTCTCCCTCACCCACCCACGTGTGTTATTGAGTAAAATTCTACAGAAAAACTGTAGTTTACTATCAGCAAGAGAATTATATTATCAATAATAATAAACAGTAAAATTAATTAATTAATTAATAATTAATAATTTTACCAAGTAGTTTGGCATGTTAAAAGAGCCATTTTCGGTAAAACAAAAATTTTTATAATTATGAGTATAATTATAATTAGGGTTCAGCAAAAAATTCGCTTCACCACATACCGAAATTTAGAAATAGCAGTCAAAACTGGCTATTTCTCTACCATAAGAAAATCTCCCAGACAACAATACTCAACAACCCACCTAGGCAAAGAGAAAAAAATAACGAATTCACCCGGCTTTGATTAACTGCAGACACGTTTTGGAGTTATATAGATAAATGCCAGAGCAGATTTCTGCCCTGACATCCAAAACTTGGAGTTTTATTATGGCAACCAAATAATTGTCACATATTATATTACAGATTTATATATATATATATATATATATACATACATACATACATACATACATACATACATATATATACATACATACATACATACATACATACATGTATAAAATCCTTAAATCCTTAAAAATGTTCTAGCCCGAAGGCCGCGGCCATGCTGGGGCACCACCACTGAATGATTTGTGGCCCTTGGTCAGCAAGGGAGTTCGATGCCGCTACCCGCATCGGTGCCTCCTGTCGTGAGGTAGGTTCATCTGGGATCCCCAACAAGAAGAGATCCAGTTTCGTTTTAAAGAAACCCACATCCACACCATGCAAGTCTCTCAGGCATTTAGGGAGGATGTTAAAGAGCTGTGGTCCTCTGAAACCCAAGCCGTTGCAGTATCTGGTCTGAATTTTGATGGTGATGCTGGAATCTTTGGCACCATGCAGTGGCGCCCCGTTCTGCGGTTGGGGTGGTAACTTTGAATGCCAAGTTTGGGACAAGACCCTCCAGGATTTTCCAGATGTATATCACCGCATATCTCTCGCCTCCGCTCTAGGGAGAAGAGCTTTAATACTTTCAGTCTTTCCCAGTAGCTGATATTTTGCATTGAGACGATTTTCTTTGTGTAGCTTCTTTGAATTGCTTTGAGTTCTGCTGTTAGTTTTATATTGTGTGGTGACCATAGTTGGAAGCAGTAGTCCAAGTGGCTGAGGACGAAAGTTTTCCATAGGACCATCAGTGTCTCCTTCTCTCTTGTTCTGAAAGTTCAGAGAATCCATCCAGCTAGCCGTCTGCATTTTATCACCAGATTAGTATACTCTTTTACTCTTTTACTCTTTTACTTGTTTCAGTCATTTGACTGCAGCCATGCTGGAGCACCACCTTTTAGTACTTATTCTATCGGTCTCTTTTTGCCGAACCGCTAAGTGACGGGGACGTAAACACACCAGCATCGGTTGTCAAGCAATGCTAGGGGGACAAACACAGACACACAAACACACACACATATACATATATATACATATATACGACAGGCTTCTTTCAGTTTCCGTCTACCAAATCCACTCACAAGGCATTGGTCGGCCCGAGGCTATAGCAGAAGACACTTGCCCAAGATGCCACGCAGTGGGACTGAACCCGCAACCGTGTGGTTGGTTAGCAAGCTACTTATCACACAGCCACCCTCCTGCGCCTATGTATACATATATATAAACTTACTTCAAAATGGATGCATGGTGTTCAATTAAATAATGATATAAATATATATATGGTGTGTGTTATATATATATATATATATAATTATATATATAATATATATATATATATGTATATGTATGTGTTGTGTATATATATATATATATATATACATATATGTATATATAGGTAAAACTTACTTGGAAATGGATGCATGGTGTTCAATCACATAATAATATAAATAATATATATATATATATGTATATATATATATATATATATAATATATATTCATATATACATAACATATATGTCAATACTTACATATATATGTATATATATGCATATGTGGGTACAGGACGTCATAGAATGTAAACAATATGAAATACAAACATTTTTTGCAAACAACAAAAGAAACAAATAGAAAAATAAGACAAGCAATATAAAGAACGACCCTTCATCAATTGTTAGCTGTTTTTCTACTTGGTATTTTGAGCAATTCATGACAAGATATGATTTCACCAAAACATTTGCTCCTGCAAAGCAAAAAATGTAAAATTTGGCATTGGTAACAAAAACAGGACAGTGAAACAAACAGAAAGAGCTGCTAAGCCTTAATGAGGTGAGGTGGCAAAAGCTGGAGGAACAAGCTTTGACAGGGGACAGGCAAGAATGCATCTGGTCTCTGCTGCTGATTGGATAGAAAGAAAGAAACTCAAGTTAGGAAAAGAAGGATGGCCGATGGTCACATGCGAGCAACGAGAGAGCAAAGGAAGAAGAGTGAGGGAGAGAGAAGGACAGACCCCTTCGTCGTTCTCTTTCTGTTCCTCTCTCTCCCTCACTCTTCCTCCTTTGCTCTCATTGCTTGCACATGACCTTGTTTACCTAAATTGAGTTCCTTTCCTTCCGATCAGCAGCAGAGATCAGACGCATGGCAAAATATGTGTGTGTGTGTGTGTGTGTGTATCTGTCTGTCTGTCTTTATGCCAGTGTTTCTTCCCTACCATTGCTTGACAACCAGTGTTAGTGAGTTTATGTCCTTGTAACTTAGCAGTTTGTCAAAAGAACTGATAAAATAGGCACCAGGCTTTAAAAAAATGAGTCCTGGAGTCAGTTTGTTCAAGGTGGTGCCCCAGCATGGCCACGTTCAACTGACTGAAACAATTAAAAGATAAAAGATATCTGCAAACTAAGTATATACAGTCTACTCTAATTGTATTTACTTAGATGATTTCTCTATAAACAATCCACTTAGTGAATGTTCTATATCCATCCTTATGATGTGTTCTCGGCTGCACAGCTGAATGCTCTTTGATCCTCAAATATTCTCAGGTTTGTTGTTAGATCTCCACCTCTGCTGATAACAACATATAATTGTCTATGTGTGAACAGTGGACTCAGAAGACACAATCTGCACCTCTTTAGCTCTTTAGTATTCAGATTACTCTGTCGAATGTAATGCTTATCTATTCACTTCATTTAGAATTAATTATGCCATTAGTTGATACTTTGAGATTTCAATAATGTAATTGTTTAGTTTTAGAATGACATTGTAGGATAGGTGTCAGAGGTCAGATCTGGCTGTTTTGGACATAAAACAGGTTGAATTTTTGTGTTGGAATTGTTTTGTATCATTGACTGAAAATTTTGGCACAAGGCCACCAAATTCAGGGGATGAGGTAAATCAATTGCATCAACCCCAATGTAGAGCTGGTACTCATTTTAGGAGCACTGAAAGGATGAAAGGCAAAGTCGGCCACGGAAGAATAAAAAAAAATGGATGTCATGAATCTGTTTCCTGAAATCCAGTTGTATTCATATGGACCATAATTTTCTCAAAGCACGAGATTTGATATTTTGTAGAAGTTGTTACTGCTTCAGTTTGAAAACTCATCACAATTATCTGTGGTAGTTTGATTAGCATGGAGGTCTCTTGAAATTTCTTCCCATTGAAGCTAAATATCACAAATAATGTTAGTTTTCCAAATTTTATGATGATAGCCATTACATCATAGTTGTGTTCTGCCATAGATCTTGGACAGCTCACTGATGGGTTTGGGAGGACATATTAATTCCAGTCTGACCAGTATCACCTGCAATGATTGCATTATACAGGCCTGCTCATAGGGCCTGTTGATTCTTTCTGATATACTGCAACTGAGCAACCTTGGACCTTGGTCCATTAGTCTACACAAAATTGACGGAATAGACGATGTCTATGATGCAATATATTATCTGATTCAGCTTTCTTTGTTATCTGAAAAGAATAAAGTTAAAATGGTTGTTGCTTGTTGGACTTGCTATTACAGCAGTGAGTGAGTGAGAGAGGGAGGAGAGAGAGAGAGAGAGAGAGAGAGAGAGAGAGAGAGGACAAGTGGGAGGTGGGATAGGTTAAAGACATAACTTTTCTATTGTCTCTTTGTTTTAGTATATTGTGATGCTGTCCATCTAAGCCACCAAGAAAGCTATGGATACATCATGACATAATTGGCTCAACGAGAGTTGCTACTATTTGAAGGCTTTGCTGATTGTTCTCCAATTGAAACTTGCTTACCAATAGTCTACCAGCCTAATGAGTTTCTTCATCATTACTTGATATCAATACAGCAACCTCACTGGATGTGGACAATCTTTCTGGAGTGTTTTCCATCTGGCTTTTTGTCAGCATCCAATAGAAATATTTTCTGATGTTGTGCCAAACAGGAATGATTGTAAATAAGTGTTGTTAACTGAAACTGTAGCAGAATTAGAATCTATGCAAAAGAACAACATCAATATTTTCCTCTTCTATTATCTGCATCCACTGTTGAATTTGTCTTCAGGATTGTAAGTTTGCAGACAGAATGACGCATCTGTAACAGCATTTCTTGGTACTCCAAAAAATCTATAAACTGTTCTGCGAATTCTGGAAGTAGGAAGGCCTCAAGCAATTGTAGTATTATTTATTTTCATGCTGCACATAGCCGTAGCACTGTTGAACATTTGAATGTGTTTTCTGAAATATTTTGCTTCTGGTGAATCAAGTATGTACAATTGATGTAGCTTATCAGATAAATGTGATACTTCTGGAATACAGATTAAACCAGATGTTCAGCAAATACCAAAATCAGGATCGGCCGATGTTCTTGCAGAGCCCTTTGCCACGAACATTATTAGTTTGTTGCAAAATCGGCATTTTGTATCCATTAAGCCAGTGGATCCTAAATAGTGTGGCCTGCCTCACAGGTGTGGTGGAAGAGGAAAGCAGGTGAGGCAAAATGATTGAAAGACAAATATTTAGAAACAGTTTCAAAAAATTCATATGCCAAAAATAGAAAGGATTTCGAAATTTAAAATATTATAGATTACTTATAATTGCATGCATGAGACTCAGTACAAATAGTTATAAACAATTATTGACTGATTTTATCATTGTAATATTTTTGCATTATATCAAGAATTAAGAGTATAGTAATTAGGGTCCACAAATTAGAGGAAATCCATGGTTATTGCTCTTTAACTCCTTGGACCTTTGGTGAGGCACAAGCAAATTTTCATTCTGAAAATGCAAGCCAGAGAAAAAAGTCTCGGAACTCCTATCACACTGGTTTAAAGTGTGATAGGAAAGGAACAGATCTGATGTTGCAGAGGTGGTACATGGCCACCCTACCTTATATGTGAGCTACTGGAGGGGAGCTGAAAAGAGCAATAAAGATAGTGGTGACAAGATGCTAAGAGAGGACCTTCAGAGGAAAAGAAGAAAGTGTGAGGGCAGAAAAGTGGGAAGGAGGTGTTTCAGGAGAATGATAGGGTGAGAGTGAATGTAATGAATTGAGAACATGGGTGGTGGGGTAGTTGATGGAGGGAAGGTAGGAGAGGAAGTGATGCCTGGAGAAGAATGAAGAACAGCAGGATGATGATAATAGTGGAAATCCTTACCTTATTGAGAAAGGATATTGATTGCAATAGTCAATAGAATAGAAATAAAGCTGAAATTTCCCCTTCTGTGTGGCCCAGTACCAAATGTTCCACAGCTGCTCAATGGCTGGGGTCCCTTGCTCTACATGACAGAACATCTTCATATCTGTCCCTACTGTAAAAAGGGAATGTTTTCAAAGGATGGGTTCCTGTTGTTCTAATTAACAGAACTATCCACTTATTGTATTAATGTGCTATTAAGGCTGTAAAAGGGAGAGTAAGTCATTCTTTCCATCCATAGGCACCATGGGTAAGTGCTGGTAAACCCTTTGCTCTCCTGTGCCAGGGGTGTGGTGAAGATGCATGCAGCAGGACATTGGATGACTAACAAAGCAGAGGGGTCACTGGACCAATGGCTTGAAGGTTATTATGGTCAAACAGAAGACCTGTACCATCAGCACAAGTGTAGTTAGAGTGTGTGCCACCCAGGGTGGCCCTTCGATTTGCTGCCCCAGGACCCCACAAAAATACATATTGCCTACAGCAAGCACAAAAATGGTGTCACCCCTGGGCCACCACAAAGAATACATATTGTATACAGCAGACCCAAAGATGGTGCCACCTCTGCCCCACCTCTAGCTATGCTAGTGACTGACAACAGTTTGAGTGTCAACAAGCAAGGTGCTACAGTGGGGTAGCCTTGTCATTGACCATGTTCGGTGCACTCTTGTACGCCACTTGGTATTTGGCTTGGCGGCCCAAGAGGCAGTCTGGTGGTGAGGGTCAGTGCCAACTGTGTTACTGCGTTACTCACAGAAGTGGGGAACCTTGAAAGGATGTAGTAAATGTGACAGCAGTGGTTGTAAGTAACTGGGAGGGGCTAGCAAGAGCTCTGCACACAGGCAGCTTGCTCCAGTGGTTACAGTGAGTGCTGGTTGAGTATTCCACAGACACTTTGTACTTGTAGTTATATGAGGAGAGGGTTGTATATGGGAAGTAAAATAATCTAGATGGATGAGGAAAGAGGGAGTCTGGAAGACGAAATGGAACCAAGACATTGACAGACATTGACTGTTGCTGTCCATGGACTGAAACAGGGAAATGATGATTGACATTTACTCTTACTCTTTACTCTTTTACTTGTTTCAGTCATTTGACTGCGGCCATGCTGGAGCACCGCCTTTAATCGAGCAACTCGACCCCAGGACTTATTCTTTTGTAAGCCCAGTACTTATTCTATCGGTCTCTTTCGCCCAACAGCTAAGTAATGGGGACGTAAACACACCAGCATCGGTTATCAAGCAATGGTGGGGGGACAAACACAGACACGCAAACACACACACACATACATATACACATATATACGACGGGCTTCTTTCAGTTTCCGTCTACCAAATCCACTCACAAGGCATTGGTCGGCCCGAGGCTATAGTAGAAGATACTTGCCCAAGGTGCCACGCAATGGGACTGAACCCAGAACCATGTGGTTGGTAAACAAGCTACTTACCACACAGCCACTCCTACGCCTATTGATTACTTACCCTGAATCAATTCGTTATCCTGTCACCTGGCAGGTCAATAATGGTGGATTTTGTTGCATTGTCTATGTTTATTGTTTGTCTTCTGCAACATAAACAATCTTCAATATAATTGTCCTAAATCATGTTATTCCACCCACTTTGCTTTCCTCATCCCTCCAGCCTATATTCTTCTTCTAACACTCACATAACCGTTCTACTTAGATGTATTAATTTCTCTTAATTCCTCTTCAGTTAATTGCTCTTCCTCAATTTTCACCTTTACCGTTATTTTGGTTCAAATTTACAAGCGACGACAGCTAAGGGGCGATAATTCCCCACAAACATAGAAGAGTTACCCCCCTTGAGGGAAATGTCAGTTTGAAGAAACGTAAATATCTAAATTTGTTCAATCTGTTCAAGACTGGAGTCGAGACTGGAGGCCTGAAGTAGCGGCGTGGGACCAGGGAAGCTGAGGGAAGACACCACCTTATGACGACTCATACCGTTTAACGAATATTAATGCATCACTTCATTTATTATAATTCTTTTGTCATTTTTGATATTAATTGATATCTATCTTTCTATCTGTCTGTCTGTCTATCTATCTGTCTGTCTATCTATCTGTCTGTCTGTCTATCTGTCTATCTATCTATCTATCTATCTATCTATCTATCTGTCTGTCTGTCTATCTGTCTGTCTATCTATCTATCTATCTATCTGTCTGTCTATCTATCTATCTATCGGTGTATCTATCTATCTATCTATCTATCTATCTATCTATCTATCTGTCTATCTATCTGTCTATCTGTCTATCTATTTATCTATCTATCTACCTATGTATGTATATATATATATATATATATATATATATATATATATATATATATCATCATCATCATCATCATCATCATTTAGCGTCCGTTCTCCATGCTAGCATGGGTTGGATGGTTCACCTGGGGTCTGTGAAACCAGAAGGCTGCACCAGGCCCAGTCTGATCTGGCAATGTTTCTACGGCTGGATGCCCTTCCTAACACCAACCACTCCGTGAGTGTACTGGGTGCTTTTTACGTGCCACCGGCACGGGGGCCAGGCGAGGCTGGCAACGGCCACGAACGGATGGTGCTTTTTACGTATATATATATATATATATATATATAGAGAGAGAGAGAGAGAGAGAGAGAGATAATTAGATAGATATACAGTAACATGCAAAAGTCTTCATCTACTTTAAACTCGTGTAAATTTCTACCAATTGCCAACCTATAAGTCGATGTTTCACATTGTGTTTTTTACAGATGAAACATTGGCCCTGTTGGAGTCATTTCCATACCTAATCCTTATATTTTGTAGTCGGGGTTCTGAATGAGAGGCGAAGATGCGAGACGACCACCAAAAACGGTCATGCAAAAGTTTTCAGCCACCTCACAGAAACCAATCAAGATACAGTGTTTGAAAACAGAAAAATGTCTATAATGAAAATTTATTGCATAATGTTCATTTCAGAAATTTACTGAACATTGTTAATATCTTGTAGCTTGCTTACCAACCACATGGTTCCGGGTTCAGTCCCACTGCGTGGCATCTTGGGCAAGTGTCTTCTGCTATAGCCCCGGGCCGACCAATGCCTTGTGAGTGGATTTGGTAGACGGAAACTGAAAGAAGCCCGTCATATATATGTATATATATATATGTGTATGTGTGTGTTTGTGTGTCTGTGTTTGTCCCCCTAGCATTGCTTGACAACCGATGCTGGTGATTTTACGTCCCCGTCACTTAGTGGTTCGGCAAAAGAGACCGATAGAATAAGTACTAGGCTTACAAAGAATAAGTCCCGGGGTCGATTTGCTTGACTAAAGGTGGTGCTCCAGCATGGCCGCAGTCAAATGACTGAAACAAGTAAAAGAGTAAAAGAGTTAAGAGAGTATCTCGTGTGGCTTCCTTTAGCTTGAAAAATTGCTTCAATGTACCTGAGAAGAGATGTGTACAAATCCTTCACCATCTTCACAGGTATGAGATGCCATTCTCTGTGGCTGATCTCCCACAACTCTTCAAGATTGCATGGATTCTTCTGACAAACACTTCTCTTCTGTTCTGTCCACATTTGCTCGATGATGTCAGGGCTCTGAGCTGGACAATCTTTAAATAACGGTAACACCTTCATCAGCCAGACTCTGTAGTGTTGAACATAATCTGTGGCACAGACCTCTGTCATGCTGAAAAATCTCACCTTCATCCAAGTCTTGTATCAAATTGTCCTTCAGCAACTGAATGTATTTGGCATTGTTCAAGTTATCGTCAATTTTAACTAACTTTCTCGAACCATCAATTTTTGTGTATCCCCAAAGCATCATGTAATGTGGATCATTTTGCTTTCCTGGAGGCCTTCTAGCAAGTTCTCACTTATTATATATATATACTAGCATTATGACCCGTCGTTGCCGGGTCATAGTGCTAGTGCATGTATATATGTGTATATATATGTGTACATATTACAAGTACATTTATATATATACATCTACACATAAAATACAAAATACAAAGTTATATCTTGATATCGCTAGTAATAACAATACTCAAAATATATAACAGATTGGAATTGTAGGCCCGTCTCTTGCAATTTCGATCAATTGTATCTTGTCCTACCTCTTGTATAGAAGTGTGGCTACAATCCAGCCTACCTCTACTTCTGGGGGGGGGGGACATTTTAAATTTTTTTCCGGGAAGTCCTACATCCCAGATATAAGGGTAAAAATAAAATATTTCCACTTTACAAGGTTCGAGTCGATTACTTCCTTGCACGCTCCGTTGACTCGAACCTTGCTTCAATTGTGGCAAATTTACCGCCTCTGGTTAGATACTTGATATCTTTCATAGTCGCACCAAGACACTTTTCAATGGTGCTTTACTCCAGGTGTTCAAATCTTTTTTCTCTACATTGTATACTTTATAGACAATAGGCTTTTCTTTAATTTAATTTTTTATTATCCATCTGGACTATTCCATTTCTGCATGCTAATTTTATTTTTAATTTATTCCCATTCATGTGAAACCACTTATTCAAGTTCAAGTCATTGATGCAATTTTATACCAATTGCTATTTTTACTTTTGTTATGTTACGATTATATTATACTTTAGTTTGATTTTAATTATTACTTACTACATATAATTCAATTGTTATTATTATCTCTAATTTTTATTGTTAAAGTGAAAGTATCTGACATAAAATAGAGAAATGTTTTTGTTTCACTTTTAACACATAATACTGAAATAGTGGAGAAGATATGATATTGCTATGGGCTCGCTGTAGGCAAGAAGTTGAACATTTTTTTTGCCCATGAAACTACATGGACCCTAAGTAAGGCATGTGTAAAATTTGAATGAAATTGGTTGTGTAGTTCTCAAGTTTTAGGGAAACACACAGACAGATAGACACACATTCTCAGTTTTATATATAGAGAGATACACACACATATACATACATACATACATACATACATACACACATAAACATATATATAAATACATATATATATATAAATATATATATGTACATACATGTATATGTGTATATATATATGTGTGTGTGTGTATGTGTGTATGTATGTATGTATGTGTGTGTATGCATGTATGTGTGTGTGTATGTATGTGTGTGTGTGTGCATGTAAGTATGTATATATGCGTGTGTGTGTGTGTATGTGTGTGTATGTATGTGTGTGTGTATGTGTGTGTATGTATGTATGAATGTATATATGTATGTGTATGTATGTGTGTGTGTATGTATGTATGTATGTATGTGTGTGTGTGCATGTAAGTATGTATATATGCGCGTGTGTGTGTATGTGTGTGTGTATGTATGTGTGTGTGTATGTGTGTGTGTATGTATGTATGTATGAATGTATGTATGTATGTGTATGTATGTATGTGTGTATGTATGTATGTGTGTGTGTGTGTGTGTGTGTGTGTGTGTGTGTCAAATTCCACTCGTTACTCAACCCGAACCTATATTAGAAGACACTTGTCCAAGGCGCCACACATTTGGGTCAAAATCAGCTTTCAAATCACAGCCAGGACATTACTTGTTGTTGTTGCTGTTGTTGTTGTTGCTGACTTGTCGTTCGTTTTTAAACGTATTTCCTTTTTTTTCTTTTAATCTAGATTCAAGCCTGATTTGAAACCCATTCACTGTTCATTGTATTGACTGCTTGGAGAGGGAGAGAGAGGGAGAGAGGGAGAGAGAGAGAGAAAATAATAGAAAGAAGCGAAATACAATAACAACAGAAGAAAAATAAACAACAAACAAACAAAGAACAAAAGAGCAAAATCCAAAACTATCAGGAAAGGCAAAAAATATAATACGTTGATTCCTTAACAATTTGCTAATTGAGATAATGAAGCCGTCGTCGACTGAGAGAAGTCTTCAAGACACAAAAGACAACTGGGACAATGTGAATGATGCCGACAGCGACGGTGAGATTGCAGAACTTGGTAACGATGACGATTTACTTGCGGATCCTAGCAACCTCGGTCGGATGCTGCAAACTATTCCTAAAGGCAAATACTCAGAAACGCAGAGGGACGCTGAAATTTACTGCAGCAGCCAGCAGTATATGTCGAAGGAATTTCTGACACAGACCGACGGGGCCAAATGGCAGATATCGGGTCAAATCGATGACAAAATTAACACCAACAATGCCTTGCGTGATTGTTTGGGTCTTTACAAGTCACAAGAAAGCATTTGGCAGAATAGTGACGAGGACCTTGTTGATAGGGAGGAGGAAGAAGAGGAGGATAGAAGCCAGAACCCTAATTATACCCCGACAGCCGTTGACTTTATTCACGAACCTATCCCACATATTTGGGACCTTTCTTCTTGTGGTTCTACAAATCTGACAAACAGGGTTGATTTTAACATTCCGAACTCATCGGATGACTCTGAAACGTGCAAGGGTAAAAGCCCGGACTCAATCGAAATAATGGCACCAGATTCTCAGCTCCAAAAATTTGCTCCGTGTTTTGTCACAAGCAGTTTGGATGATAGGGACGATGCCCCTACATCCACTTTGAACTCACCGTTTAAGATATTTCAAAGTCACGTTAAACCCTGCGAGGATTTAGATTGTAACAGGCTCCTACACCAGCCAAGTGTTACTCATCGATCTAAAGACAGGGAATTGCAAGATTCACCGAAGAAGAATACACCTAACCAGAACAGATTCGATCACGAGTCTTGTGATGGTTCTAAACTCGACTTGGACGAAGTTTGTGAGCTGCCATTTAGTGAAGGTAACGCCGAGGCGTGTGGTTATCAAAATTCATACTCATCTTGCATTACTGTGAGTAGTGATGATGAAAATACTTACGACAGTTCGCTCAAATCACACCATTACTATAGCAACAGATATTCACCATCTGTCGATACGCTCCAGAGAAAGTGTCATTTAAGTGAAACCGATATCACTACTCCCACCCCTGATCTTCCAGATAATGTGCTGCAAGTTTCTTATGAAGGCCACCAGAAAAATGAACGCGATCACAAGCACCAACACGACGACCTCATTGTAGTAAATAAATTGGAAGCTTACAAAGAGACGTTTGTGTTGAGTCACGGGACTAGTAATGAGACATGCAGAAGTTTTACACCAGAAACACAACACCAATCTCAATTGTGCAACATTGTAAAACCCTCACAGCATCCGGGTCTCAACCACTTATCTGTATTTCGCCCTCGAACCTCTCCTCCTCAGAGCGCCAGTGTCGTTAACTGTGTTGCTACGCTGCCTTCGCTTCCTCAGTCTATTGTTCGTTGGGACAATGCCTCGGGTTGCAGTTCAACAGACGACATGAAAGGAAACAGCAAGCCAGTATTTAAAAACCTGAATATTTTGGATGACCGACCAACCTATCCAGGAATAACAGACTCTTCAGAAAAAATAACCGAAGAGTCTTTAGGCAGACCAGAAAACATCGGTAATATATTAGTAAAAAATCCTCAGCTCGTAGCAAACACAAACAAAGATACATCTACATCCGCATGCACAAAAGCATATGCACACACAACCACAGATCTAGATACAAATACAATCATAAATACAAACACTGACCGGTCCACAGTTAAGACTGGCAAAAGTGAAACGCAATGTAGTCTGCCAAGATTTTCTACTACAGAAAAAACGCAGAGATTTCCGAATCAAGTCGACAACTCCTCCCTGAACTCAAACCCGAGGGACTATCGAACTATCCCCAACTGGGACCCTGTTGCTGTTACAAGAAATACTGTTATTACAGGGGACAATCGTAGCATGAAGAAGCTCCCCGAAGAGAAAACCCCTCACAGCGAGGGCAGAATCGTGAAGGTTGTTCAGCGAGACACTGACGAAACTGATGCAAGTGAAAAATGTATTAATGATAATAACTTACTAAATGTCGATGAGAAGTATCATAGAGAGGATGTATATAATGATGTATATAATGATGCCACTACATTATATGGATCACAGGATGGTAAAGATATCAAAAATAAAACTATTCGTCATAACCAATATACCGATAACACGCTTACATGGGGAGATGCATGTAAAGTTATCAACCCCTTGTATGAAACATGGGATAATAAAGATATGGAAAACGGAAGATGTACAAACCTCGGCTGCAAGAATAATGAAAGTATTCCCTCGAAAGATAGATATAAATCTAAAAGCGAAATCGAGAAAGAAGACAGAAGCGAAGAAAAGGAAGAAGAATCGGTTAAAAGCAACAGCAACAATAATAATGAAGATGCTGATGAATGTAATAATGTAGAAGAAACCGAAGAAAAGTGTGACCTCGTTGATACTCTGTCTCTCAACGCAGAATCTAGAGACAGTGTTAATCATTCTGGTGTTTGTAGTCTGAAGTTGGATAAGAGAAACTACTTCAGAAACAGCGACGATGATTTATTAGCTGTGACCGTTGGAGAAAAGAATTATTCTGATGCCATCGTCCCGTCTTACTATACTGCAGCGGCTGTAGTAAGTGTGGGAAGGGACGATTGTCAGATGTACGGTTCACAGAGGGAGGGGGACAGCTACAGCCAGAGTAATAGTAGTAGCTACATCTTCGATGACTTTGATTGCATGAATTCAGCCTCGCAGAACGAGACCTTTCATTTTAAAACTCAGACAGAGGAAAACCAATTGAAGAAGAAGAAGAAGAAGAAGAAGAAGAAGAAGAAGAAGGAAGAAGAGGAGGGGGAGGAGGAGAATCTACAAAACCCCATACAAGCAACAATGTTTTAGCAGAAACAGAACCAAAGCATGAGCCCATCAGCGAGCCATCTTATTGCAATAGTCTTACTAGTGAAAAAGCAAACTTCCTTCATGCAAGCAATTCACAGATGGATTTATTTAACGTCTGCAGTGACCTTTTGCCAGATTATAGCCCCACGAAAAAAGGTGAGGCAAGAAATGGTCGATTTTATCCTAATATCCTGGATGTCGGGGAGAACCAAATAAGTGAAACAATAGAAGAGCAAGTAGAAAGCAATAACATTTGTTTAGCAAAACCAACACCTATTTGTCAGCCCATTAATATTCTTCCCGAATGCGAAAATACCATCAAACGTAGCTCAGAGACGAATACTCTAAACCGTAGCCAAAAAAATATTGTCGAAACGTGCTCGAATGATTTTCGCAATTTCTGCAATAATGCGTGTGTTCTCGTCAATGAAGAAGAGGAGGTTAAAATAACAGGTCAATCCTCAAAGAATATGAACTCTGATTATAAAAACTTGGACGTAAGTCGAAATCTGATGGGCGCATGTAACAGTAATTCAGATGTAGGTGAGAATCGGCCAAACACAAATTACGGAAACTCAGGTAAAAGCGATAACAAACAAGAAGTATCATACAAAAGTAAAAGTAGTTTAACTGAAACAGAACCAACATGCCAACCCATTGAAGTTCTATCTTATTGCGATGATGCAGCCAACAAGAAGATAAGCCTTCCTTATACAAGTAGTTCACAGACGAGTATCTTCAACGGCTGCAGTGACGTCTCAGACTATAGTAAAAACAATAAAGATGTAATCAGAACTGATCGATTTTATCCCCAAATCCAGGTTGACGAGGAAAACCGAAAAAGTGAAAACAAAGAGAAGTACGTGGAAAGCAATAACAATTGTTCAGCAAAACTAGGGTTGAGGTGTCAACCCATTGTTATTCCACCTAATGACAGAGATGCCGTCATATATAATTCACAGGTAAATGTCCTTAACTACAACAGAAGTGATATTGTTGAAGTGTGTTCGAAAAACGTTCGTAATAATGTTCCTGTTGACGACAATGCAGAAGAAGGGGATAACGAAGCGAGCCACTCTACAAACATGAACACAAATTATAGGACTTTAAGCGTTAAACGAAATGCAACTGACGAAGATTACAGTAACCCTGATGGAATGCAGACGAATTCCAGGAGGGGAAATTCAGATGAAAGTGAAGATCCAATGAACGCCAATCGCAGTAAGACAGACGTAAAGGGAAAGTGGACAAACACGAATGTTCGTGGAAACTTAATGAATTCGAATTATGTAAATTTGCATATAAGTGATAATTGTTTGAATGAAAATTGCAGGAACTCAGAAGTTTGCGGAAATCAGACGAACACGAATCACAAAAAGGAGAAGGCAGAGGAAGAGAGGGAAAAAGAAGAAGATGAATCTATGAAACCCGACAACAGCACGAGTGGTTTAGCTGAAACGGACCCTAGATGCCAACCCACTGAAGTTCCATTTCTGTACTATCCTGCAGCCAGCGAGAAAGAAAATGTTTATCACAGAAGCTGTTCCAAGATGAATAATCTTAAGGGTTGTTGTGAGGCTGAATTAGACGATGAACACACCAATAAAGATGTACTCAGAAATGATGAATTTTATCTTAAAATCCAAGTAGATGAGAAGAGGAGGAATGAAAAGAAAGCAGGGAGTGTGGAAAGCAATGACTGCTATTTAGCAAAATCACAGTTTATTAGTCAATCCGTTGTTGATTCACTTAAAAGCAGAGATGTCCTGGAACACAGTAGAAGTGACGCTGGTAAAACATGCTCGAATAACGCTAGCAGTTTTTACAATGATAGAGCTGTCTTCACCAATTCAGATGAGGATTATGAAAGAGCCGAATCCTTAATGAGCACCAACGTGAATAACAGAAATTCTGACGTAAGTGGAGAACAAACGATGAGAGTCAATCACGGAAATTTGTACGTAAGTGGAGAACAAACGATGAGAGTCAATCACGGAAATTTGTACGTAAGTGGAGAACAAACGATCCCAAATTACGGAAACTTGGATGTAAGCGGCCAACAACAAAACGGAGACTCAAACTTGAACGGAACTCGAATGAAAACAAGCTACAATAAACCTGAAGGAAAAGAAGAAGAAGAAGAAGAAGAAGAAGAAGAAGAAGAAGAAGAAGAAGACGACCAACAAGGACAAGAATGTTTGGAAGTCGACGATAGAAAGAAAAGTTTAGTTGGAATGGAATGTCATCGTGATGTCGTTCTGTTGACGTGTAGTGATGCAACCATTGAAAGAACAAGCGTTTCTCACACAAGCAGTTCACAGATGGTCGTCTTTAACGACGGCACTAACGCTGTCTCAGATTATGGTCCCACCCACGAAGATGTGACAAGAAATGATCGATTTCACCCTACAATCCTGGCTGGCGAAGAGGATCGAAGAAGCAAAACTGAAGGGGAGGAGTGTGTGGAAGTCGATAACAGCAGCATACGTTTAGAACCAGCAGACTCGTGTAAAGGTGTCACATGTAGATCACAGGCGAATATCCTTAACCAGAACAGAAATGATATTATCGAAGCGTGTTCAGGTGAGGTTCACAATTTCTGCAATGACGTCCCTATCCTCAAAAATGTAGAAGAGTTCAAAGAAAAAGTCCAATCCTTAAAGCGTACGAACTCAGATTATGGAAATCCGCACGCAAGTCAAAATCCGACGAAAGAAAATCCCAACAACCCAAATGTATGTGGAAATCGAATGAATGCTAATTACGGAACATCAGGTGTAAATGGAAATTTGACAAACAAAAACTGTGGAAAGTCAGACATCACTAAAATTCCAACAACAGAAGAAAATTGTGGGAAATCGAAAGAAAGTGGCAAACTGGTCGACGCAAATTTCAATGAGTTAAACGTAACTACAAATCAGATGAACACAAGTTATAGAATCTCAGAAGTAAGTGGAAAACTAACGAAGGAAAAGCTCAGCATCACGGAAGACGGCAACGATGAGGAAAAAGAAAAATCTAATAAAATTCACAAAAGTACGAAAAATTTAGTTGAAACGGAACGGAAGCGTCATCTGGTTGAAGTTTCGTTAATGTGCAATGAATGCAACGGGAATGCAAACTTTTCTCACACAAGCAGTTCACAGACAAAGATTGTTAATGGCTGTAGTTGCACCAATAAAAATGTTGTCAGAAACGACGAGGAGAAGCAAAGAAGACAGAAGGTCGAAGAGCACGAGAAAAACAATAAGAGAAGAAAAGCAGAGTGGAAGTGTCAGTCTGTTGTAAGTCTATCCAGAGACAGAGATGTTAGCATACACGGCTTACAGACGAATATCATGAACTGTGGCAGAAACGGTTTTGTCCAAACGTTTGCGAATGATGTCCTTAATTTCTGCAATAATGTCCATGCAGTCGGCAATGTAGAAGAAAAGGAAAACGAATCAGGGCATTGTTCAGCGAGGATAAACTCAAAATATGGAGATTCAGGCGTTTGTCGAAACCCGACGAACGCAGACGTATGTGGAAATTGGAATAACACAAATGATGGAAACTCGGTAAATTCAAAATGCAAAAAATCAGAAGCGAACGGGAGTCAGACAAAAGCAGACGACAAAACCCCAGAAAAAGGAGATAAGGAAGGAGAAGGGAAACTAGTAAGGAAAATCCTCAAAGGCAACGGTGAAATAGAAACAGACCGTCACACCATTGAAGGTCATTACGGAAATAATGCAGCCAGCGACAGAGCCAACATCTCTTACAGAAGCAATTCACAGATGGATAGATTTAATGGTGACACCAATAGTGACGTCACCAATGATCGATTTTATCCCCAAACCCAGGAAGACAAGGAAGCCCGAATAAGCCGAAAAGAAGGAGGGCATACGGAAACTGATAACTGCCGCAGCTCTTTAGCAAATCTTGGTTCCCTATGTCAACCAGTTGGTATTCCACTTATTTGCAGTGATGCCATAAGCAGCTTGCAGACGAATGTCTTAAATCAGATCAGTAATGACCGTGTCGAAGGGGGTTCAAATAACGTTTACTCTTTTTGCAATAATGTCCCTGCTCTCATCAGGGCACAAGATGACGAAACAAATCAAAGCTCAAACAGGATGAATGCAACTAACGGAAACTTGGATGTAAATCGAATTACATCCAATTGCGGTAAGTCAAACGACATTGGGAAGCGGACGAATTCCATCTGCGGGAAATTAGAGGCAGAAGAAAATCGGGTGGACGCCAGTTGTGGAAACTGGAATGTAAATGGAAAAAGAACGAGTGAATATTGTGAAAATATGCACGTAAGTGGAGATCAACCGGGAAACGCAGACGTAAGGGAACATTCTAGAAATTCGAATTACGTTTACTCAGATATAAGCGGGGATAGAGTGAATTTATATCACGGAAAATTAGAAAACGGAGATAAGGAAGGAGAAGAAATGTCAATGAAAATCCACAAAAGCAACAATGATTTAGTTGAAACGGAACCGGAGCGCCATCCAAGAGAGGTTCCATTTCCATGCAATATTACAGGAAACGCGAAAGCAAACTTGTCTGAGGTAAACAGCTCAAAGGTGAATAGCTTCAACGGTTGCAGAGACGTTGTCTCAGATACTGGCCTCGTCATTAAAAATGCAACTAGAGATGATCGATTTTATCTGAAAACCATGCCTGGCGATGAAGATGAAAGGGAAAAGGAAGTGGAAGTAGAATACGTGAAAACGTTCAATAGCAACAGTTCTTTAGCAAAACTAGAGTTAAGATGTCAGCCCGTTGATAATTCAACTCTGGATTCGCATACCACAGTACATAAGTCACAGGAGGCTAGCTTAAGCAACAACAGCAGCAGTGATATCGTCGTTGGACGTTCGAATGTCAGTCGAAATTCTGGCAGGGCTATCCCTTTTCTTAACAATGCGGAAGATAATTCACCAAGAAAGTTCTCAAACGGAACTAACCCAAATTACGGAAACTCAGACGTAAATGGAAATTTAACGAATAGAAATTACGGAAATTCGGAATATGAAGATAAGGATCAAGAAATATCTAAGAAAATCGACAACAGCAACAATTATTTAGGTGAAGCGCAACCTAAGCATAATCCCACGAAGGTCCCATTTCTGTGCAATGCTGCAACAAGCAAGAGGACAGACTTTCCTTACACAAGCAATTCACTGATTCACAACTCTCATGGCTGCACTGATGTTGTCTCAGATTATAACCTCATTGAGGAAGATGTGGCCAGAGATGATCGATTTTCTCCTAAAACCCAGGCAAACAAGGAGGCCCGAGGAGGTCAAAAGGAAGGAGAGTATGTGAAATCCGACAAGAGCAGAAACAGCTCTTTACCTACAATAAGTCCTGTTTGCCAGCCCGTGGCTAATCCACCTGGATGCAGTGATGCCATAAATTGCTCACAGAGCAGTAATGATGCTGTGA
>NC_043026.1:2468672-2496172 GCF_006345805.1 Octopus sinensis
AAATAGTAAAGAGTGAAAAAACGACAGAAGGCTTAAATGTTAAAGAATATATATATTTGTGTCAAAATGTCTGGAGAATATTGGAAAAATTTTTTTCCCTCCTTATAATGACATAATTTTATAATTTTTAAAGAAATACCGGTTTCGCAGTTAGCACTTCAAATTTCTTGTGACTTAATGTTTATTTTTAATAGCGTAATCCTTGTATTTTTGCTACGAAGAGTTCTAAATAAGGGAAGGTAGTGAGTGATTTCTTCCGGTGTAAGGGAGATAATCGCTTAAAAAAATTTATGCATATATATATACATATATATATACATATAGAGGGAACCCGTGGAAGAGGTAGACCCAGGAAAACCTGGGACGAGGTGGTGAAGCACGACCTTCGAACTTTAGGCCTCACTGAGGAAATGACCAGCGACCGAGACCTTAGGAAATATTCTGTACGTGAGAAGACCAGGCAGGACAAGTGAGCCCAGCCCACTTATGAATGCCTTTCCTCCCTTGGACACAAAGACCTGTTGAGGCAAGCGAAGTTGATATAGAACCTCATCCGACGATAGGCACCCATGCCAACCCCCTTTGCTTGCGAAGACATGTTGGGGCAAGCGAAATCGAAATCGAAACCGAATTGAACCAGCCAGGATCCCTGGTCTGGTGGTACGTAAAAAGCACTATCCGACTCGTGGCCGATGCCAGCACCGCCTCGACTGGCTTCCGTGCCGGTGGCACATAAAATACACCAATCCGACCGTGGCCGTTGCCAGCCTCGCCTGGCACCTGTGCAGGTGGCTCGTAAAAAGCACCCACTATACTCACGGAGTGGTTGGCGTTAGGAAGGGCATCCAGCTGTAGAAACATTGCCAGATAAGACTGGAGCCTGGTGCAGCCTTCTGGCTTCCCAGATCCCCGGTCGAGCCGTCCAACCCATGCTAGCATGGAGAACGGACGTTAAACGATGATGATGATGATGATGATATACAAGATAAGAAAATCGAGAAATACATCTAAATCAAATATCAATTACCAGATAATACTCAATCACATACTTTATTAAACCACCACATAAGAGACTGTAGGGTTAAATATAAAAAGCAGAACAAATCAGTGTACATAAAGGAATGTACATAAAAAAGTGTACATAAAAGAGTAATGTTGTATAATAAGTAGAATATATATAAAAGAGAATATAAATACAAGTAAATATAAATATAAGTATAAATTAGATCTTACAGCTGTTTTGGCCTTGTCGATAATTATGTCTCATTTTACCAATATTAGCCCTTTATGGTTGGTCAATATATAGATATAAATGAGACATTAACAAAAATATCACAAGGCCTCTTTGGAGATTATGTAATATAACACAGTCTACACATATACCCACATGGGTGTGGATGCGTACCCACAATACAACATATATATATACATATGAGTGCATATACTCACACTCCTATACATATAAAAAAATATACATTTACATAATGATATAAATAAATAATATAAATTAGTAAACATATATATGTGTTCCACACCCAATGTCTCAGTTTTTCGACTTAATATTGTGATAATAAACATACACAAATTAATACCTAGATGTAAATATACATAGTCAATAGTACATTATATTACTTCATAATAGTTTCCAAAGTGTCATTAAAGTTAGTATCATTATCGTTGTCAATATAATTAATGTTATCATTGTTATCATTCATAATATTATTAATAACTCTTACATTATGATCCAGAGCAGAATATATGTATGTCCGTGTTCCAGTTAATAATTTTCCTTATGGCATAAATATACTATTGGATTTGAATTTAAAGTTATCATTATCTTCCTCACGGTTGGTCAATTGAGAACCGCCCGACCTCCACCACACCATACTAGCAAAACATACACATCCACATCTAACCCTAAACCCATACATCCACACAGAAACTCACACACACATGTACACACACATGAATACACCCCGACACATCTCTCCAATAAATTGGAGAGTGCATTTCTGTCATTGTATTGCTTATAGACATATCAGTACAGGCAGCAGTGTCTAACACTAACACACACACTCACACGCATATCCGCATACACGCATAAATATTAATACACACACACACACACACAACAGGCTTCTTTCAGTTTCCGTCTACCAAATCCATTCAGCTCTGATTTGAAACTGGAATTATGTGGTTGGGAAGCAAAGCCCTTACCACACGGCCAAGACCTTACCTACCAGCCACTCCTGTGTCTGTTCCTTTAAGGGAATACCAAGTTCAAGCCCATGTTCTTTTCTCTCTTTATACATTGGTCTGATCAATAAGTATTCGAACATGTTGTCATAGTAACGAAGCTAAAGCACACAGAAGCACACGAAGCTAAAGCCACTTGGTACATATTGACCTTGAACTCTGCTGTGCTTGCACACTAAGTTTTAACGTTCTAGCTCACTTCCGCTGTTTATAGCAGTGCTTGGAAGGACGGTGTGTAGCGTGTGATTGTTGCAACGACCACAACAGAGAAAGTTGGGCAGAGAATCTGCATCAAATTTTGCCAAAAGCTTAGCGATCCCTGCTCAGGGGCCTGCACAAAGTTTTCAAAAAGTTCTTATTGTTTCCGACACAATGAAGAAGATCTGCAACTGAAACCTGGGTGGTTTTTTTTTTTTGTCAATTGAAAGCAGTTTTGGCAGAACCTTAGTAGACATGCACCTCATACCCAAATCTTCAGTGATAAAGGACTGAACTGAACTAGAACTAATCCGCACATCCTCTGATAACTCTGGATGGTGATTCGATGGGTTCCCTCCTCGGCTGCATACACTGTCATGTTTTTCTCTGTTCGACTGGTTGCGGGTCTCCCAGAATGCTCGTCAATAAGGACATTTTTTCAGCCATCTTGGAAATGTTTCAACCACTTGTAGACCTGTGTTTCCTTCATACACTCCTCTCCATACACTTTCTGCAACTTTGTGTAAGGCCTCTGAGCAGGTATCACCATGACAACTTTCTCTGTCATGGTCAATGCAATGATCACACACTACACACCTTCCTTCCAAGCACTGCTGTAAACGGTAGAAGGGAGCTAGAACGTTAAAACTTAGTTCACATGCACAGCAGAGGTCAAGGTCAATCTGTACCAGGTAGCATTAATTTCTATGGCAACGGTCTGGATACTTATTGTTCAGAACTTGTATAGGTGTGAGTGAATCTGTGTGTGTGTGTGTGTTCCTCGAAATTGCAGGCCTTGTGCTAAAATTTGAAATTTTACCCTTCCCCTTCTTATTTTTACTATCTTCTTACTTTTTAGAGAGGCATTTCAACTACAAAGGGAACTTTAGATGGAAG
Source organism: Octopus sinensis (assembly GCF_006345805.1). Taxonomy (NCBI): domain Eukaryota; kingdom Metazoa; phylum Mollusca; class Cephalopoda; order Octopoda; family Octopodidae; genus Octopus; species Octopus sinensis. The sequence goes on from NC_043026.1 coordinate 2,472,024, forward strand.
AAACCTTTAGAAGATTGTTCTGTGACTGTGAGGACGAATTCAGCAGAAACAGGTAAACTAAAGCAGTATGATTACCATTGTTGTTTGACCTCCTCATCAGGCTCGCCTTGGCTGTGGCCTTCTCATCATTTATTTAGATTTAGCCTTGAGATGAATTGTTAAGAAGATAAGAATGTCCTTCAGTGGCTTAGTGGTTAGGGTGTTGGATTCACGACCGTAAGATTGTGGTTTCCATCCCTGGACTGGGTGAGCCATTGTGCTCTTGAGCAAAACACTTCATTTCACATTGCTCCAGGCCACGCAACTGTAGATATGAGTTTAGCCCGGGGAGAGGGATGGGCTCTGCCAGGCTTTCTCACCCCAATGACAGCCAAGGGGTTTAGGGACTTGGCATTGTCATTACCTTGTCAGTAGCCCAGTGAATAAGAATACCTTGCTGCAGGGTTATCATTATCAGGGAGAGAACTCATGACAAGAAAGACCCTAAACTGAGAGACAGGATCTGGCAGTTATTGCTCCCAAGAAGACAAAAAGTCATCTTCCTCAAAGCAACAACTGAAAGTGTGCTATTTTAGGGATCTGAAAGTTGGACCCTAACAAAAATGTTGCAGGAACTTCTAGACAGATGCTACACCCACTAACTCTGACGTGTACGAAAATATTGAGTGGCAACAGAGGGTGACCAGTAAAGACCTCTATAGGAGACTTTCCCCTGATAGCAAAGGTGGTCAGAGCTGGAAGACTGTGTTTTGCTGGGCACTGCTACCAGGCCAGAAGCGAATGCATCAGGGATGTGTTACTCTGGTTACCAACACATGACCAAAGAAGCAGAGACTGACTGGCCACAACATATGTTAACAGACCAAGGGGCGACACTGGCTCATCGGTTTCCAAGTTCAAGTCAGCAATGGAAGGCAGAGACTCTTGCAAGAATGCCTGTGCAGATGAAAGAAACTCAATCTAAGAGGTAGACTAGCATTTTAGAAATAAAGATCCCTAGTTCAATTTGTGTCTGGTACCCTGTACCTATTAAGAGATAGGAATCAGCATGGATGTGTGGTAAGAAGCTTGCTTCCCAATCACATGGTTTGGGGTTCAGTCCCACTGCATGGCAGCTTGACCAAAGCCTTGTTTTGAATTTGGTATGCAGAAATTGAAAGAAGCCTATCATGTATGTATTTATATACATACATATTTATAAACAAGGTGCAGGTATGGCTGTGTGGTAAGAAGCTTGCTCAACCACATGGTTTCAGGTTCAATCCCACTGCATGGCACCTTGGTCAAGTGTTTTCTGCTATAGCCTCAGGCCTTATGATTGAATTTTGTATGCAGAAGATCCTGTCTGAGTCCCTGTAGAGGTCTTTATTGGTCACCCTCTGTTGCCACTCAATATTTCAGTGCATGTCAGAGTAGCATCCATCTTGTAGTTCCTGCAACTTTTTTGCCAGGGTCCGAGTTTCAGATCCCTAAAATAGTACACTTTCAGCCATCGCTTTGAATATCATGACTTTTTGTCTTCTTGGGAATGGTGACTGCCAAATCCTGTGGTGTGAAAGTTCTTGTACCACCTAACAGACAGGTGAGAAAAAACATTTGATAACAATTACAATCAGGTATTTGGCCAGTCAAAGTGTAAAATGTACAATAATCTATGTTTTAAAAGAAAGTTTGAACTTCAGTCTGGTACTATATAAAGACCCAAGAGTGAGACGCATGGATTCTAGAACAAAATGATGAAATCAGAATATAGGGTGGATGTAGATATTATAACTGTGCATACTTAACTGGTACACTTAAGTTTAAATATAAAGGCAGTGAGTTCAAGTCCATTCTGATACTGTGTATAGGCGCAGGAGTGGCTGTGTGGTAAGTAGCTTGCTAACCAACCACATGGTTCCGGGTTCAGTCCTACTGCGTGGCATCTTGGGCAAGTGTCTTCTGCTATAGCCCCGGGCCGACCAATGCCTTGTGAGTGGATTTGGTAGACGGAAACTGAAAGAAGCCTGTCATATATATGCATATATATATATGTATGTATGTATGTGTGTTTGTGTTTGTCCCCCTAGCATTGCTTGACAACCGATGCTGCTGTGTTTACGTCCCCGTCACTTAGTGGTTCGGCAAAAGAGACCGATAGAATAAGTACTGGGTTTACAAAGAATAAGTCCCGGGGTCGATTTGCTCAACTAAAGGCAGTGCTCCATAATGATGATAATGATGATATATGATAATGATGATAATATGATAATGATGATAATGATGATAATGATGATAATAATGATAATGATGATAATGATGATATGATGATATATGATAATGATGATGATGATAATGATGATAATGCCCAACACAAAATGGAGATTTGGCCTCTGATGTCGCAACAAAATTGAATTCTTCTTTGTTGGTTTACACACACAAACACATACATGTATAGAGAGAGAGAGAGACATAGAGTATGATAGCACACACACACACACACACAGGGTTGGCCGGAAGTCACTGGACAGTAATCAAATTCCATAAATACTTAATAATCAACTTTTATTTATTCCTTCCAATTATGAATGTTTAATAATTTTGAATCCTGTCAGATAAAATCACTGCTTTTTTGTTTTCCACATTTGTCTATTTATTAGTGAAGTCTCATATAAAATCATTTTTTGTCTTAATCTTGGAATTTTGATTTACTGTCAGGTGTACATGTATGTATGTATAAATGTATGTATGTATGTATGTATGTATGTATGAATGTATGTATGTATGTAATATAAAAAGCAGAACAAATCAGTGTACATAAAGGAATTTACATAAAAAAGTGTACATAAAAGAGTAATGTTGTATAATAAGTAGAATATATATAAAAAAGAATATAAATATAAGTATAAATTATATATTTATATTTACTTACATTTATATTCTCTTTTTTATATATATTCTAATTATTATACAACATTACTCTTTTATGTACACTTTTTTATGTACATTCCTTTATGTACACTGATTTGTTCTGCTTTTTATATTTAACCCTACAGTCTCTTATGTGGTGGTTTAATAAAGTATGTGATTGAGTATTATCTGGTAATTGATATTTGATTTAGATGTATTTCTCCATTTTCTTATCTTGTATTAGTAATTTGTGGTAAATCATTTTACCTTTGCCCATATAATGCAGTAAATGAATTGATTGCATCGCAATTATTAACATTTATGTATTAACTTTGTTGGGTACTTCACTAGCAGTATATTGGATATATGTTATTCCATGGAGGTTTGCATTTACAACCCCTATCTCAATTTGTATATATACATATATATATATATTGAAATGGATAAATGAATTATCTTGTTACGGATTATTCAAATGATAACCGATACCTGGGTAGCAAAAATCACAACAGAAAAATCACGGTTGTGCTTACGACCATGGGGCATAAAAACCGTGCCATAGTGCGGAAATTTGAAGTTTTATATATTTAGTGAAGGAAGAAATAAAAAGGAATTTTGTTAAATCTTCGTTCAGCTCCATTTCTTCCTTCACTAAATATATATATATATATATATATATATATATATATATATTAGAAGGTTTGGAGGTGGTGTACAGGTATTATATATTAGAAGAAATCTGGATGGTTTTATATTTACAGATTTTTATTAATGTCGCATGTTTTCATAAATCATAGATTAGTGGTGTATAAAACCATCCAGATTTCTGAGTTCCTTATTTCTTCTAACATATATATATATATATATACACATATATATTACTTTTTTCTAATTTATGTATGTATGTATATATGTGTGTGTGTGCATGTGTGTGTATGCATGTGAGTGTATGCATGTTTCTATATATATGTATGTGTTTGTGTGTGTATATATATACTCTTTACTCTTTTACTCTTTTACTTGTTTCAGTCATTTGACTGTGGCCATGCTGGAGCACCACCTTTAATCAAGCAAATCGACCCCAGTACTTATTCTATCAGTCTCTTTTGCCGAACCGCTAAGTAACGGGGACATAAACACACCAGCATCGGTTGTCAAGCAATGCTAGGGGGACAAATACAGACACACAAGCACACACACGCATGTATATATATACATATATACGACGGGCTTCTTTCAGTTTCCGTCTACCAAATCCACTCACAAGGCTTTGGTCAGCCCGAGGCTATAGTAGAGACACTTGCCCAAGGTGCCACGCAGTGAGACTGAACCCAGAACCATGTGGTTGGTTAGCAAGCTACTTACCACACAGCCACTCCTATATATATATATATATATATATATATATATATATATATATAGAGAGAGAGAGAGAGAGAGAGAGAGAGAGAGAGAGAGAGAGCAAAGACACTAAGGTGTAATTTGAAGGAAATCCAGTAGCTATTTCTGGCAGGATGAGTGACCACATTGACACAGTAATCAAATATAGTGCAGATGTAAAAAAAAAACAGACAAAAATAAGCAGAGAAATAAAGGTTTGTAGTTCAAATAGAGTTGGGTACCCTGTAAACACCCAGGAATAAAACATAAAGTGCTTATAACGACAGAGAGATGTAAGTATTAAGAAATCCTCCATGTTGAGGTTTATGACAAGTCCTGAAAATGTTCAAGTTTAATGCCTGTGTGGTGACATGTAAAAGTACCTATACAGTGTCACATAAAAGTGCCATGAAAAAGTGTCATGAAAAAGTGTCAATGTGGTGTCACATAAAAGTGCCCCTGTTATACCATGTGAAAGCAGCCATGTGGTGCCATGAAAAGTGTCAATGTGGTGTCACATAAAAGTGCCCCTGTTATACCATGTGAAAGCAGCCATGTGATGCCATGAAAAGTGTCAATGTGGTGTCACATAAAAGTGCCCCTGTTATACCATGTGAAAGCAGCCATGTGGTGACATGTAAAAGTACATGTACAGTGTCACATAAAAGTGCCATGAAAAAGTGTCTATGTGGTGTCACATAAAAGTGCCCCTGTTATACCATGTGAAAGCAGCCGTGTGGTGCCATGAAAAGTGTCAATGTGGTGTCACATAAAAGTGCCCCTGTTATACCATGTGAAAGCAGCCATGTGGTGCCATGTAAAAGTACCTGTACAGTGTCACATAAAAGTGTCATGAAAGAGTGTCATGAAAAAGTGTCTGTGTGGTGTCACATAAAAGTGCCCCTGTTATACCATGTGAAAACAGCCGTTTTGGTGCCATGTAAAAGTGCCTTTGTGGCACTACATACAGAACCCAGCACACCCTGTAAAGTGGTTGGCATTAGGAAGGGCCTCATCCAACCATAGAAACCAGATCAGACTGGAGTCTGGTGCAGCTCCCCAGTTTGCCAGGTCTAGTCAAACCGTCCAACCCATGCTAGCACGGACAATGGGCATTAAATGACGATGAATAACCATAAAATTTGTTTCTTGTCTTCGGCAGCAATTGTTGATTCTCCAACAATGAATATTAGAAAGATTTTACGCATTGGGCTTTCAAAGCGACAGAAAATACCTGCACTACATCCATATATTAAGAGAAGAAGAATTGATGATGAGTGATGTATACAAGAGTTCTGTTGTTTATACTTTATACTTTTTATACCTTTTAGCACTTACGTTCAAAGTGTCCAGATCTGATCTCTCACACTTATCCTACCATGTCATTCTAAAAGTAAGCAATCACATCATCAAAATCTTGAAGCTTCAAGCAATTGCATGATTCATTTAAAGTAATATAAATACATTCGACAGAGTTACCTGAATGCTAAAGGGTTAAGGAAAGAGTAGTGGTGATGGTGGTGGTGATGGATTTGTGGAGTATTTTAGGGTTTTCAGTTTTCTATAGCCCCAAGATGACCATAATTTGTTAGTGGATTTGGTAGACAGAAACTGAAAGTCTCCTGTAGTTTATAAATATGTGTGTGCGTGTGTGTGTGTGTGTGAGAGAGAGAGAGAGAGAGAGAGAGAAAGAGTGTGTGTGAGTATGTATGTATATGAGTGTAAGTGTGCATGTGTGCGTGTGAAAGTGTGAGTGTGTGTATGAACATGAGTGTGTGACTCTGTGTGACTCTGTGTGTATCTGTGTGCATGCGTTTCTGTCTCTTTGTCTTGATATTGCATGAGACTCGTAAACGAGTGTCACTGTCGTACAAGCAGTGTCATTCATTTCCAGTATTCTGTGAGAACATGGCTGACCATAGGAAAATGCTACCTTGCTTGGAAGGGCAGCTGGTTATAGAAAATCTGCCTCAGACTCTGTCCAATCCATGCAAGCCTGGAAAAGTGGGCACTAAACGATGATGATGATGATGATGATGATGATGATGATGATGATGATGGTTGCTGTTGTTGTTGTTGTTGTTGTTATGGTGGTGGTTGCCTGACCCAAAGTTAGCCTTGCTGAATGAGACATTCCATCAAAGACATTCCTACCATGACCACCTTGCCATTTTGTGTAGCCAAGACTACATTATTCAAGGCGTCCCTCCATTTTTTTTTTGAGACATGATGATGCGATTTCACTGCCAATTGTAGCAAGTCAAGCCACCACTTAGAAGTTCCCTTCAAATGACATGGCAAGTTGTGGGGGAAAAAGACCAAAATACTCCAGATCTGTTAATGTTAAATTAAAATTTTGTTGTTGTTGTTGTTATTGTTTAATCCTGTCTTTTATTCCGGCATCGAGTCTCTAGGACTACATTATCTAATGTGTCATTTCTTCTTCTTTTAAGATATAAGAGCTGTGTGTCATGTTCTTGAGCAAGACTCTTTATTTTCACCTTGCTCCAGTTCACTCAGCTGTAGAAATGAGTTGCAACATCACTGGTTTCCAGCTGTATCAGCCCCTTTGCCTTTCCCTTGGACAACATCAGTGATGTGTAGAGGGGAGGCCGGTATGCATGGGTGACTGCTGGCCTTCCACAAAACAACCTTGCCCAGACTTGTGCCTTCATCAGTGAAGGGGGATCTTTACACAAGAAAGCAATGTGATTAAGTTATCGTTACTATTTCCTACAAGTGGCCACATAAAGCTGCTTTGTTAGTTTCTGGTGCTGCCATTCAAGTGGAGGTGTATGACCTCTAGTGGAGGTGCATTGCTTAGTGGTTAGGGTGTTGGACTCATTCACAACCATAAGATTGTGGATTCAATTCCTGGACTTGAGCAAAACACTTCATTTCATGTTACTCCAGTCCACTCAGTTGGCAAAAATGAGTTATCCTGTGATGGACTGGTGTCCGGTCCAAGTGAGGAATTTATACACCCTGGAAACCAGGAGACTGGCCCTTATGAGTTGGCCTGACTCAAGAAGGTAACCTTCAACTAAGTTTACTTATCTCCAGAGTGTGCATCTAAGCCTATATTGCCTAAGTTCCAATTCGGACCTATAATCAAATAGAGGTTCCAGCCATAGACATCCCATCTTTATTTAGTCAGCGTATCTAAGAATACTCATTGAATACATTTAGGGGTTCATTCCAAAGTTGGTCAGAATGGTTTCTTCTGGTCAGTGTCATAACACATTAAGGATTCTTCTGGGTGGGTCATTGGTCCTCCACAGAATAGTCAGGTGATAGGGCAGCTATCCTGATGATGTGCTGTGGGTCACCATTTGTCTGGGACCTCGTCAGAACACCAAGAATACCAGAACACCCAGGGTGGCCCTTGCCAGGAGCAAAACTCCAGATGGTAGTGCTCTCTTGGATCTATGGAGCATGCAAAGCCCCGTCACTATGACAAGAGCAGAGCCAGGAGGGAGATGCAGAGAGGTTGGCACAGAATTACCAGCGATGGAGAGCACTGGTCAGCTGTACACATGATGATGCCTCTGGGACCAGCATCCTGGGATGACCCCAGCCCCTTTAAGCAAGCATCTAAAAATCCATTATTCAATGTGTCATTCCTTGTTGGCATCAACTTTGACAAAACAATTCTATGATCAAATAGATGTTCCATACATGACCAACCTGTCTTTATTCAGACATAGCGTTTATGGAAGACTACATTATCCTTTCTTCTTAAACAGTTAGATGCCATTTTAGGGAAGCTTGGCTGTTGTTTCTTTTTCAGCAGACTGAGTGATTAAATAAAACTTCATGTACAAGTGTTAAGGGTGTAGTGTTGTGGTTGTGTTATATCAATAACACACACACACACACACGCATTCATACACACACACACACACACACACACACACATACACACTCATACACTTATGTATGCACATACACACACATAGGCACACACACATACACACATAACATACACACATACACACATGCACATACACACATGCCCACACACATGCACACATAACATACACATGCACACACACACACACACACACAAGCACACACACACACACACAGAGGTTGAGTTCTGAGATGAGAAGTTAAGCCAGCCCTCTTCCTTCCAATCAATTCATCACAACACATTTTTTTCTCTCCCCATTTTTTCCCCTCTCAATCCTTCTTGTGGAAGAGCAGAGGCACAAAACATCAAAGACATTTTCAGTCTTCCTGGGCATCAAACTAATACACCTGATTGCTGTTCCTTCACCTGTCTTTGTCTTTTGCTTTCTATAAATTTGAACCACACACACATACTCTCTCACTCTCTCTCTCTCTATTTCACCCTCGCCCTCCTTCCCTTCTCCATCTCCTTCCCTATCTCTCTCTCCCTCGCTCTTTCTCCCCCCTCTCTCTGTGCCACATAAAAAACATCCAGGCCTCACTGTGAAGTGGTTGGCATTTGGAAGGGCATCCAGCTGAAAATCCATGTCAAAAATACCTCACCTGTACTGGTGCCATGTAAAGAACTTTCAGTTCACTCTATGCCATAAAAACCCTGCCAAAACAGACACAGTAGCCTGGTGTAGTCTTCTGCCTGGTTGGTTCCTGTCAAACCATTCAACCCATATCAGCATGGAAGACAGATGTTAAATGATGATGATGATATATATATACACACACATAGATAGATAGATTTTTTTAGGAAGTTGATTGTTATGGCTGGTCAGAGGGTAACCATTGGTTTCACACCTATAAAGTGCTTGGCTGTATAGGTGACTCGTCACACTCAAATGGCTGAAGGCACATAGTCTTTGTAGAACCGGAGGAAGGAAGACATCATGGTCAGTTAGGTTTGTAAACAAAAAACATACAACTAAAAAGGCCATGCAGTAGGTGTTTTCAGACAGGACAGGGTTATACCAGTTACATCAGTTCCAATCGTTGTGATATTCAAAGTTGTTGTTGTGGCTCAATTTGGTGAATGAGGAATTCCATGCTTGTAACAGAAAATGTGTCAGATGAGAACGTTGACTAAATACCTCTTTCCTGGAGTTTAAAAAGGCTCCAGGTTGAGTAAGTTTTTTGTAGGATTCTTGCTCTCTCTCTGCCAAGCAAAGCTGACATCATTTGCTCCCATTTATATATGTCCCCGGTTCAAGGAACTTCCATTTTATTATGTGTAGGGTGCCCTCTTCTAAGCCCCATATGTGGCTGGCCAGGGGCATGATGTTGCACCTGTATTACTGCTCTGATGTTTTATAGTGCTTCTTTTATGGATATATGAACTACTGATGATAGATAAGGGTTAGGGTTACATACAGACATACATACATGCACACACATACACACACACTCACACACACACACACACACACAGACACACACACACACTCACACACACACACACACACACACACACACACACACACTGAAAAATAGCAAAAGATTAAAGGGCAATATTTTTTGTTTCCTATAAAAAAAAATTTTTTTATTCATTTCAGTTTTAATATAAATAAAAAGAAAAAAAATCGTTTTTTCTTATTCTTGTTGTTGTTGTTGGCTGTTGTCTGTTATTAAAATGAAAATAAAAACAAAGTTCAATATGAATAATAAAAACTCTTTCAACTGTTCAGCTGTTGTCATAATTATTGTTGTTGTTGTTGTTCTTTAGTCAGTTGGTCATCTCTGATCTGGGAGGACTCTAATGAAGGCCTCCGACTTATGACTCTCCCTTACTCTCTTACTCTTTTACTTGTTTCAGTCAGATGACTGCGGCCATGCTGGAGCACCGCCTTTAGTCGAGCAACTCGACCCCGGGACTTATTCTTTGTAAGCCCAGTACTTATTCTATCGGTCTTTTTTGCCGAACCGCTAAGTGACGGGGACGTAAACACACCAGCATCGGTTGTCAAGCAATGCTAGGGGGACAAACACAGACACACAAACATACACGCACACACACATACAAACATAACGATATATACATATATACGACGGGCTTCTTTCAGTTTCCGTCTACCAAATCCACTCACAAGGCTTTGGTCAGCTCGAGGCTATAGTAGAAGACACTTGCCCAAGGTGCCACGCAGTGGGACTGAACCCAGAACCATGAGGTTGGTAAGCAAGCTACTTACCACACAGCCACTCCTGACTGTTTCAGTTTATTTTCAGATTTGATTAATCCAGTACAACATTAATATATAATGAACTTAGTTAATTTTTTGGCTCAAAAATCAAAGAGCAAGGCCATGTAGGGGGACATGAAGTTATGTACAGGGTGGTGTTCATGTAAAGAGTTCAGGCCACTTGTGGTCAAGGGAGACTTTGAACCGAGCGGTCGTCGGCATCTTCACCATCTCGTCCGGCAGCTTACTTGTTGTATACAGTGCTCAGGTGCTGCACTACAACTCATCAGTAAAAGTAAACAAAACTGCAAGAACAGTGCATAGTAGCTTGCTAACCAACCACATGGTTCTGGGTTCAGTCCCACTGCGTGGCATCTTGGGCAAGTGTCTTCTGCTATAGCCCCGGGCCGACCAATGCCTTGTGAGTGGATTTGGTAGACGGAAACTGAAAGAAGCCTGTCGTATATATGTATATATATATACATATATATATATATATGTATGTGTGTGTGTATGCTTGTGTGTCTGTGTTTGTCCCCCTAGCATTGCTTGACAACCGATGCTGGTGTGTTTGCATCCCCGTCACTTAGCAGTTCGGCAAAAGAGACCGATAGAATAAGTACTGGGCTTACAAAGAATAAGTTCCAGGGTCGATTTGCTCGACTAAAGGCGGTGCTCCAGCATGGCCGCAGTCAAATGACTGAAACAAGTAAAAGAGTAAAATAGTAGGAAGTGAAGAGTGAATAGGTCTTTAAAAAAAACTGGGGAGTCAATGGCCTTAGGTATTCTGTTAGTGAATTTCAGGAAACATGGAAATTTTGAAGGATGTAGTGTCTCGGCAGCCAACAACTGATGTGGGTAGTTTATTCCATGCTTCGGCAATTATGAATGTGATAAATGTTCCCCAAAGGTCATTGGAACTGTGTTGTTGTTTTGATTTCGTAGCATGTCCATGAGAGATAGACACATGGAATTCAAAAAGATGCCCAAGGTTGTTGGAAAGATTATCAAATGTGTTTCATCTATTCTAAGACAGCAAAGAGTGATTTTGGGAGGAATTTAGCTGCTATTTCTAGTGGACTGATCAACCACGTAGAGGTTCTCAGATATTCAGAAAGCAAGAAAGAGAGAGAGAGAGAGTATGTGTCAATGTGTTTATTATTACTAATACCATTTTGTGCTGTACTGTACTGCAGAGGTCCCCAACCATGGGCTATGGGTCACTTGCATCCATGGGCCATGGATCATTTGGTACTGGGCTGCACAGAAAGAATAAATTTTAAAATATTATTTCTATTTTATTGACAGGAATGGCTGTGTGATAAGAAGCTTGCTTCCCAACCACATGATTCTGAGTTCCATTCCACTGCATGGCACATTGGGCAAGTGTCTTCTACTATAGCCTCTGGCCAACCAAAGCCTTGTCAGTGGATTTGGTAGACAGAAACTGAAAGAAGCCCAGTGTATATAGATAGACAGATAGATAGATATGTATATATATCTGTGTGTGTGTCTATGTTTGTCCTCCTGCCATCACTTGACAACCGATGCTGGTGTGTTTACATCCCTATAACTTAGCCATTCAGCCAAAGAGACTGATAGAATAAGTACTAGGCTTATAAAGAATAAGTCTTGGGTTCGATTTCTTCAGCTAAAACCCTTTGAAGCAGTACTCCAGCATGGCCACAGTCAAATGACTGAAACAAGTAAGAGAATAAAAGAACCGAACAACCACAGTGTGTGGAGTGTTACATTTTGGAAAGTCCCCACTTCTGCCATTGCCTGTGACTTGTCTAAATCTCAGTTTTTTCCTCAACTGATAAATTGAGCCAACAAGTTAACTGTGACAATCTAACAACACTGCTACATTTCTTTATATATATTACAATGTAATGATTGTAGAGACAAAGAGCATAATATACAATGTCATAATTACGTTGGCAATTAATATATGTAGTAATTAAGGTGGTGAGTTGGTAGAATTGATAGAATGCCAAGCAAAATGCTTAGCAGTGTTTTGTCTGTCTTTACATTCTGAGTTCAAATTCCACCAAGGTCAACTTTAACTTTCATCGTCATGAGGTCAATAAAGTCAATACCAGTCATTAGACTGGGCTCGATGTAACTGACTCATCTCCTTCCCTGAAGTTTCTGGCCAAGTGCCAGAATTTAAAACCAATATATTACTCTTCACTCTTTTACTTGTTTCAGTCATTTGACTGAGGCCATGCTGGAGCACCACCTTAAGTCGAGCAAATCGACCCCAGGACTTATTCTTTGTAAGCCTAATATTTATTCTATCGGTCACTTTTACCGAACCGCTAAGTTACGGGGACGTAAACACACCAGCATCGGTTGTCAAGCGGTGTTGGTCGGACAAACACAGACACACAAACATACACACACATATACATACACACATATATATATATATATATATATATATATATATATATATATATATATATATATATATATACGAATGGCTTCTTTCAGTTTCCGTCTACCAAATCCACTAGGCTTTGGTCGGCCCGAGGCTATGGTAGAAGACACTTGTCCAAGGTGCCATGCAGTAGGACTGAACCCGGAACCGTGTGGTTGGTAAGCAAGCTACTTACCACACATCCACTCCAATATGTCATTATTAAATTATGTATTATATGTGTTTTATGTGCATGGTCTCCCAGACAGGAAAACAATTTTCTTGCATGAATCCAGTTCATACTGCAAAAATTGTTGGGGATTACTGCTCCACTGCACTGCATACCATCCTTGGATGGCATTTAGTGGCATACCAGGGGTTTTTTCTATGAGATAAGGTTGCTGGCCACTCATTCAATCATTCTATATTTCTGGAGAAAGGGATACGATTAGTGGTCTCCCACAGCCTTTCTCACAGGGCAATATATAAGGTATATGTATGCCTGTCTTTGTGGTAAGAAGCTTGTTTTCCAACCAAATGGTTCTGGTTTCAATTCCACTGCATGGCACCTTGGACATATCTCTTCTCCTATTGCCTTGAATCGACCAAAGCCTTGTGAGTGGATTTGGTAGACAGAAACAGAAAGAAGCTCATCATATGTGTGTGTGTGTGTGTGTGTCTTTGTGTCTGTGTTTGTCCCTCACTAACAGTTCGGCAAAAGAGACTGATAGAATAAGTACCAAGTTGAAAAATAAATAAGTCCTGGGGGCGGGGATTGATTCATTTGACTAAAAATTCTTCACGGTGGTGCCCCAGCATGGCCACATTCTAATGACTGAAACAAATAAAAGAATATATATGTATATTCTTTTATTTTTTAGTCATTAGACTGTGGCCATGCTGGGGCACCACCTTAAAGGGTTTGGTCAAACAAATTGATCCCAGTGCTAATTTTTAAGCCTGGTATTTATTTTAGCAGTCTCTTTTAGCCAAACCGCTAAGTCATGGGGATATAAACAAACCAACACCACTTGGTCAAACTGGGGCAAGGGAAGTGGGGGGGGGGCTACCATTATGATTGCATTTAAGACAAAAATCCAAAGATATTTTTTTTACATTTGTTACTTTTCATTGAATATTTATATTTTAAACGAAAATAGGTTTGGGAGTAATAAATTGGTTTTGAAACATGATTCAACTTCAATGTAGTCTACCAACATAAACAGTTTTACTTCAACTGACTTAGATGTAGTATCCATCCATGACCCTCTTTCAGGGCTTCCAACCCTAAAGGGAGGAAATAATTGTCTGACCCCAGCATCTGACTTAAATGCTTGCAAGAGAGAAGATTCTTATAGAAGCATCCAAAGTACCTCACATTGGGCTTGAAACCCAATCAATGTAATAATGAACTGGGCCGGTGCTAGGAAGTGCAGGACCCATTTAGAAAATTGTTATTGGGCACCCCCTCTATTCTACAAAAGCTAAAGATCAATGTTTTATGCTTTGTGTAGTATGCCAAACCTAACCAAAAAATGTTAAGGGCTTAAGACCCCACCATTAGCCATAATGATTTACTAAAAATTGAAAGCTCATATGAAAGTTTTAATGTTTTATTACAAGTCAAGATAAGAAAATTGTATTGAATTTGTAAATGTTTCAAAGATACAATTTCAAGTTCTCAAGTCGTGTTTTACTGAAGAGTCTAGGATAAGGGTGAAATAGCACTATCTACAACTACAGGAATGTCTAATAAAGGGATTTTATGGGAAAATGGAAGCACTCTATTTGTTGTTGTTTGTTCCTTCTTGAGCCATGCCTGGCTCATAAGGGCCAGTTTCCCAGTTTCATTGGATGGGACACTGGTCCGTCACAGGTGAGCTGCTACATGCAGGAGGAAAAAGTAAGAGAAAGTTGTGACGAAAGAGTCAACAGAAGTTCACCATTACCTTCTCCTGGAGCCACATGGAGCTTAGGTGTTTCACTCATAAACACACACATTGCCTGGTTTGAGATTCGAACCTACGATCCCTTGACCACAACTCTGCTGCTCTGACCACTAGGCCATGTGCCTCCACCAAACAACCTATACTCTTTCCCTAATAGGAAAAAGACCTCTCAAGACAAAGAAAAAGCACACACACACAAAGAAAGAGATAAGATACAAACCCTAAAACATTTCTCCCTCCTTAAGGAGAATTCTCATGCTCTCTGTCCCCTTACAGCAATCTCTCTCTCTCTTTCTATGGTCATCAGGCAAGTCACCCTGTGTTTGTGAAGAGGCCTTCTATAAACATACATTTCTGGCTGTCAAAGGGTTTTAGTTCACCAAAGCATCTTCTGCTCAAAGCCCAGTTTGAACAAACCTCTCCAATTGGCTTAAAACCAGCCTTAGTCGTGAATTCCTTAACCATACAGCCATATCAGTGGCCAGGTTTTATTGTCAAATCATGGAAACTCTTCACCTCACCTGCAATTGTAAGAAACACCTGCCAAATCCCCCTCACATCACTGACTGCCTGAGAGTCGGGAAGGACACATTGGTCAATGTAGTCCTCGAAAGACTTGGCATAATCACATTGGAATGCTGGTGCTAAGCTGGCAGAATCATTCATCATCATTGTTCGACCGTGATCGAGACAATGGAATTTACCATGCTACGCCAGACTTCAAGGTCCATCATAGCATTACGGAGGTCCTGTTGCTGGATGCCATCCTATTGGAGCAAGAAGACCACAGATGACAAAGTAAACAGCGTAAGATGAAAGATTTTGCGATTCCCTGTGATAGCAGAATCGATGCCAAAGAAATGGTAAAACATTGAGAAATACGAGGAAAGAGCTGGAGAGGTGGGGAGAGTGTGGAAGACCAACACAATAATTATTCCTCATCCTCATTGTTCGACCGTAGTCGAGACAATGGAATTTACTATGTTGCGCCAGACCTCACGGTCCATCATGGCATTACGGAGGTCCTGTTGCTGGATGCCTGTATCCCTGGAGATTACATCAGGGTAGGAGAGTGTGCGCCCTCTGGTATTGCGAGCAGATGGCTTCCAGAGGAGGAGAGTAGAGTACCATAGCATGCTAGGCAAAAGGCTTAGCAGCATTTCGTCTGTCTCTAAGTTCAAATTCCACTGAGGTTCACTTTGCCTTTCATCCTTTTGGGGTCGATGTGATTAACAAGACCCTCCCCTAAAAAAATTTCAAGTCTTGTGTCTGTTGTAGATAGGATTATAGACCTGCTCATATGAGGTTGACCTGATTCTTTTATTCTTTTACATGTTTCAGTCATTTGACTATGGCCATGCTGGAGCACCACCTTAAAGAGTTTTAGTCAAAGAAATTGAGCCCAGGACTAATTCTTTGTCAGTCTAGTACTTATTCTATCAGTCTCTTTTGCCAAACTGCTTAGTTACAGGGCCATAAACATACCAGCACCAGTTGTCAAGTGGTGATAGGGGAACAAACACAGACACACACACACACAAATATATAGGCACAGGCATGGTTGTGTGGAAAGAAGTTTGCTTCCCAACCACATGGTTCTGGGTTCAGTCCTACTGCATGGCACCTTGGGCAAGCATCTTCTGTCCCAGGCCAACCAAAGCCTTGTGAGTGGATTTTGTAGATGGAAACTGAAGGAAGCCTGCTGTATTTATATAAATGCATTTGTGTGTGTCTGTGTTTGTCCCCCAACCATTGCTTGACGACTGATGTTTGTGTGTTTGTGTCCCTGTAACTTAGCAGTTTGGCAAAAAGTGACTGATAGAATAATTACTAGGCTTAAAAAATAACTCCTGGATCGATTTGTTCAACTAAAGACCCTTCAAGACAGTGCTCCAGCATAGCCACAGTCAAATGACTGAAGCGAGAGAGAGAAAGAGAGTGAAAGAGAGAGAGAAAGAAATTACATAAACATACAAACAGAAAGCAAAGGAGAGAGAGAGAGAGAGAAATAGAAGACCGTTTCAACGTTTGGCATCAGATAATTAAGTGTTGGATGAGCAACAGCAAAAGAGCAGAGCCAGAAGTCGAGTTCTTCACTCAGCTGTAGAAATGATTTGTGATGATGTCACTGGTGCGAAGATGTATTGGATAACATCAGTGGCATGAAGAGAGGAGAGGCTGGTGTGCGTGGGTGACTGCTGGTCTTCCATGAACAACCTTACCCTTGACTTGTGCCTTGCAGGGGAACTTTCTAGGTGCAATTCTGGATCAAAGAGGGTCTTTCTACTTTAATAATAATAATAGTAATAATAATAATAATAATAATAACAATAATAATAAGGGTGAAGATGGTGTTGAAATCCAGCCTGAATGCCAAAAACTTGATTACCGCAATGAATATCTGGGCAGATGCGATGGTCAGATATAATGCGTCCATCCTCAAATGGACGAAGGAGGAAACATCAACACTGGATCGATGGACGAGAAAGTTGATGACACTGCATGGGGTGCTGCACCCTAAAGTAAATGTAAACAGAAAAGAAAGAATGGTGGCAGAGGACTAATTAGTAGAGACCATTGTATAAGGAGTGAAAGGAGAACGCTTGCTGAGTATTTGATGAATAGTGATGAAGACCTGCTGCAAAATGCTGCAAAAGATATGGGTGTAAATGCAGATGAAATGATGGACAAGGAAGAGTTTAACCAAAAGGCTGAATTGAAGAGAAAAGAAGAACTTCTTGAAATGAGAAAGCAGGGACTGTTTGAAAGGAATACACAAGACGTTAAGGATAATACAGCATCGCGGCCATGGCTTGAGCGAGGTGATGTGAAGCGTACCACCAAAAGCCTGATCATTGCTGCACAAGACCAGGCTCTCGCTACCAATTCAGTGAAGTATAACATCGATAAAATCTTCTGACACCCAGAAATGCAGACTCTGTGGAAAGAGGGTGGAAAATGTGACCCACTTGATCAGTGGATGTGAGAGCCTTGCACGAAAAGAATACAAATGGTGCCATGATAAAGTGTGTGTGTATCTTCATTGGCTGTTGTGACGTAAATACCAATATGAAGTAACAGAGAACTGGTATGAGCATGTACCCAGAAAAGTTATGCAGGGGGATGGGCAAGTATTCTGGGTCTCGGCCAGATATTGTCATATTGAATAAGAGAGACAAATACTGTCAGATCATTGATGTGGCCACACCAAATGACATGAATGTTGCAAGTAAAGAGGTTGCAAAAGTCACCAAATACTCTGAATTCAAAGTGGAAATGGCAAGACTGTATGGAATGCGAGAGGGTAAGGTAAAAGTGATACCAGTGGTGATCGGAGTGTTGGGATCAATCCCATTGAAACTTCAAGACTTCTTAAGGCAACTGGAAATCCCATGCAAGATTGATTTCTTGCAAAAAGCAGCCTTATTAGGAAAAGCGCACATCTTAACAAAAGTATTATCTATCTGAGGTCCTTGTTGTGACTTGACAGATGACTAAAGACTACACTGTGTTACAAAGGAATCATCATCATCATAATAATAACAATAATAATAACAATAATAATAAAAATAATAATAATAATAAGAAGAAGAAGAAGAAGAACAACAACAACAATGACAACAAAAGACGTGTGGTTTATAATAAAGTTGTGTCATTTTATTTACTTCAAAAATATGAGATTTTGGTACTTGACAATCTTCTGTTAAAGAATTATAAATTTTGAGACTCCTTCATTTCCCATTTTTTTCTGTATTTATAAGGACGGCTTTTCAATTATATATCACCAACTAAGGCACTGTGAAAGAGAATACAAAAAAATAGCATTTTCTATACGTATGTATATATACACACATGTATATAGACAAACACACACACATATATATATACACACACACACACACACATATATCTATACACACACATATATACACATACATATATATGTGTGTATGTACATATGTATTTTTGTATATGTGTGTGTGTGTGTGTGTATACTTTATTTGTGTATTAAGGCTACCATTGGTTTCTTGTGAAAAAAAATCTCAACAATTTTCCGAGCCAGTCACGTGGAAAAATTGGTGCTTTAATCCATTGTGGATTAGAACTTAATCAGCATGAATAGTTGTTGAGGTTTCCCTTTGCATGAAACCAACGGTAGACTTAATACAAAAATCTTTATCCACCAATGTGGTGTTGAACACTCATTCCCATTGTTCAATACACACATACACACACACACACATATATATATATATGTATATATACACAGACATGCAGAAAGTAAATAGACACCTTGAATTTTCAAGATTTCTGATCTAAGAGTCTTAACAAGTCTTCAGTGGTATAGAATTTGTAATGTAATTATTCATTGTCATTCCTGGTTCCATTATATTAAACATTTCCAAAGAGTAACCATGCCACACACAAAATTTCAGCAGAACTGTCAGATTTTCAAAGAGGTCGTATTGTTGGGCAATCTGAGGCTGGTCTTCGCTAGTGAAAAAATTGCTGAAAATCTTCCAATTCTTCTTGCTACTCTTAATAGAATTATAGTGCAATTCAAAAGCCAAGGGAAAGAATCAACAGATTCTCGTCCTGGCCGACCTGGGCCCTTGGAAAAGAAGCTTTGCTGTTTGAAGAGAATTGTGGAAAATGAACCCCGTTTGAAGGCTTCTGGCATTGCAAGACAGCTAGAAGTTAAACCAAGAATGTGTGTTACATATCTGCATAAGCTTGGGTATTATGGATGATCAGCTAGAAGAAAATCTCTCCTTCAACCAATTAATATGATGAAGAGAAAGAAATGGGCTAAGGAGATGCCAGAAAAATCCAGTTCATTTTGGGATAGAGTGATTTTCTCAGATGAATCCAGATTTGCATTATTTTCAGACAGCGGACGTGTTTGTGTCTGGAGGCTTCCCAACTAAGAATTCGATTTGAAACGACTCCAACCGATGGTGAAACATGGTGGTATCTCTGTAATGGTATGGGGGGGGGGGCTGTCACCAGCAATGGTTGTTCTGAGCTGATCGAATGTGTTGGAACCATAAACTCTGAAAAATACATCGAAATACTTAAGCAAGGAGTACTTCCGATGTATTCACATGATAACATACCGAAAAATGTGTTTATATTCATGGAAGATGGGGCTCCATGCCACACAGCGAAACGGAATCAACAATGGTTGACTGAAAATGGGATCAAAAGGCTTCCTTGGCCGAGCCAATCTCCTGACATGAACCCAATTGAAAATCTTTGGAGCATACTAGATAGAAGCTATACGAAAAACTCGACAGAAACCTAAATCTAAAGATGTTTCGATTGTTGTGTGAAAAGTGGGCAGGAATTCCACAAGAGACAATCACAAAGCTCATCAGTTCAATGCCAAAAAGAGTTTCTGAATTAAAAACTGCTGAGGGAATGTCAACTAAATACCAAAGTATGTAGTCCTACCTATCGATTACATTTCAATTGTTTGCTTTGCGTATTAATTAAAGATTTTGATAATTAAAGGTGTCTACTTCCTGCATGTGTGTGTGTATATAAATATAAATGTATGTATGTGTGTATATGCATCTATACAGACACACACACATACATACATACAAACACACCTCACATCCCTTCATTGTGTCCCGGCAGTAAGTCACGTTAAAAAATTACAAACTTCAAAAATGGTTCAGTTTGAGAAGACGGTAGAAAAGGCTGCATGAGTGAGGCTCTGCTACTTAAAGGTGAGCCACTTCTTGGGATTTTCAATCAATATTTTGTTGATGACATCTTCACTGATCTGCCTGGTTTTCATCATTGGGACTATGTTCAGGAGGATGTGGGAAAATCCATGACCACCATACTTCATCTGAAATGATAACAAAACACATATTTATAGAGAGACAGAGGGAGAGGTTTATATATGTAAGTTTATGTGTGTATGTTATTGCATGTGTGTGTGTGTGTGTGTTCAACAAATAACATCCTAAATATTAGGGATGAAACCTTCTCTCTCTGCACACATAAGCAATAATTCACACTTAAACACTTCAAAAAGGAACCACCACCCACACCGTTAACCCCACCAAGACTGTTTCTTTCCATGAACGTGAACATTGAATATATATACAACACACAAACTCCACACACAGAAGACACATGCCCCCATGACGACCGACCTCAGCACACAGATATATGAACATCATATACCTAGAATATAATATAATATATAAAGCAAACGAATTTACCACCCAACATGATTGTTTCCCACCAAAAGTCACATTCGAGGGAGATAACCACTCAAAAGAGTATAGCGACCCTTGATTTATTGTTTTCTATACGAGACATTCTGTGAATACATGAGACTTTGTGTTTTCATCCAAAATAGAGATAGAGATGAATACCATTCTTCCATGTGATCAGCCCGAAAAATTGTTAAGATAGTAAGATATTTTCTTAACATGAAACCAATGGTAACCTTAATACACAAATACAGAAATTTTATCCACCAATTTCAGCACTTATTCTCATTGTTCAACATTTACATGTATGTATGCATATGTACACACACATATTTTTTAATATATTTCATCTGTTACAGGTATTTGATTGTGGCCATGCTGGGGCACCACCTTGAACTTTTTTAGCCAAATGAATCGACCTCAGTACACTTATATTTTTTTTTAGCATGGTACTTATTCTAACAGTCTTTTTTTGCCAAACCGCTAAGTTATGGGAGTGTAAAGAAACCAACACAAGTTGTCAAGAGGCAGTGGGGGACAAACACAGACACAAAACAAAGATACACACACACACATTCATATATATATGATGGGCTTCTTGTAGTTTCCATCTACTAAATTCACAAGCAAAGCATTGGTCAGCCAGAGGTTGTAGTAGAACCCTGAACCCAGAACCATGTGGTTGGGAAGCAAACTTCTTACCACACAGCTATATATATATATATATATATATATATATATATATATATATATATCTATATATATATATATAGGATATAGGAAAAAGCTCTTTCTCAAGTCACTTAACTCATAAGGGCCGGTTTCCTGAATTCCTTAGTGCATATATTCCCCCACTGGAAAGGACACTGGTCGGTCACAATCTTAATTTGCCAGCTGAATAGACTGGAACAATATGAAAGGAAGTGTCTTGCTCAAGAGCGCAATGCATTGCTTGACCTTGGAATTGGAACCACAATCTAATGATCACGAGTCCAACAAACTAACCATTAAACCACATGCCTCAAGGTTCCCATGCCAAGTCTTAATCAGTAAGCTCACTTCAGGGAAGCAAAAGACCATGGGCTTGCCCTCCTTGAAGATACAAGGACCAACTCAAAGCAACCCTGAAAGCCACTGGAATTGAACCTAAATCATTTGAAACACAAGCCTGAGACCATACCAAGTGGCGGTGTTTCATCACCATTGGAACCACAAACTTCAAAGCCACCAGAAGAGAAAAAGAAGAAATCAAAGGACAGGAGAGAAAGGCTCGAAAAAAACATCAACCTCATCCTCCATCAACATTGCCATGCAGTCAAAGCCATCGATTCTTCTAAGCAAGAATTGGTTGACTGAGTCATCAATGGCATCACCATAAAAGGAAGCGTTCAGAAAAGAAGAAAATAATTCTCAGATACAAGATAAAGCCACCACGGTCAATTACATATATATACACACACACAAATATATATATATATATATGAAGTGTTTAATGCCACCTAAACATGGCTGTGCCTTAGGAACTGACGTTACTGTTTACTTTTCTATATATTGTGAGCTATATTTAGCAGACGAGTATGAGCAAGGATGACCATAAGGAGGTTGAAACCATACAGTTTGATGGTCTTGAAGCTAGGATAGTAGAGAGTTCTCTCCCTGTTTTCAATATAAATCGAGTGCAGAGTGCAGTGTGTAACCAGCTGGAGGAGGGGTTCAAATGGCAGTATCATCAGTTCCTAAGGAACAGCCGTGTTTAGGGGGCATTAAACACGACTCATCAGTGTAAAAACTGCTTTTGTATCTTACAGAGATTTTCTTAAGAAGCTAGTTTGCTTTTTTGTGTATATATGTATATACATGTATGTATGTATGTATGTATACATATATATATGTATGTGTGTGTGTGTGTATGTAGGCATGCATGTATGTATTATGTATGTGTGTGTGTGTGTGTGTGTATACATACATACATACATGCATGCATACATATGTATCTTATTTTTTAACATATATATATGCATACATATATTAATATATATATATATATATATATATATATATATATATACACAATAATATGTTACATTACTCGGTAGTCAAGATAAAACTTTGAGTTTCAGATGCCGAAGTGGAAATCCACAACACCATCTCTTCGGTTATCTGGCTATTTGAAAACGCTATGAAAAAATACCGTTAAATAATTAAATAATTAATCCCAGGATTAAAGGCTTGGAAGATTTCGAAGCGGACCTGCTGAAAATTATGAGCAAAATAAAATTTCGTAAGTCTTTTAACGATTTCCAACATAAATTGAAAAAAGATATTAAACATAGAAAAAGCTCCAAGAAAAAAGCACTTTTTTGGATAAAACCAAGAACTTATACCAGGTAGATAACAGCAAATACACACAACTCTTACACAACAGCATCATTAATCATTAATAATTATACTAAGGCTAGGGCACAGATATATAACGAAATTAATAATGAAGCTAGCGTCATCGCCGCTAAACTTAAATTAGATGAAAAAAATAGAAGCCCTCCCCCAAAAAGAGGCCTTTATTACTATTAAAGATCACAAAGAAAACTTCCTTTCCAACCCTAAATGTAGGCTTATCAACCCAGCCAAGTCAGAACTAGGGATTATTAGCAAAGAAATTTTAGATAAAATAAATGCGAAAATTAAGAACGCTACTAGGCTAGTACAATGGTCCAATAGTATAGAAGTCGTAGACTGGTTTAAAGCTATTAAGAATAAGAAAAAAGCGAGGTTTACACAATTCGATATTGTTGATTTTTATGCCTCTATCTCTAAAGAACTGCTAGATAAAGCCCTCATCTTCGCTAGCGACTTCATAGAAATTAGTACCAATGATAAGGACATAATCTACCATGCTATAAAGATATTACTTTTCAGTAAGAACGCAAAGTGGGTAAAAAACACCGACACAGAGGGCGCTTTCGATGTGAGCATGGGTTCATATGATGGGGCAGGCATCTGTGATCTAATTGGACTTTTTCTCCTAGATACCTTAGGTAAGACATTCCCTAACGTACATTTCGCCATCTACAAAGATGATGCCCTCGGACTTAGTATAACTATAGATACTAACCTGACAGTTGTCAATTTCTTAGACGTT
>NC_043026.1:2501172-2533817 GCF_006345805.1 Octopus sinensis
GAGCACCGCCTTTAGTCAAGCAAATCGACTCCAGGACTTATTCTTTGTACACCTAGTACTTATTTTATCAGTCTCTTTTGCCAAACTGCTAAGTTACAGGGACGTAAACACACCAACACACCAGTATCAGTTGTCAAGCGATGTAGTGGGGACAAACACAGACACACAAACATATACACACACATTAAATATATATATATATATATATATATACATATATATACGATGGGCTTCTTTCAGTTTCCATCTACCAAATCCACTCACAATGCTTTGGTAGGCCTGAGGCTATTGTAGAAGACACTTGCCCAAGTTGCCACGCAGTGGGACTGAACCCGGAACCATGTGGTTGGTAAGCAAGCTACTTATCACACAGCCACTCCTACGCCTATATATATATATATATATATATATATATGTATATATATGTATGTATATATATATAATATATATATATTATATATATATACCAGCGATGTGTAGCAACATCTGATAGCCTGGTCAGTCACGGTGTTATATTTTATATATATATATATATATATATATATATATATATAGCAATAAAAAATCTCTGAACGAGATGTAAACAGTAACTGCACGACAGTGTGAGGTATACTAGCCATCTCAATATGGCTAACCACTAAGGGTCGGTGTTACTGTAGCTTTTAGCCCCAGGAGAACATCGTCTCCAGCTGGCTTTAGGCACACTTTCTGTGCCCTTATGGTATTTGCAAAGGGAACTCATCCCTCTCTCGTAAACCTAAGTGATACACAAGGACTGCAGTTTCTAGGTATTTGCCTGTCTTCGGCATACGGCAATCACCGGTTTTCGATGAAGGGAGTCCATTTGCAAATCCTTATATATCGTTTTTCCAGTAACTTTTCGTCACTGATTTCAAAAACCGGTGATTGCCGTACGTTGACAAGAGGCAAATACCCAGAAACTGCAGTCCATGCGTATCACTTAGGTTGACGAGGGAAGGATGACCTCCCTTTGCAAATACCATAAGGGCACAGAAAGTGTGCCAAAAGCCAGCCAGAGACGATGATCTCCTGGGGCTAAAAGCTACAGTAACACCCACCCTTAGTGGTTAGCCATATTGAGATGGCAAGTATACCTTACATTATATATATATACTTGTATGTATATATATATATAAATATCTATGCCAGCAGGAAGGCAGACATTAAACGATGATGATGATGATGATGATATGTATATGAAACATGAGAGAAAGAAGTTATTATTCGCTACAATTGCTACCAGCCCCTTGGTGGGCTAGATGTTATATAAACAGTTATTGTGCATCGAAGGTGCAGATGTGATCTTATCAAGTTACCTGTCAAAAGGTTCTCCATTCTGAAGTTTGTCTTTCACTTGTTCCCATGGCAACACATTTTGGTAATTGTAGTGCATTTCTTTCTCTCCTCTTTTATAAACTCTATGCACCCAAAGGAAGTTCTGAAGAAAATTCCCTGGCCCATATCTCCATACTGTTAATGACATCAGGTAGCTGAATGCTCTGAACAAGCATTAAATGGCTCGATATAAGGTGTACACCCAAATTTAAAATTATTACTTCTATATATATATATATATAGATATATATATATTATTTATATATATATATTATATATATATATATAATATATATATTATTTATATATATATATTTCTTATTACCCACAAGGAGCTAAACACGGAGGGTACAAACAAGGACAGACAAATGAATTAAGTCAATTACATCGACCCCAGTGTGTAACTGGTACTTAATTAATCTATCCCGAAAGGATGAAGGTCGACTTTGGCAGAATTTGAACTCAGAACGTAACGGCAAATGCATTTCGCCTGGAGTGCTAAAGGTTCTGCCAGCTCGCCACCCCTATATTACTTCTATATATTTTTTATTGTTGCAAGTCTGTCTGTGTGGTACAAAGCTTACTTCCCAACTACGTTGTTCCGGGGTTCAGCCCCGCTGCATGATACCTTGGGCAAGCATCTTCTACCATAGAGTCAGGCCAACCCAAACCTTGTCAGTGGATCTGATAGTCAGAAACTGAAAGAAGCCTATCACATATATATATATATATATATATATATATATATATATAATATATATATATATATATATATATATATATATATATATATATTATATATATATTTAAAATGAATAAAAGAATGGAGTCGAACGAGGATTTTAACACAATTCCTTTAATTTCAACACATGTTTCGAAGACTCCATATTCTTAATTCTGAAGGAATAAAGTGCATTATGCCGTCTTCTCATTATTCATTTTAAATATTACACAAATTACCACACAAGAACACGGAGTTTCTACCCTTGGCATGTAGCTTCAACCGTGTTTTCTGACGTGAATTTGCTACCCAGGTATCGGTTAACCGAATTATCAATACTAGGATAATTCATTCACCTACTTATATATATATATATATATACACACAAAAATGAGCAACAAGAATGGCTCCGGTAGTTTGGTACAATTGTTTCACACTACAACATTTTATTAAAAGTTGTAATAAATCTGCTGTAATACTTACAACTTTTAATAAAATGTTGTAGTGTGAAACAATTGTACCAAACTACCGGATTCATTCTTGTTGCTCATTTTTGATTATAATCACCCCACAAATTTTTATGGATAATACCATACAAAATTCTGGTGCATCTAAAGTAATTACCATATTCATTTGAATCTAAATTGTTGCTGAACTTATATATATATATATATATATATATATATATATATAATATATATATATATATATATATATATATATATATATATAAGTTGAGTACAGAAATTCGGGGTGAGTACTTGATAAATGTAAGCACCTGTATATACCGTTAGGTGGTGTAGGTGGTGGAGTAAATTGATCAAAATAAAAACATGATGCCAAGGATTCAGCGGTACATATGTTTCGGGCCTTATTAGACAGATTTATAACAATGCATAAGTATGTCTGTGGCCTTCTTCAGCCGCGCACAACAACTTCTTCCACAAGGACATGTGTTACATCAAGAATTCTTGGTTGGGGATGCAAATCCTCTCATTCGCGTACGACATAATGCGGCAACAGCATAGAAGTGAAGCGTCCATCTCGTTCTTCTCTCAATGTAGAATGAGGAAATTTGGATGTTGAAGTAATGTAAATAAATTAATAAATAAATTTATTTACATTAATTTATTAATTTATTTACATAAATTAATTTATTTACATTACTTCAACATCCAAATTTCCTCATTCTACATTGAGAGAAGAACGAGATGGACGCTTCACTTCTATGCTGTTGCCGCATTATGTCGTACGCGAATGAGAGGATTTGCATCCCCAACCAAGAATTCTTGATGTAACACATGTCCTTGTGGAAGAAGTTGTTGTGCGCGGCTGAAGAAGGCCACAGACATACATTATGCATTGTTATAAATCTGTCTAATAAAGGCCCGAAACATATGTACCGCTGAATCCTTGGCATCATGTTTTTATTTTGATCAATTTATATATATATATATATATATATATAAATAGATGAGTGTATTTTACCTTGTTAACAATTAACACGGATAAATAAATGAATAGTTACCAGGGCAGCAAAAATCTCACATATGACAAAGGCAAGAAATTCTGTCTTCTCTGCAATTC
Organism: Octopus sinensis; assembly: GCF_006345805.1. Taxonomy (NCBI): domain Eukaryota; kingdom Metazoa; phylum Mollusca; class Cephalopoda; order Octopoda; family Octopodidae; genus Octopus; species Octopus sinensis. The sequence goes on from NC_043026.1 coordinate 2,504,837, forward strand.
TGAGCTATTTTTCATTATTTTTTCTAAAAATACTCTAGTAAACACGGTTATAGAACGAGCATACAGATGTAAGCATTGGCAGAAACATACTTTTAGTGCATATAAGTAGTCTCTATCATTATATATAGTTTAGACTTTAATTTCCTTTATATTTAACATTCACTATTAATATCCCTACTCTTTCTGTTAGCTACTTATGACGTTATATCATATAACGTTTTTTTAAACAATATTAATAGCGTTCTGTCTATCGCTATACGAATCCATCATTTTTTGCTAAAATGTCTTATTGATGAGTTTCGTTTTTTTCACTTTCCCGAAGAGAAGATTGCATTGTTTATATCTTTTGCTCTTTTGAATAAGTATCAGTGGAATTTTTGAAACATATGTAGAAAGTAAAAATACTTGTTTAAACCTGCGTTAACTCAATTTTTTATTCATATATATATATATATAGATGTATATCGAATGGATGTCTTACAAAACTATTCCAAAAAGTTATAAAGTGTCTAAATAGAGCAAATGTAGATCGAGATACAGGCATCCCAGACAGACAGACAGAATTCCACTTTTATTAATATAGATATATATAGACATCCCAAAATAGTCACCATTTTTTTTTCAAAGATTTATTTCTAGAAACCGAATGTCATTTGAAGAATTTGAATATTTAATCTAGTATTTAGTACACATACTTTGGCAAGTTTTTAATTTAACCTGTTCGGGCATTGTACTAACACGTAAAGTCTGCAAGGAGAAAACGGTATAAAGAGAAGTGTCTATTTACTTTTGAGATGTTCATGTATATTCATGTAGCATTCACTCACATGTAACTTCAATGGAAAATAAGATAATGCAAAAATACGTCAATAAAAGCTCGAAATAAAATTAGAAAAGAAAAGAAGAGGTAAATAAAATCCAAGAAGAAATGACTCACCAATCGGTGTTTAGTATGTATGTCATGTGATATAGTGATTTTGTCCTGGAAGCCAGCATCAATGAGCCATCCGATCCTCTCTATGCGCTGGGCATCACTGGGCATATCGATGTTCTCTTCCTGTTGGTAGTGAGAGGTTTCGATTCCAAACAGATCAAACTCACAATAAGACTTCATCTCAGCAAACTCGAGAATCGATTCTTTGTCGAGGAGAGTTCCTAGTTTAACATTAAGATAGAGATATTGTCATCAACATCATCATCATCATCATCATGAACAGCTGCAGGATGACTAGCCACAGTTATCCTCACCATAATCATCATCCTTTTGACAAGCCCCTTAATCTCTTGGGGGTTGTTGGGGGCACTGCAGCCATGCAGCATATATCTAGGGTGAGAAAGCCTGACAGAAACCCTTCCTCCCCAGGCTAAACTCATTTCTACGGCCGAGTGGACTGGAGCAACATGAAGTGCTTTGCTCCAGAACACAATGGCTCACCCAGCCCAGGGATTGAAACCACAATCTTACAGCTGTGAGTCCAACACCCTAACCACTAAGCAACGTGCCTCCACTAGTGGTGGTCATTTCTATAGCTGAGTAGACTGGAGCAACAAAACACAAGACATTTCTCGGTCCAGGAATCGAAATGACAATCTTGCCCTAACCACTAAGCCATTACTACCATTGTTATTGTGACTAAGGAAGCAATCTGGCAGGATTGTTGGTCAGCTAGAAGAAAAGCTCAGCAGTACTTCATTCCTTTTTACATTCTGAGTTCAAATTCTGCCAAGGTTGACTTTGTTTTTATCCTTTTGGGGTGGGGGTGGGAAATATTGCAAACCGATGTTCATATTAATTTTATTTATATATACACACATATAGTTATGTTTTTGAAGTCTGTGTTGCGGTGTGTTGACAGGCTTGCAGTTAAAATTCTCATGTTTTTAATCAAAACTTGTTAGTTACTATGGTGACAACACTAGCTATCTATCTCATTTTTACACAAACAAACAAACACACACTCTTTCTCTCCCAACAACAACTTTTTCTCCTCCCCTTCTTCCCACCTTGTAAATATACATTGCAACAGGGGTTTTGTCCTCTCTTTTCTCCCCCTTCTTTTCCCTCCTACATAGATGTGACAAATAGAGATCAACTTCTCTTTTATAATGTAAGATTATATACTGACTCTTCTCAATGGACTCATAACTCATTGCTCTTCAATGAGGGGATACAGCCCCTGTCACAGCATATATTTACATGGAGGGAAGAAGGGGAGAAAGAAAGGTTAAGTTGCTGTTGAGAGAAATACAGTGAGAGAGAGAGAGAGAGAGAGGTAGTATTGCAACCATGGTAACTAACAAGTTGAATCTGTATCTTATGAAACAGACAAGAAACTGATATTTTCAAACGCAGTATTGCCATTGAAACAGCAGAAATAATGGGAAATATTACCCTTACATGGTGGAAAAAGTTGTCAACAAACAGCCATGGGAGTTGAACCCACATCCCCTAAGACACTGGCTTTACCATTAAGCTAAACTACCTGCTGACAACATTTCCACCGATTTTAAACGCTAAATAGATAGCTTATAGAAATGTAACAACCACATGTGTATATAAACTAACATTTGTTTTTTTTTAGAAGCGTTGAATGTGTATTGTACAATACAGACAAGAAAGTGATATTCGTGAATGGAGTATCACCATTAAAACACCCGAAAAGGCGGAATCCTATGGTTGTTTGTTGATAACTTTTTCTGCCTTGTAAGAGAAATAATATCCAATTTTTCTGCTGTTTTAACAACAAAACTGTGTATGAAATGAAGTGTTTTGCTCAAGAACACACACCACCCAGTTCAAGAATTGAATCCACGATCATCAAATTTCAAGTGCAACACCCTAGCCATTAGGCCACATGCCTTCATACTGAATCCAGTAAGGGAAATTAAAAGAAACTATACTTACTGTCCAGATGGGATATTACAATCTGGTCAGCTTTCGCTCCTGCTTCCGTCAAAATCCTCAGAATCTCAGCAGGTGATTTGGGATTCCTCCCTGGGTGAATAATTATTGGACATCCTGTGTGTTCTTGCGCCATTCCTGCAGCTCTCAGTACCTTACGTTCACTGTCTGCAATTGGAGATTTGGTAGGATCACACACAGAATTTTATAAAATCAATAAAGAAATATATCTTCTCAGGTTAATAACACATCTTATATGTAAAACAATTAGGTACAGGTGTGGTTGTGTGGTAAGAAGCTTGCTTCCCAACCACATGGTTCCAGGTTCATCCCCACTGCATGGCATCTTGGGCAAGTGTCTTCCACTATAGCCTCGGGCCAATGGAAGCATTGTCAATGGATTTGGTAAATGGAAACTGTAAGAAGCTTGTCATATATGTGTGTGTGTGTGTGTGTTTGTTTGTCTGCCCACCATTGCTTGGCAACTGATGTTGGTGTTTCCATCCCCATAACTTACCGGTTCAGCTAAGAGACTGATAGAATAAGTACTAGGGTTAGAAACAATAAGTTCTGGGATCGATTTGTTCAACAGAAACTCTTTTCATCACAGTATATATATATATATATATATAAAGATATGAAATCCGAATAAGCAACAGGATATCCAGAGGTGATGCAGTACGACTGTTTCAAGTGGCTCCATTTAATTGAACAATGCAATCATTACATCAATTTAAATGCAGTGCCATCTTCAGCTGCACAAATAAATAAATAGAATTTTAACAAGTAGGACACATTATATATATACTACGTCCCCTAAGAATCAAAACCACTGGGAATTGCTAGTTAAGTTCTAGCTGTTGATGATAAATTCATTAATGTCCCAAACCCCTGATTCACAATGGCTATAAACTCCCTATGACCACAAAAGAAATAAGTCTGAGAAGAAGTCAGTAAGATAGTAGTATATACCCAGAAAGAGGGTGGGTAGGGGTGACATAAACTATTTTATTATTATCAGCTAAAAGTGGACTAAAATAGAAAACAAAGGAGGTCACAATGAGATCTGGAACGTAAGTGATGTATGTTCCCAGCATAAACAAAATTGGATGAAAAATATTGATTTTAAGGGGGATAAAAAAAAAGGCCTGTACACACACACCTTCCCCCACCTCACACATCCATTACCTATCCACTTTCAAAAAGTTAAAACCTCCCAATGTTTCACTTTCGTCTGATGTTTCATGAATGCGTAGAATTGAACTGAAATAGAAGACATAAAAATACCAGACCACTACCAGAAAACCCGACATGCTAGAAACAACAGGTAAATGACATTATTTCAGAAGAAACTTCCCCACTTTTCAAAAAGCTAAAAGTGAGTCTTTAGCTTTTTGAAAGTAGTGAAGTGATGGGTAGATTTTTGAGAAGGAGCTTTTAGTGTTTCTTTTAAAAAAAAGGAAGAAGAAAATTCTTCAAGATTCATTCTGTCTTTTTTTCCATGGATTACCAAGAAAAAGATTTGGAAAAAAGTAAAAATGAAGAAAATTAAAATATTGAGAATGTGTTTTATGGGTGAAATCCTAATCTCCTGTAGCGAAAACATAGGAATCAGAAGCCATTTAGGAAAAAATAAGGTGGGGCACAAATGTCACACCTTGGACATGCAAGAAACAACAGGGAAAGGATTTCTGGAAAAACTTCCTTCTAAATTTGTATCGAAGATCAGGTTTTTAAACTGGATTTGAACTGTAATTTTGTACATGCATACAGCAAGAAATAACATAATTCATGCAGAAGTTTTACCTAGAGTGTGTGTGTGTGTGTGTACCAAAGGAAGTTATTTTATGGTATTCTTTCATTTGAAGCAGCAAAGTTGTCAATTCAATCATATAGGATCATATGATTGTTCGTTCATTTCTGCAAAATTTTTTATTTCTTTATGTTTTGAAGAAAGCAGAAATTGAAAGAGAGGAGAAAGTGAAAAAATTGACAATTGCTTTGAAGTGAGGGCAGAAAGTGAAATATGTATGTATGTGTATATGAAATGGATGTGTGTGTCTTTGTGCATGAGAGAGAGTGTGAGTGAAGGTGTGGGATGCCATGCATGTATGTGTAAGTGATACTCACTCTCTCTCTCTTTCTCACACACGCTTATATACACATACACAAATACATATGTGTGTATGTATGCATGTGAGAGTGTGAGTGAGTGATCGTATTTCCTCATAACATATAGAGAAATGGATGTCTGTTAATGAAATTCTTTTGGTTGTGGCTTATTTTAATCCAATATTTATGTAATGCAAGAAACAGCCAGGTTTCTTTCTCCAACATTTTACATAGTTCAACCTACACTATTGTTTGTGTGAAAAACAAAATTTAGAATTTAGAAGGAAGTTTCTATAAAACTAGTTTTTAAACATCGGATGGCTTAAAGGGATCCACCAGAATAAAATATTAATTAAAGGGGTCCATAGATAAAAAAACAAAATGGTTGAGAACCCCTGGTTTAAAAGGGATTACCTGTGAGGGGCCACGAACAGCCAATTTCTCCAATAACCCCACAATGTATTCCAGAGGTGCCAACACCAGATATTATATCATGTTCCATTAGTGACGCCAGTTTCTCAGCAGGGGTTTTACGAGTTTCATCGCTATGAGTTATGTCGACATAAAAACCTGTAAAGTGAGATGAGGATTAAGAAATTAAGGATTAACTTTTGTAGCCATGAACAGATTTAAGTGAGGGATGTTTATACACTAATACATTCAAATGGATGCTAATATACAGGAGTCATATATGGTTACAGGTAGGTGGGTTTGTGTGTGTGTGTGTGTGTATTTATGTCTAGATATGTATGTGTGCATGCACACACACACACACATACACACACACAAACACACACACACACACACACACACACACACACACACACACACACACACACACATGAGGGTTTGCTGAAAAGTTCCTGGCTTTGGGTTAAAGAAAATACAAGAGGATCAGTTAATTATGATTTTATTCAACATGTTCCCTTTTCAGATTTACACCCTTCTTGCAGCGCAGTCCTTCAGTTTTTCTGAGCCCTGCAAAAGAACTCAGAAGGTTGGGCCTCCACCCAGGCTTTTCATGATACCCTTAAAGCCAGGAACTTTTCAGCACCCCTCATGTATAGTTTTATATATAATATATATGAGCGTACAATATATAGGAAGGATCTGGAAATAATTACAAGGCAGCTAAATGTTGCTTAAGTGTCCTTGGAAACAACAGACACACTTGTGTGGGATTTGAATCTGAGGAGGAGCAAGACGTGTTTAGGAGGAAAAAGGAAAAATAGAAAAAGGGGACAGAAAAGGTCATGTGTATAATATGCATATGCAAACACATACACATACACACAACATGTATTTAGATAAACATACATAGTTTTTACTAATATTACATATATACATATAAACACACACATTGATATATACATATGCACATATATATATATATATATACATGCATAAGCAAACCTATATTTATATATATATATATATATATACACTCACTTACATACGTACAAGTGTACATATAAATGAAGTCATATACATCTATTGATGTTAGCATATATGTATATATGTATGTATTGTGAGTATATGAATGTGTGTAGATGTGTTTGTATGTACAAGTGGATGTGTGTATGTATATGTGTATATATATATATATATGTGTGTGTATATACATGTGTATGTATGTATGTATAGTGGCTTCCCTCCCCTCACATCCATGACACTAACCCTGCTCTTTGTCTTTTCAACTCCTTCTCCTTCCCTCCTGGCCCTTCTAATCTTCTCTTCACTCTTGATATCGAGAGTCTATATATGGTGATCCCACACCACGAAGAACTTCCTACACCTTCAACCCAACCGCCAACCTGCCATGTCCACATTTCTGCATTCGGCCAAACTTGACCTCTCCCTCAACTGATTCTTGTTTGTGGGGGAGTTTTAGCAACAGGTCTCGAGAGTGGCTATGGGAATGAGAATCGGCCCCAACTATGCGAACCTGTTCATTGGCTATATTGAGGCCCAAATATTTTCAAGATCCACTGGTCCCACTTCCGAACTATATGGTCGTTATATTGATGACAGTATCGGTGTGGCCTCGCTCTTGCATGAACAATGAGACTCCTTCCTCTTTTTTGTCCAATCCTTCCATCCTGCCCTTAAATTCTCCTGCACCATTTCCAACAAATGAGCCCACAATCTATGTGACCTCCTGGTCCACAGTTTCTTTCCTAACCCCACCTCCCAACCTTGCTCATTCCCCTGCTCCCGCCCATGCTGCTGCACTTGCCCCTACCTCTCCAACACCACTATCCTCACAGTCATCATCATCCCTATCATATCACTGACTCTTTTTACCTGCACTTCTAGCAACATCATTTACTGCATCTCCTTCTCTTTCTGTCCTTCTCTATATATCGGTCAAACAGGACGCCACTTGGCTGAACTGTTCCTGGAGTACCTCTGAGATATTAGACTCAGCAATGACACCCTGGTCTCATACCATTTCCACTCTACCGGTCATTCATTATAACACCTGTCTGTGTTCGGATTGTCTTTGCACAGGAGCCATCCGGATTCCTGCCTTTGCCATGAACAGGAATTAATTTTCTCTCTTCACTCCGTTACAGTACGTTGACTCAGCTCCTCTCCCCTCCCCACTTCATCTGACTCCTACTTCCTCTCTTCACTCCCACCCACCTTCTCCCTTCATTGATACTCCTTCCATCCACCCACCCCCCTCTGTCACTATTCATTGACACTCCTACTATTGCTCATGTAGGGGTGAGAGTAATAGGCATAGAGAAGGTAGTAGATTGACCATTGTGATGGTAATGGGGTGATAGGAATAGTATGAGTTGTAGTTGTGATAGAGGTGGAGGCGATGGTGATGATGGTGGTGGTGGTGGTAGCTGAAGCAGTCAGGAACAACAGTGATAGTAAGTGATGTGAAAGACAGTAGCAATAGTGGTGGAGGGGAAGGCAGCAAAGTCAAAGGTATTGATGGTGGTGGCGTGAGAAGTCTGAATGGTGTGTGTATGGCAGTTGTGGTGGCGATGGTGGTGGTACTGGTGGTGGTGGTTGAAAACAATCAACAGAAAGAGAGAGAAAGACAGAGAGAGAGAGACAGAGAGGGAAAGAGAAAGAGAAGAGGTTAGACAGAAAAAAAAAGATTGTACTGAACCCTGAATGGGAAGACAAAAAAGTGTTGTTTATTTTGCAGTTTTGCAATAAGTTCCATCTCGACAAATTATATCATTGTTTTGATGGAAATTGTTGATTGCTTGGAAAATATTGGTCGAGTTTAATAAAATTTAATATGAAGTGTATCATTGTTGGGCCCAAGGCCTAATGAAGAGCCACCCAGTGGCTTTTAAGCTAGTATATATATATATATATATATATATATATATAATATATATATATATATATATATATATATATATATATTATATATATATTTATATATAACATAATAAATAAATAAAACATATGCATATATACATACATATATGTACGTACCTACCTCTACATGTATATATACATGCACATATGGGTACAGGACACCAAAAAAACGTCGAACACAATGAGAAACGAAAACATAAACACAAAACCAAGGAAATGGACATTTTTCTTAAACAACGAAAAAATAGAGTACAGGACATACAAAACAAGGAAAATTCCCCTTCTTCAGTCGCCTTAGATTCATCTACTCCACGTTTCGAAATATATATGTGTGTGTGTGTGTGTGTGTGTGTGTGTGTATGTATGTGTGTATATGTATATATATGTACATATTGTGTTCTTCTATACATGTGTATATGTTTGTATGTATGTGTATGTGTGTACGTATATAAATATAAAAATTTATATATATAGTTGGAATTTACAAAAAACAAACGACGAAGACAGGTGTGTGCAGGTATGTATGTGTGTATGTATACATCAATATGTGTGTGTGTGTGTGTGTTTGTATGTAAATATGTAATATTAGTAAAAAAATATATATGTTTATCTAAGCACGTTGTGTGTATGTGTACATGTTTGCATATGCATATATATACATGACATTTTCTGGGGCTTCATATATCTGTTAAAATGTCTGTGTGTTGAGTACTGATATCCTCCCTGAAGAGATTCATGCATTGCTAAACATTATTCATCCTGTCAGATATATTTTGGATGCATCCATCGAAACATGTGTAGGAGATAAGAAGACATAAATGATTTAATAACATCTTGAGCATTTGTCTCCCCTTTCTATTTTTCCTATATATATACACACACACACACACACACACACATATATATATATATCCTTTACTCTTTTACTTGTTTCAGTCATTTGACTGCGGCCATGCTGCAGCACTGCCGGGGCTTATTCCTTTGTAAGCCCAGTACTTATTCTATTGGTCTCTTTTTTGCCGAACCGCTAAGTAACGGGGACATAAACACACCAGCATCGGTTGTCAAGCAATGCTAGGGGGACAAACACAGACACACAAACACACACACGCATATATATATATACATATATACGACGGGCTTCTTTCAGTTTCCGTCTACCAAATCCACTCACAAGGCTTTGGTCGGCCCAGGCTATAGTAGAAGACACTTGCCTAAGGTGCCACGCAGTGGGACTGAACCCGGAACCATGTGGTTGGTAAACAAGCTACTTACCACACAAAGCCCCCTCCTTGCGCCTATATATACATATATATATATATATATATATTATATATATATATATATATATATATATATATATATATATATTATATATATATATATATAATATATATATAGTATATTTATATATATATATATATATAGATATATATATATATATATATTATAATATATATATACATATATATAATATATAAAATATTATATATATAAATAATATATATATATATTATATATAATATATATATATATATAATATATATGTTATATATATATATACATATATATAATGAATTAAAAGCATTGGTGATGTTGTAAATTATTATCAACTCAGTGAATGTGTTTTTGCTCGTTTACAGTATAGTGCATTGTGGACGACTCCTTCATAGCATCATCATCATCATCATCATCATCGTTTAACGTCTGCTTTCCATGCTGGTATGGGTTGGACGGTTTGACTAGGGGTTGGCAAGCCAGAAGGCTGTACCAGTGGGTATCATAGACACATGACACAGCTCATCTCCAATCCCATTCAGGAGTGATGGATACAGATATTTACCATTTTGGAGGTTTATCAACATCATGTACCTGAATCGAACCTGGGATGAACTTTATACAAAGAAGAGTCAAATGCATTTATGGCCTCTGTGTGTGCGTGTGAGTGCATGTGTGTGTGTGTGTGTGTGTGTGAACTTGTGTTTGTAAGGCCACAACATTGGTCAGTGTCTGCTCAGTCAACCTAGTACTGAACTGGACCTTTGTTCATCAACCCAAAAAGTATGCAAAGTTGACCTCAGTGAAATTTGAACTCAGAACAGAATGCCACTCAGCATTTTCTCCAGCATGCTAACAATTCTGCCAGTTCCCCATCTTGAATGGTAAAAAGCTGTAAAAAGGATGGAAAAGGAAACAGAAACCCATAAATGAGAAACAAACAACAACATCAAAAAATGCTGCGCCATTCATTATGGGTACCTGACAAGATTTTAAAAAAAGGGAGAGAAACTAAAGCCATAAATAAGTATGTTACCTGTGCCTGCAATGATATTCACACCTGACTGTTCAGAGACTTTCTTCAAGAATTCAACATTTGGATTTAATCCAATCACAGTGTTGTCTACAATAGACGATCCACCATTTGCCTGAAGAACAGATTTCATATTTGGAGAAAAACAACTTATTTTAAATCTCTGAGTGAGAGATTATACAGTAACAGTACCAAACAGTAATACATATATATAAGCCAACTGAATGTGGCAGTCCTATAAAGGACAGTGTTACTGTTGTTATAGCCCCAGGAAAACCTCTTTTCTAGCTGGCTATCAACAGACAGTTTGTGTCTGTATAGCATTTGTGAGGGAGGTCATCGCTCCCATCTCTAGCCTTATGTGATACTCACAGCCCCAGGTTTCTAGGTGCTTACCTGTCCTCAGTGTAAGACAATCACAGGCTAGTCACAAAAGCTTTCTCCACTCACAAATGCTAGATATTTTTTAAGCAACAAACAGTCGCTGTTCTTGTAGAGAGAAAAACAACTTGTTTTAAATCTTAGAATGAGAGATATATAGTAACAGTACCAAATAGTAATGTTTATATCCTAACAGAATGTGGCAGTCCTATAAAGGACGGTGTTACTATTGTTATAGCCCCAGGAAAACATCAGTAACATCGTCCTCTATAGGACTGCCACATTCTGTTGGCATATAAGCATTACTATTCGGTACTGCTACAGTATATCTCTCTCAAGTTGTTTTTCTCTCTACAAGTTCAGCGACTGTGTGTCACTTAGAAAATAGATAACATTTGTGAGTGGAGAAAGTTTTTGTCACTCGCCTGTGATTGCCTCACAATGAAACCCAGGGCTGTGAGTATCATGTAAGGCTAGAGATAGGAGCAATGACCTCCCTTGTGAATGCTATACGGACACAAACTGTGTGTCAACAGCCAGCTGGAAAAGAGGTTTTCCTGGGGCTATGACAACAGTAACAACGTCCTTTATAGGACTGCCACATTCTGTTGGCATATAAAGCTTTCATATATATATATATATATATATCATTATTAATATATCAGGGGCAAATTCATTATAAATATTAACCTTACTAATTAATTTAATCACAAATCATAATGGGAAACTTTTGTTATACCCATTCTTGAAATTTGATGGCAGGTGTCCTGAAATAACAAAGCACACCCCACAACATATTGTATCATAAGATGGTACCATGAGTATCGTAGGATAATGGGAAAACTACAAAAAATTAACGGTGAAGAGTGCTTTGACAGCAGAGTTGCAGGTTCGTTTTCGTGGTGAGAAGTTGTATGTTTAAATTAATTTAAAATTCCTGAACTAAAACTAATTTTTTTTTACAATAATTTTTTTCTTAGAATATCATCATAAAAACTTTGATCTTAATTTGTTTTCAAAACTAAATAATACACTTTTAGAATTCAGAACCAAAACTTAAGTCGGGTCTAATTCTGGCATTGTTAGTGCACCAAACACTACAAGTTTGGGTAAAGTCAGCAGTTTTGTCATTCGATGTGAAAGGTGGTGCATTAATATTTTGCTCAGTGAATTTTGTGATTCTTTCTAGTTTTATGCTTAGGTATTTTAATTAAAATTTAATTAGTGTTGATTTTAAACATCTGTTCACATTTTGAATAGAAATACACAGCTTGTCTGCCTAATTTGAGTAATACTAATGTCAGCATGGTGAGTGTGGCAGCACACCCAATGACCACCACCACCATACGCCACTGACACATATATGCATATGTGTCTATATATGTATATATATGTATATTGGTTTCAAATTCTGGCACAAGGCTTGTAAGTTCAAGGGAAGAGGTAAGATGATAACAGCGACCCCTAGTGCTCAACTGGTCCTTATTTTATCAACCCTGAAGGGATGAAAAGCAAAGTTGGCCTCAGTGGAATTTGAACTTGGAACCTGAAGGCAGGTGAAATGCTGCCAAGCATTTTGCCCACCCGGCTAATGATTCTGCTTAACGAATCATTAATAGTCTTTTAGTCTTTTACCTGCTCCAGTCATTTGACTGGCCATAATGGAGCACTGCTTAAAGGGTTTTAGTCAAAGAAGTCAACCCCAGGACTTATTCATTTTAAGCCTAGTACTTATTCTATCAGTCTCTTTTGCTGAACCACTAAGTTACAGGGACAAACACACCAACATCATTTGTCAAGCAATGGTGGTGGACAAACACAGACACACACACAGAAACACAAATATACACACACACACATATGATGGGCTTCTCTCAGTTTCCACCTACCAAATCCACTCGCAGAGGCTTTGGTTGGTCTGAGGGTATAATAGAAGACACTTGCCCATGGTGCCACCCGGAACCATGTGGTTGGGAAGCAAGCTTCTTATCACACAGCCACTCCTGCGCCATATGATGGGCTTCTTTCAGTTTCCGCCTACCAAATCCACTCCCAAAGGCTTTGGTTGGTCTGAGGGTATAATAGAAGACACTTGCCCACGGTGCCACCCGGAACCATGTGGTTGGGAAGCAAGCTTCTTATCACACAGCCTCTACCTATATATTAGAGACAGTGTGATCTGAAAAGAACTCGCCACAGGAAGTCGATAAGCATCAAACACGTACACAACTTGTATACCTGACTAAAAGAGGATTATACACGATCAGCAAAGTTTATCAATTGTCGTATGTTATATACTTCATCCCATATTGTGACAGAAAGTACAAGGTGAAAATTAGCAATTAAAAGTGCTAATTATGCAAATAGAGATCAAAGAGTGTAGAGAATAGAAAAGCCAAGTGAAGACTACATATATTTCCAATCTACACTTAACATGTAACATATAAAGATAGGGGCAGGCATGGCTGTTTGGTAAGACACTTGCTTCCCAACCACATGGTTCCAGGTTCAGTCCCACTGTGTGGCACCTTGGGCAACTGTCTTCTACTATAGTCTTGGGTCAACCAAAGCCTTGTGAGTGGATTTGGTAGATGGAAAACTGAAAGAAGCCCAGTGTGTGTGTGTGTGTGTGTGAGAGTGTGTGTGTGTGTGTGTTTGTGTCTGTCCACCTCACCACCACTGCTTGACAACCAATGTTGGTGTGTTTATGTCCTTGTAACTTAGCAGTTCGGCAAAAAAGACTGATAGAATAAGTACTTGGCTTACAAAGAATAAGTCCCAGGGTCAATTTGTTCGACTAAAACCCCCCATAAGGTGATGCTCCAGCATGGCCACGGTCAAATGACCAAAACAAGTAAAGGAATGAAAGAAAATACCATTGACCTTTTGGTCAGGTCTAATTACCATCAGTTGCTCGCATCATTGCAAAGGTAAAAGTGAATGTGTTTTAACATAGGGATGAATATGTAAAAGCAGCCAGCACACACTCTGTAATGTGGTTGGCATGTTAGGAAGGGCATCCAGCCGTAGAAACCTTGCCAAACCAGGCTGGAGTCTGGTGCAGCTCCTCAGCTTCCCAGCTCTGGTCAAACCATCCAACCCATGCCAGCATGGACAATGGACATTGAATGATGACATTGTGCTGAGATAATGATTTTATTAACGAATGAAAAAAATTGCCATAATTCCAGGATGAAACGTGAAATAGTAAACTGCAATTCCAGTTGTCCATTATGTAAATGAATGATAGGTAATCGATCAGCATCCAATGATAAAGAAGTCTGTGTTCTTAGTGATGAGAGTACATATGACTGTGCAGTCCAAAGCTGGAAGCACACTGGCACCCACAGATGTCGCAGCAACGGTCAGTTGACTGGATTGAAGCAGATGTTCCCTGTGACATCCTTCTTTTGCAGCAGTGAGACACTGCAGCCAGTCCTCTTCCAATGAATGAATAAAACAACTAAAATAAGCAACCCCGTGGTGGGAAAGAAGAGATTCATAAAATGAGTGAATGTACAGAAAATGTCACCCGACGGAGTCAATAAAGTGTCACATGCTGACTGGATGAATAAGATTAAAAGCTAAGTGATGTGGGAAAACGTGACATGATTGGATGAATAAAATAGAAAGCTTAGGAAGAATGTTTTGTGTGAAGACGACTGAAGTTGCCTCAGAATGATTCCCTGATTTAGCCACAGAAAAATGCTTGGTGGAGGTGGCCAGATGGAATGACCGATGAGATTCAGGCTCACCAGGCAAACAACACTTGAGAAGAAAAAGGGCCAGGGTGTGTTTATAGATGACAACTAAGACAGAAAGAATATGGGTATCTTTTTTGTATATCTTTTACTTGTTTCAGTCATTAGACTGCGACCATGCTGGGGCAGTGCCTTGGAGAATCTTTAGTCAAATGAATCTACTCCAGGACTTTGGGTCTTAAAACCTGGTACTTTTGCTGAAACAGCGTGTGTGTGTGTGTGTGTGTGTGTGTGTGTACGTGTGTGTGTGTACGTGTGTTTACTCTCTCTCTTGTGAAACTGGTGACCATATATCTATGTTTTAACCAATTTTAGTTTTGAAACGCTTCTTTCACTTTATGCAGTTGTTACAGGTTTTGCTATGTAAATCCTTGAAGCAATAAAAACATTAGCAAATGTTCAATTCAGCATGGGGCCCTCCGCTGTGTCTTTTTGATTAATTTCTCAAGTAGAATACTATATTTTCTGGCATACAAGTTGAAAAGCCAGAAAAAGATCGGTCAACTTACACACCAAGATGACTTTGGAGGACCAAAAATTCCAAAAGCAGGTATCTTATAGTCGTGATTCATATCGAGCCCTTCTGGGTATTTGCACGTGTCTACGATGATAAAAAAATTTACCATCATATTTTCGCATTTTTAATGCATTTTTTGCTCGGTTTATATAAGGGAAGTAACTCTCTAAAAATGCTTATATAGTTATTTCCCTTACAAACCCGAGCAACGCTGGGCGATACTGCTAGTACTACATACAATGACTTGCATACTGGAAAATATGCTATTCTAATATCTAAAAGGCTGTGGGCCTGGCTGAGTCATTAGCATACCAGGCAAAATGCTCAGTGTCATTTTGTCCATCTTTACATTCTGAGTTCGAATCCTCCCAGACAAAATGCTTAGCGTTTGTACTCTGCGTGTGTTTGTCCTATTAATATATAATATCTCTATATTTATACTTGAATATTCTTTGTCTGAAAATCTTCAGCCTCTGCTTTTTCTCTGGTAGTAACAAACGTTTATCAACAACATGTGAAGGGGTCAGGGTTTACTGGTTTCATTATTCGGTCGTGACTTCAATTTCCGTATATCAAAGGGTCAGCTAATGTGTGTGTGTCTGTCTGTGTGTGTGTGTGTGTGTGTCCCCGTGTCTGTGTGTGTGCGCGCGCGCGCGCGTGTGTGTGTGTGTCCGTGTATGTGTCTGTGTGTGTGCGTGCGCCTGTGTATTCTATATGAAATAACAGATCGTTCATATTTTCAGCCATTTCTCGTGAAATACGTATTTATCGTTATTGTATAGACTTAATGTTGGAAGGGAGGCAATTTTTGTAGGCTTATCAAAGGTGATAACATATTTATCTCCCTTGAATAATTCAAGCGCGGATAACTTTTGCAATGACCCTCAGTTCCACAACGGGTGAATTTTCCTCAAATCCCACACTACCGTTAAAAAAAAGGAAAAAGAAACAAAACGTGAGGAACGGAACATACATAATGTAGTCCTAAGCCCTAGTTATAGACTCTCTGGTCGTCAGCAGACACTTGTAGCGAGTGTTTCAGCCTCCTCGTTCTGATGACAGCGAATGGAGCCGGTGCTTGAGGTGACTGTCCAGCCCAAGGGGGGATTAGAAGAGCCGGGGGAGTTCAGGGATGAGAAATTGAGAATCAATCTTTGCATCTTCGACTTCTGGTCTCTGCTTCTTCACGTCTGTTATTTTCAATCAGGTCCGTTCATGCAAAACTCTATGTAGAGTCCTTTCGACAGTGGACAAATGGACAAACAAAGAATTTTAGCTTCCGAATAACTCTGGTATGGCGAAAGTTGAAAACCACCACAGTAATTATTGCTTTTGTATCGTTATCCCTATTTTTCGGACGCGTAGTTTCCTTATAATGCTTATGTCCATCTCAAAGGAAATCTGCGTAATTTAATGTTACCAACGATGTTCCACAGTTCTTCTTCGAAATACGCCAGGCGTGGATTGTTGGGTAGGTTTTTGCGAGATTTAAATCCAAGCCTTGGGTTCCCCTTTTATTGCCGACTTACTCATCACTATCATCAACTTTATCGAAATGATAGGTCCTATATCTTATACGTTGTATATAGTAATGATTTTTTTTTTCAGGGAGATTAACTCAGCCGACGATGTTCTTCGGAACACATCCAAGTAAAGTTTGATTTAATAATAATAATAATAATGAAATTATTGTATACAGTGCTCAGGTGCACCACAACTTGTCAGAGTATATGCAGTAATGTAGAAATGTCTGGAAAGCGAACAATGCATGAGTCAGGTACATGCTTGTGTGTGTATGGAGGGGAAAAAATCAGGAGTAGTGTTGGCGAATCTCAGGAAGTTTTGAAGGATGCAGTTCTCCGATAACTAACAACGGATGCCGGCAGTTTGTTCCATGCTTCAGCAACTCTCAGCGTGAAAAAATGTTTCCTGAAGTCATGGGAGCTGTGCTGTTTTCTGACTTTGTAAATATGTCCACGGGTGTTAGATGGGTGGAGTTTGAAAAGGTGCTCAGAGTTATTGTTGGTACGATGGTTGATAATTTTATGGGTGTCTGCCAAGTCAGCTGCCAGACGTCGGAGTTTCAATGTACAAATTAATATTCAAGGAAAAGCTATAAAGAAAAACACGTATGGGAATATCTCGAGTTCGAATCTGCAAAGCGATCCGTACCACATTGCAAGAAACTTCCCCTGCTATTATTTCTCTCGCTGCCTAATTTCCCTTTCTCAGACAAACGATCGCATATTGTTCTCTGAAGCAGATTTGAAGCATTCGTTCAGGGAAGAAGAGAGATGAGAAAGGAAAGGAAAGAAAAGGGAAGACAAAAGAAAAAAAGAAGAAGAAAAAGAAAAAGGGGGCAAAGCAGCGGAAGTCGTAGGGGGAGGTGTGATGGTCTACGTCCCCCAGAACAAATTATGTGCTAAGCTGCGCCCCGCGGTAATGACAGCGATGGCGTTGCCAGGGAGGATGACCGGGCGACACACGTTGGTTCCACATTGAAACATTCATCGAACGTGAAGGCACATCCATAGAGTAATCGCTATAGAAGTAGAAAAAGCTGCACCAAATGCTTAGCATTTCGTCCTTTGCGTTCTGAGTTCAAATTCCGCCTTTCCTTCCTTTCGGAGTCGATAAATTAAGTACCAGTGAAACACTGAGGTCAATGTAATCGACTAGGCCCCTCCCCCAAAATTTCAGGCCTTGTGCCTCAAGTAGAAAGGATTATTTATAGATTCTAGTCAGGCAGCGAACTGGCAGAATGTTTAGCGGCATTTCGGCCGTCTTTACGTTCTGAGTTCAAAGTCCGATAAAATCAGTCAGCTACTAGGGTCGAAGTAATCGACTTCCATAAACAATCTCGATTGTTCACAAATAGGATAGGAACTATAACAAGTCCACTGCTACTTCAGTTTTTCAACCCTTGAAGAACTGATTGTAAAAATGAATAAATTCAACGGGATTTGAACGCAAAACGTTCACAGTATATTGCATTCTCATCAAACCAGATTTCTTTAATAACCTTGAATGGCTGTTGATTAGATTCGTCAAAAAATTCTTGAAATTACGTCATGAAGGTTGACGGCAGACATTATGACGTTGGATTCCTAAAGAAACAAACTGAAGGTTTTTCTCACTTCTACTTGGCTTTCTTTAGAATTGGTGCTTCAAGTTAGTCACGGGTTGATTTATTATATTTCTTATTGGTTCATTGGCTTTGAGTTAATCCCTGTCTTATCTTCATAATTTAACTGATAACTTAATCAACCAACTCTCTTTTCCTTTCTTTTCTCCTTTCGTCTTAAAGACTTTCCTTTCTCTATTTCCGTCTTTAACACTACTTCTCTTTGTATTTTTGCCTGCTTCATTTGGTCATTAATAACCGACTGATTCAAATATAACGTTTATCATTCATTTTATTACAATTGAATTCACTGCCTTTATACAATGTCTCCTTTGCTTCTCTCTCTCTCTCTCCCTACCTTCCTTTCTCTGCATTTAAATATTTGGTTGATTGATTTCTAATTAATCAAACAACAAATTAGAATTATTTCTATTTAATTTACTGATATCATTATCAATCAATTCTTTCTTTCTCTTTCTATTTTCCTTTCGATTGTAAGTTTACCTGTTTGATTAATTGTTTAATTACCTGTCTGGGCTTTTGCTTGTTTTGTTTTTAATCAATCTATTTCTTTTCACTTTAATTAAATAAGTAAAAGCGGCGACCAGGCAGAACCGTCGGCACGCCGGACAATAGTGCTCAGCGTGACTACTTCTTCTTCTTTGCTCTTTCTCGAGTCACGCCTGGCTCATAAGGGCCGGTTTCCCGGTTTCCTTGGCGTATAGGTTCCCCACCTGGACGGGACACCGGTCCATCGCAGTTGAGCTGCAAGATGCAGGAGGAAAGAGTGAGAGAAAGTCGTGGCGAAAGAGTCAGCAGAAGTTTGCCATTAAGAAAAAAATTCTGAAAATTCCTAAAAATAAAAACATTATGGCGGCTTATGTGGGGTCATAAACCAGAATTCCAATTTTTTATTTTCTTTTTTATTTGCTTTTCATTATTTATTTATTTGATTCCATTAATTCTTGTATTTTAGGGTTTTTAAGCGAATAAATTGATGTCTTCATTGTTGTCAACAGGTACTGAGAGAACGTGTGACCTGCTTCATTTCCCCGGCAACACTTTCTTTAACCAAGTTCTTCACAGAGTAAACTCTGTCAGACTTCATTCCAATTTCACAGATGAAGCACCGCTTCAACGTTTTCCTTGTAAGAAATATCCCTTGATAAGCTACCCAAGCAATTCACTTTGAACGAACTTTTCGCAGAGGTGGTGAATATGAGTCATGAAGATGAATTAGGGAAGGACGAAACTATGGTGCAGGTGATAGATGAATTAAAAAGGAGGAAAAGCAGATATCACAGGAGTTGAAGGAACTGAAGGAACTGGAAAAACAGATGAATAAAGATCTAAAGGCAGGTATGAGCAAGTTAGAAGAGTTGGAAATACCCGAGCTAAAGGAACTGGAAACTCTGGAGCTGAAAGAACCTGAAGATCTGGCGATAGCTGAATTGGATGATCTAGAAGAACTGGAAGAACTGGAAGAAATGGAGATACCTGAGCTGAAGGAACTGAAGGAAGATTTAGAGGCAAGTGAGATGAAGGAACTAGATCTCGAAATACCGGAGCTAAAGGAGCTGGAAGATCTGGAGATAAATGAGTTGAAAGATCTGGATGATCTGGAGATAAATGAGTTGAAAGACCTGGATGATCTGGAGATACCTGAGCTGAAAGAACTGGAAGATTTGAAGATAATGGATGACACCGAACTGAATAAAGAGATAGAAGACTTGGAGTGTTTGAAGAATTGGCGGCTCCACTGTTGAAAAAGAAATGTCAAATCTGTTTAAGTTTGCAATGGCAGTGTTAAAGTAATATCTTTGGTTTCATCCAAAGATTGGTTTCGTCAGAAAATATAATTCGGAATGTGAAAGTATATTCATTGTTCAAGATGTATTTCAGTCGATATAAAAGTTATAAAGATTAGATTTGCGCATAGCTGTTTGCTTATCATTTGCTATCATAACATATTATCTTTTTAACACACGTCATATGAATGTTTCTCACATGTATTTATAGACATTAGCTTAAATAATTTTGCAATTATTTGATTTCACTCCAAGGCGGCGAGCTGGCAGAATCGTTAGCACACCGGACAAAATGCTTAACCGTACTTCGTCCGTCTTTACAGTCTGAGTTCAAATTCCACTGAGGTACACTTTGCCTTCGACTTAACCCCTCCTCACGAACTTACTAACCTTTTGCCAAAGTTTGAAACCGTTATTTTATTTCACTTTGCGGCATGTACTGAAGATCGAATCAGTATTATTTCTGTAAGTATAAACTAAAGGAGAAATGGAGGTGCAAAACAGATAACAACTGATGGCTTTATTAAGCTACATCAGACCTCTTTCCTCCACGCTAAATATTAGCATGGAGTTAACAGTGCATAGGAATGTCTGGAAATTAGTAGCTAATAGGGAACCTATTTCGTTACTAGCAACTCGATATAAACAAGAGTGCATTTTGCACCAAAATCCAGCTTGAGCGTTTCTCTCACGTTATCTGCCGCAGTATAGTTTGTTCTAACAGAACATCAATATCTAAGCAGAAATAAATATTATTTCTCAGTACAAATACTGCCTCTGTCGCTTATACACACACACACATATATATATATATAGGTACTTAACTCATATAATATACATACATACATAACTATATATATATACATATACATATATGTGTGTGTGTGTGTGTATTTGTATTTATGTGTGTATATATATATGTATATGTATATATATATATATATATATATATATATATATAATACATAGCTTTACAGGCTCTAGCTACCATACTACATTATAAAAATTACCGTAGATGTAATGCCATACTAAGACTTACGGATTATGTACTTCATGGTACATATGTACACAATGTCACTGTTTACCTTCCATATCAATTTACACATAAGGCAAGGTCTCGTTGCAAACTACATATATCAACTAAACAAGGTCTAGCTACAATATTAAACGAATCAACTAGGTAAAGTATAACTAACATAATACATAACTGAGATCTTCCAATGGATGTTATCGTTGACACCTTACTGGATAATTTGGTTGTTTTTCTTTTTTCCCAGTGTCTGAAACTGAAGGTGTGATTGTTGAACCTGGCTTTGAAATTCCCCTCTGTGAGACCCACATATTTATTTGATGAAACAATGTCCTTAGTGGTTGTAGAGACTACAGTGGCTTCATAAATGATGGTCTCGGACATGCAGGCTCCATTTTCGCGGGCACAAATTTTTATCCCTGCATGAACAGCTGGTGGTCATTGTTGTTTTTATGTGTTGTGTGCAATTATATTTTTAAAATTAGTAATTGAGCTAAAACTAATTTTTAAGTTATGCCTATTAAAGAGCTTTCTGTAATTATGATTGATTGGAAAATGCCTATCTATAAGTGATAACGGTTGAAAAAAGAACAAAATAATTAAAAATGACAGAGAATACTGGAAGTATTTAATATTTAGCTTCAATCACACTCTGACATCTTCGACTGCATGGGGAAATTAAATTTTCAATTTCTTGCTGTGTGATCTTATTCCATTCTTCCCGAAGGGCATTCCATAATTGCTCGGTTATTGTAGGATTTCTGGCATTCGAACGTTCTCCTAGAATATTCCACACATTTTTAATAGAATTGAGATCTGGGCTTTGAGCAGACCAATCCATAGCAATAACTTTTTCAGCCTTGAGGAAGTTCATGACCACCTTAGCCTTGTGACATGGGGCATTGTCCTGCATGAATATGGGTGGTCGCTTAGTTGAATTTCTTAGCACAGGCAAGACATGATCTTTTACAAGTTGTTTATAAACTCCTGCGTTTACCTTTCCATGTAATCGCACCAAAGGGCCCACAACATCTCCAGATATCATCCCCCAAACCATGACACTTCCTCCACCAAATTTAACACTAGTCTTAAGGCATTTAGGCGACAATTTTTCACCTACTTTTCTACGAACGTACCTTTTCCCATCTGAGCCAAATTACATAAACTTAGATTCATCACTGAAATGCACCGTTTGCCATTTTTCTTGAAACCACAACACATGTTCGGTTGCAAAGGTAAGGCAACACTTTTTATTCTTGGAGCTGATCAGTGGCTACACTGCAGGTGCTCTTGCTTGTAGGTCATGTTCAACTAAACAACGAGACACAGTTTTTCGAGATAAAGTTTTCTTCAATACAATGCTCATTTTCCGAGAAACAGCAGCAGCAGTTTTAAATCTGTCCTTTTTAACCAACTTTACCATAGCACGATCTTCTCTCTTGGTCGTTTTTCTTGGCCTACCTGTAGACTTTCTTGCTTCACACGAATACCATGAACAACATTTTTTGACTTGTTAACAATCTTTGCAATAGACCCAATACTTAAATTATCCTTCTTTCGAAGCTTAATAATCTGCTGACGAATTAGTAACGGAGTAAGTGGCATTATATTAAAGTGCACTGCAGATATTCTTACTAATGTTTAGTAAACGAACCGTCACGTAAACAAATTCAAAACATTTGAGTTCGCCGGTTAAATATACTAAAACACGGAGTAAAAGCAACCGTTCTGATCATTTTGGCTGCCATGGGTTTTGCAGTAAATCACTAAATCATCCATAACTTTTGTATTATCCTCTCAAATTACACCAAAATCGCAGACAATAACAAATAATGTCGTATTTATTGTCTGTGAAAATTATAGAAGATAAAACAACTTTGATAAGAAATTATACTTACTTTTCTGATGAAAACAATGCCGTTCTGAACATTTTGACCGTAACTGTATATACGTGTGAGTGTGTGTGTGTGTGTGTGTGTGTGGCCATGCTGAAGCACCGCCTCGAAAGGGTTAAGTCGAACAAATTGAGCTCAGTACTTTTTTAAGCCTGGTACATATTCTCTCAGTCTCTTTTGCCGAACCGCTAAGCCCGGTTTCACCCGGTCGGTTTGGATGATGTGGTTGTAAAACCTGCTCTGTGTAAGCATTCGACTTGCTTGGGCACGCTTACGTTAAAAAATCAATTTTAGAATGACTTTTTGTTTTGTCAAAACGCTAAAAATAACTGACCAACAAAAAACAACCAAGATTCACCGAAATCAAAAAAATAAACCCAAATACTAAGCGAACAAAGATGCAAAACAACAGAAACAAACATAAAAAAATAAAACAAAAATTAAAAGAAATAAAAAAATAAGTAAAGAAATCTTTTAAATTTTCAAAGGTCAAAAATCAACAAAAAAAATAATAACTGAAAAACATTAAATACCGCAAACTCAATGCGAAATATTACACAAAATTTAAAACGAAAAGAAAAAAACCCATTTGAAACTGAAAACCAAATAACTGAAACACTACAAAGGAAAACTTCACAAAAAATCCCCCCCCACACACACACACATTCACATACCCCCCTTTTACATACACACATATATTCACACAGAGTTGAAACGCTGTTTGATTTATTTTTCCAGCGTACAATTTTCATCCTCCCACTACCAAGTGTCACATCACCCCTTCCTTCCTTATTCATCTATCACTCCTTCCTTTCTCATTCATAAACGCAAGAGTATTATTATAGTAGATTATCTCAGTAACCATGGGAGCTATGAAAAAATACAAAGCCCAGCAACACCACCTGATCTTTCTACACATCGATGAGTAATTTTTCGCGCAATTCCACCCAGCCGTTTGACCGTGAATCCCAAGACAAGAAAGAATCGCCCATGTCAAATTATATGTATAGATTTTTAAACTATCATACAAAATACATCCACATCATATCTCAGGCCGTTTGACCCAGTGCAGGTTTCCTTACAGGTATTGTGCTTTTGTTCACATCGGTGTTGTTACTAATATCAGCCATGATCGTGCTAGCGGAATAGCACATGGTGTAAGATATATTTCTTTCAATTCGATCTGAACACCCTCATTTATAACTGAAGAAATAAGTCAGTTACTGACTTGGGCAGGAAGAATTGGCATAATCGTAGAAGAAAACGTTCAAAGTGGCAATTCGAACATTTCCTTTCATCATCATCATTGTTCGACCGTGGTCGAGACAATGGAATTTACTATGTTACGCCAGACCTCACGGTCCATCATAGCATTACGGAGGTCCTGTTGCTGGATGCCTGTATCCCTGGAGATTACATCAGGGTAGGAGAGGGTGCACCCTCTGGTATCGCAAGCAATTGCTTCTGACAGAGCGACTTCTCAAACATCTTTCCAAGACATTTAATCAGATTTTCCTCTGTTGATGGTATGGCTTCTCCTTGCACTTGTAGCTTAATTTTGTTTGTTACTTTACCTCCTCTGGTTACCATACCCCTATATTTGGGAGGCTTAAACTTCTTTCTAACGAATATTACCATGTGTTCAAATGAGGTCAGCACCATTTCTGCCTCCACATGGGTTGTAGTTGTTACCGTGATATCATCCATGAAACCCCTTATTGGCTGCTGACAGCTGCCTGATTCCATTGTTGGTCCTTGGCCTTCATTTTCAGCAGCTGACACGAGGAGATTCATAGCCATGATGAAAAGAATGAGGGAGATTGTGCAACCAGTTATGATTCCTTTCTCAAGGTCTTGCCACTGACTTGTGAAGTGGGCTGTTCTGAAACATAACTCGATGCCTCCAAAGTGATTGCTGATTATTCCCTCAACAGGTGAGGAATATGGTAACAGTCAAGGGCTGCATATATGAGGCTGTGAGGAATTGATCCACATGCATTTTCCAGATCCAGCCAAACCACTGTCATGTCACCTTTACTTCTTTTGGCCTCCCGAATCAGCTGGTTGTGTTCCAGACAGCCCGAGAAACCCGAGACCCTCACCTTTCTGGATAGAGGTGTTTATATACTCATTGTATGAGGTCACCCTTTTTTGGTCAGTACAGAAGGTTTTTTCCCTCAACACTCAGGAAGGAGAATGGTCCTGAATTTGTGAATGGCTGATGAGTTTTCTTCCTTTGGCAGCACAAAACTTCCTTTCGGTGGAATGATACCATTTGTTCAGATCTTTCAGAATAGTGTCCACAGCCTCTGAAGGAGCCATGGGCTTTTCTTGTATACTTTATAAGGTACACCACTTGGACAGGAGCTGATCCTGATCTGGCCCCTTTCACAACTACTCGTCCCACTTCTTTCCAGAATGGACAACTGACGTTGAACTCATTTCCTGGTATTTCAGCTCTACAGACTTTTGGGTTAACATTAGGAGCTTGATTCTGAGGTTATGGGTAGATCTCTCCCCCTCCACCCAGAAAAGCTTCTACCTCTCTCTGGAGCTGGTCCATTTCCCTGATTTGGTCCTCCATGTCCCAACACTGTTCGGGTCAGCCTGAAAGAGTCACCTGTCATGTGCGTGTATATGTATGCGTTTGTGTATGTGTGCATGCGTTGTGTGTGTGTATGTGTTTGTCTACAGACGAGGGAGTATTGAAATGTTTCTGGCTTCAGGTAAAACAAAATAGAGACGAATCACTTCATTAGCATTCTATTCAACATATTCTCCCCTCTCACATTCACACACTTGTTGCAGTGGCCCTTCAGTTTTTCTAAGCCCTGGGAAAAAGAACACAGCTGGTTCGGTCTCCAGCCAGTCCTCTGCAGCAGTGGTCATGCCGGGTACTTTTCATCAACCCCTGTATACACATACCTACCCACCTAACTACACACACGGATGGATTAACGCAGAGACATTCAACTAAAGGGAGATAACCATTCATATACCATTAACAGAAAATTAGCTCGGTCAAGACAGCATATATACACACACACACACACAGACAGACAGATAGATGGATAGAGAGAGAGAGACAGATAGATATATCGATAGATAAATAGACTATTTGTAATGATGTACAGATTTTATGCTTTAAAGAAAGGAGTCTGTGAGAATTTTGGATAATTCGTTATTAGTGTTTACATCTCATTCATTGGAACTTGTCAGATTTGAGTTTTACAGGAAACTTTGTCTTTTGTTGAAATCTGTTTTGCTTTGTTATCTGTGTGTGTGTGTGTGTGTGTGTGTGTGTGTGTGTGTGTGTGTGTGTGTGTGTGTGTGTGTGTGTAAATAGAAAAAGAGAAAAGATGCGATGAGAGAAGGTAAGAGAGAAAGAAGAGAAAAGAGAAAAAAAGGGATAAAGAAAGGAAGAAGGGAGATAGAGAGACAAGCGATCTTTTTTCTTGTTTTGTTTAGTTTTTTTCTGTAAGATGGCTTTCATTTTAATATTCGGATGGTTTGCTGTTTGTAGTTTTTCCCACGGGGCCAATTTCCAGATGCCAGTTTTATGATTTTAAAAGATGTGGCGGAGGAATAAAGGGCAAAACCACCAATGGAGAGTGCTTTGCCAACTTCCTGAGGCAGTTGTGGAATGCTCTCAAGACCAAACGCCAAGGAAAACTGAAGAAAGATGGGAATGTTTCATCAAGACAATGCTCCAGCACACAAGTCCTTCGTTTCAATGGTTGCCGTGCGTGACTGTGGCTTTGAACAGGTTAATCGCCCTCCCTATTCCGGATTTGGCCCCTCTGATCCCCAACATGAAGTAACATTTGGCTGGGAACTAGTATCGCAGTGATGATGATTCTTCAGCAAACGGAGCCAAGCACTGCAACACCAAAGGGATGAGAGAAGGTAAGAGAGAGAAAGAAAAGAGAAAAAAAAAGGGATAAAGAAAGGAAGAAGGGAGACAGAGAGAAAAGTGATCTTTTTTCTTGTTTTGTTTAGAAGAAATGTGGGGACTTCAAGGGGGGGGGGGGACTATATCGGAAAATAAACCCCATTTGGTCACCTTCCGTGAGAGAATCTTGGTCAGCCTATGGACCTTTCAGCCGACCCCCGTAAAAGGCATTCTATAAAAATACTTTTTACATATATGGTTTCATATAATGCCGGAAATAACAGCTAAGTCGTCACAATTTGTGTTGTTCTCCCCCTTATGCAATATTTAGATGGCGAAACACATAATCTCTCTCTTCTCTCTCCCTCCCGACTTTACTCCACCTCTCTTGCTTTTTCTCACTCTCTTTATCATAGCTCTCTCTCTCTCTCAGCTTTTCTCTCTCTTTTACTAAACATTTTTCTTTCATCTTATGTCCCTCCCCCTCTCGCTATCCCTCTCGGACATATTTTTCTTTTCCCTCTCTTCTTCCCTCCCACCACGAATGTTACACACACACACACACACACACACAAAGCAGCCCCTACCGCCCAGTCAAAAATCTCGTAGATCCAAGGGAGGCTACAACTGTCTTCGAAAGGTATAGAATTACCTCCCTTCAAACAGTTATAAATTTGGATTCGAAAGAAAAATTAATTAATTTTGTAGTTCATAATTCATATAATTAAATACTGTGGGTATTGAACAAGAATTTAAGAAAGATTTACGGAAAGAAATTCGCGACATGTGATTTTGCGTTACGCTACGAATAACAGTCAAGTACCCTGAAATTTGCGTTGATTTTAATACAAATTGGAGGACACCTTAAGAAGTTGTGCCATATATGGTCATTCTTCATGCTAGACTACATTAAGCAAGAGCCTTCAAATTGGTTTCGATTTCTAGTATGAAAATAGGACACTTAACCATTTCTAAAATATAATGAACAATATATGGGTCCCCATATTGCGAGAAATAGCAACCACATGGCCTTAAATCTGTGATGTGCGGTGTATAAAAATTGAAGGACACTTGAGGACGAAGCATCTGTAAGAATATTGTACTAAGGTGGGGTCTCACATCATGGTAGACATAACAAACAAGAACCTTTCAATTTCCGTGTAGTGTTTATGTGTATAAATATGAAGGAAACTTTTAGAATTAATATAAAATATTATCCTATAAGTAGACTCACATCATGCTAGAAACAAAACTAAATACCCACAGAAATGCAGGTTTCTCCTATGAAACAAACTGTCTTTCCGTCTCTTAACAAACATGTTATTCCGGGGCTTCTTTTGTTATTCCTATCCTAAATGTTGAGGGCCGGGAAACAAGGACGCGTGAACCCTCCATCGGTTCCTACCTACCCGCGCTAGAAAGAGTAGCCAAGTGCCTTGAAGCCTAGTAAAAGGCTGAGGAAAAAAATAATCTTTCAGTGGTCAGGCGGATTTGGCGAACACTTACATTGCTCCATCATATATTACTGCCTGACCGTTGTGCCTCGCCTCATTTCAAGTCTAACCGACCTGGAGCGTTGCCATTCCGCTCTCTGTGCGATGGATGCATTCCACTGGCCAAGCGCTGCATTTGGTGTCAACACCTGCTCAACGAACGACTGGACATGCTGTAGCTGATTACACGCAGGTATGCACTGAGGCTGCGACCTTCTCCATCGATTCCTTGACGGTGAACATGTGTGGTCGCTGTTTCCCCCAGTTTCTCTCAATCGGAGGCCGAAACAGCTGGAATATGGTCCGCCCTGGCGATCCTCTACCAGTGGGATAATGTAGCTGTTGGAAGTTCTATATTGGATTTTGACAGAGGATTTGTGGTAAAATGCATAGCAACATGTAGT
>NC_043026.1:2543917-2563917 GCF_006345805.1 Octopus sinensis
TCTATAGCTGGATGCCCTTCCTAATGCCAACCACTCCGTGAGTGTTAGTGGGTGCTTTTTACGTGCCACCGGCACGGGGACCAGACGAAGCTGGCAACAGCCACGGTCAGATGGTGCTTTTTACGTGCCACCAGCACGGAGGCCAGGCGGGCGGCGCTGGCTACGGCCACGTTCGGATGGTTCTCTTACGTGCCACCGGCACTGGTATTACAGCTACAAATTCCATTGATGTTGATAGATGACGATTTTGATTTTGATTTTAATTTTCACTTGCCTCAACAGGTCTTCACAAGTGGAGTTTTGTGTCCCAAGAAGGAAAGGTATTCACAGGTAGACTGACTACGTCCCAGGTAGAGAACATGGGTTATGGCCTCACTTGCCTGCCGGGTCTTCTCACGCAGAGCATACTTCCATAGGTCTCGGTCTCTCAGTGAGACCTAAAGTTCGAAGGTCGTGCTTCACCACCTCATCGCAGGTTTTCCCGGGTCTACCTCTTCCACAGGTTCCCTCAACCGCTAGGGTGTGGCACTTTTTCACACAGCTATCCTCATCCATTCTTGCAATATGACCATACCAGTGCAGTCGTCTTTTGCACACCCCATCTGCTGCTTCTTAGGACCAATATTTCTCTCAAGGTACTTACACTCTGTCGAGTATGCACACTGACATTACATATCCATCAGATCATACTGGTTTCATTCCTTGCGAGCTTACGCATGTCCTCAGCAGTCACAGCCAATGTTTCACTACCATGTAGCATGGCTGTTCGTACACATGCGTCATACAGTCTACCTTTTACTCTGAGCGAGAGGCCTTTTGTCCCTAACGGAGGCAAGAGCTCCCTGAACTTTGCCCAGGCTATTCTTACTCTAGCAGTTACACTTTCTGCGCACCTGCCCCTGCTGCTGACTTGGTCACCTAGGTAACGGAAGCTATCAACTATTTCTAGTTTTTCTCCCTGGAATGTAGTGGAAGATGGTCTCTGCGTATTTTCAGTGTTTATTACTCCCGAGCATCTGCCACATACAAAAACTATTTTCCTAGTTTGCCTTCTTTTGACATTGCTGCACCTCTTATGTGTCCATAGCTTACACTGGGTACATCTTATAGAGTTTCTACCTACACTTTTCTTACAGATCGAGCAGGGCCATCTACCTGAGGGTGTTTGTGATTTGTCTATCTTCCTTCTTATTAGAACTTTGGTTTTAGCTAGGTTGACTCTAAGGCCCTTCGATTCTAATCCTTGCTTCCACACCTGAAACTTCTCCTCCAGTTCTGATAGTGACTCAGCGATTAGGGCAAGGTCATCAGCATAGAGGAGCTCCCCAGGGAAACCTGTCTTGAATTCCTCCGTTATTGCTTGGAGGACTATGATAAATAGGAGGGGACTGAGGACTGAACCTTGGTGGACCCCAACCTCTACCCGGAATTCTTCACTGTACTCGATGCCAAACCTCACCTTACTAGCAGCGTCTCTGTACATGGCTTTCACAGCTCTCATTAACCATTCATCTATCCCTAGTTTCCCCATTGACCACCAGATAAGGGATCGGGGGACCCTGTCAAAGGCTTTCTCCATGTCAACGAAAGCCAGGTACAGAGGTTTATCTTTGGCTAGGTATTTCTCCTGCAGCTGTCTCACCAGAAATATGGCATCAGTGGTGCTTTTCCCTGGCACTAATCCAAACTGCATCTCGTCCAAGTTGACTCTCTCCCTAATCAGTTGGGCTATGACCCTCTCCGTAAACTTCATTACCTGATCCAGCAGCTTGATACCCCTGTAATTATTTGTATCTAGGGTGTCACCTTTACCTTTGTAGCAGTTGACTATTATGCTGCTACACCAGTCATTGGGTATGACTCCCTCGTGTATCACCTGGTTAACTATACAGGTGACTAGGCTACAGCCGACACTGCCAGATATTTTGAGCATCTCTGCAGTAATTCCTGATGGGCCTGGGGCTTTCCCTGTCTTCATGCTTCTAATTGCCTTAAATACCAAAGAACTGTCGACTCGGATAACTGGTCCCTCTATTGGGTCGACATTCGGCAGACTCTCTTTATCCCATTCATTTTCTTTATTCAGCAACCTTTCATAGTGGCATCTCCAAACCTCTCTCTTTGCATCCTTATTTAGCGCAAGTGAACCATCATCCATGCGGACACATTTCTCTCCTACTACATCATGATTCTCTCTCACACACTGTCTTGCAACACGAAATACCGCAAGTCTTTGGTCCTCACGGCTCAGAACATTGGCAAATTTTTTCTTATCTGCTTCCCCTCTGGCTAAATAAACCTGTCTCCTAGCTTCCTTCCAAACTACTGAAATTAACTGTAGTTTGTAATTCTATGGCTGTCTATCAACAAATGAACAACAGGTCCATTTAACTGCAGCACTTCATATGCTAGAAACAACAGCAAGACTTTAGCAAACATGTATATGAAGACAGAGAAAGAGAAGGGGCAATTTTGATGTAATCACCCCAAACAACCCCTCAAAACTTTTTCCTTTTTGTGAATTTTTAGAAGAGTTTTGTAAATTTGTTCTAAACACAGGAATTGATACAGTTATGCAAAAGTGAAAAGAAAAGATAGTTTTTGTGTTTTTTAAGGGCTATTTAGCTGTTATTTTTAGCATATCGCATGACCACTTGATACCCTCCTTGTTTGTTTCTCACTCTTACGTATTGATGTTTTCATTATCTTTCAATAAATTCATTTAATGGTCTTTTGATGGGATTTAAGCACAAAGTCCAGACTGTCCATTTTTTTAATTTCAAAATATTAAAACAGAATTTCCTGGAAACTGAAAAAATCAAAACTGTTATACATATATACACACACACACACACACACACACAAATATATATATATATATACGTATATATTTCTGTTCAAACATACTCATAGGTACATACGTATTATATGTGTTTAGAAGGGAGGATAAGTGCAGTAGTTTGTATCGTTATAATTATGTAATATAATTAGAACAATAATACACAAACTTATATATGTTTTCCTATAAACGTGATACGTTTATTTGTCCGTTATTTTTTGCTTTCTGCAGAAGTTGAAATCTTGCGGGAAGTGGGGGAGGGGGTGTGTGTTTTCAGGTACTTAATCTAATTGGTCATCAATTGTTTTGAATTGCTTTGCTTCAGTTGTGGTGGGTTAATTGATAAACGATGAAATAAAACAAATCAGGCAAGTATATATGTATATGTATATGTGTATATATATATATATATATATATATATTATACACATACATACACATACATATATAAAATGTATATAAATAAAACAAAAACAAAACAAAATGTTGGTGAATTCATATTTACATATATATATATATATACACACATGTACACACACACATATATATATGAATTTAGGGTTAAAGTGATATACTAAGGGGATATTATTTTGATATAATACATATGAGAGATTAGTTATTACAAATTTATTTTAAAAAGCCCTTATATAATATTAGGGGGAAATTATCTCTCTATATATAAATGGCTGTTTGTCTGTCTGTGTGTCTGTCAGGTTGTACCCTCACCCTGACCACGGCTTTCAACCGATTCTGATGAAACTTGACACACACATAGCCCAATGTCATAATTCAAAACTAACGCAGTGAAAACTTTGAAAAGTTCCCCCAGTTCTGAAAATAATCGATAAATTCGACATAGGGTCAAGAATCTAAGCTTTTTATATGCAACACATTTTCTGTTGTAGGCGCCCATTATGCTCATCAGTAATTTAGTTCCACATAAATAGTGCAACGGCACACGTCTGGTTGTGAAACATTTGGCACCACATTTAATAAAGGCCACAATACTTACCGGTTGTGGGAAGGGAGAGGACGTCTTCATTCCACGCATGCACCTTCAACCGTCGGGCGCTGACCTACCAATCCACTTCAGGCGTTCTCAGTTTCCTGTTAAACTCTGCTTCGCAATGTCCATCAATAAAACCCAAGGCCAAACACTACAAGTCACTGGGTTACATTTGGGCGAACAGTGCTTCGCCCATGGTCAACTCTACGTGGGCTGTTCACGCGTTGGGAGGCGCAATGATGTTTTCAGGTTTTCGCCCAAAGGGACAGCTAGGAACATCGTATACACAGAAGTATTCGAGTGAAGAGAAGACATTGCAACCTACACATGCGCCTTCGTTCCCAGAGGGAAAGGACTAGATTGGGATTAGTCGCTGCCTACTAGGGGCTCTTACATACCCGGGCAACGCCGGGCTATGCTGCTAGTTTAATATAATATATAAGAGAGGTAAATTATTACAAATTTATTAAAAAAAACCTTTGTACGATATTATATGTATAAGTTTAACTATGTGAATCATTAATATATTTACTAACTTATATGGGTACTATATGGTTAAAATACATGCCGGAAACCAGT
The DNA here is from genome assembly GCF_006345805.1 of Octopus sinensis. Lineage (NCBI taxonomy): Eukaryota > Metazoa > Mollusca > Cephalopoda > Octopoda > Octopodidae > Octopus > Octopus sinensis. The sequence continues at coordinate 2,548,342 of NC_043026.1, forward strand.
TGGACCAAACTGAGGGGACAAAACATCAAAAGTGACCATATATATCATCTCAACATGTTGTTGTTAATCGCTAAAATTACGCCCAGAATTCAATCTCCGAATCCTCACATATTCTCTTCTCTATATAACTATACCTACATATTACCAAATTATACTCATTATCATTAAAAATATTTCCAAAATCTATTATATGTGACAAATTGTTTCAAATGCAAGACTCCATCTGCCAAATGCCTAAAAGGCAAGATTCCATGTAATCTTGTTAAGTGACTTAATTAATAAACTCCTTAGTCATTTAGATGTGTGTATGAATGAATGTATGATGGACTCGCTGGTTGAAAGCAACATAGGAGCATTCATCTTTTGCCCAACGGCCTGCACAAGCAATTTGTTTATAGTGATGAAATGTTCATGCTGTACTTTAGCTCACTCTCTCCATCAAATCGATGTTTACCTGAACAGGTGCGCAGTGTACCACACATGAGGTGTTGAAGTGATGGCAAAGCAACACGAGACGAAGTGCTTTGCTCAAGAACACAACACAGCACCCGGTAAAGGAAGTGAATTCACAAAATTGCTTCCATTTCCTTTTCTTTCTAAGTAAATATGACTGCAATGAATCTAATGAAAATCTTCAATAATCAATTCTATATTACACAGAAATTATTTTTGGGGCAAAAATAGTAAGGCATGCATTGCATATATACACCCTTCACCCCTGATATATATATTATATATATATATATATATATACAAATATATATATATATATATATATATATATATATATATATGTATGTATAAATAATACATGCACACATATATTTGAATTTTGGCATTGAAAAGCTACACCAATGCCAGAACGGGATTTTACTACATATTGCCAAAAAAACCCAGCAATGCCATCACGCTTCAGGACCAGTTACTGCAACAGCCGGGTTTCAGGGGCCCACAGCTTTTTAATATTCTCCCAAAGAACCTGAAGAACTTGCACGAAGTAGATGTAGGAGATTTTAAATCAAAGCTGGACCTCTTCCTGTCGAGAATCCCAGAGCGACCTACCTCACGGCCAGAGGTGTAAATGAGGGTGGCTACATCAAACTCCATTCCTCACGAAGTGCCACATATTGGAGGAGGCACTCAGTAATAACAGTGTAGCAAAACAGCAGTTGCTCCCATGACCACAGCTCTGAGCTAAAACAACAGAAATTAATATATATATATAATGCATATGTGTGTGTATAAAACATACATATAGATACTACATACATATGTGATGGTGGCACGTAAAGAGCATCATTCAAGCATGCTTGAACCAGGACTGCCTAGCTGGCCCTCATGACAGTGGCACATAAAAAGCACCCACTACAATCCTGGAGTGGTTGGCATTAGGAATGGTGTCTAGCTGCAGAAACTTTGCCAGATCAGATTGGGGTCTGGCTCGCCAACCCTCACTCAAACCGTCAAACTCATGCCAGCATGGAAGCAGATGTTAAAGACGACGATGATGATGATGATACATATATATCTGTATGTATGTATGTATTTGTAACCCTCTTAGACATGCCAGTGGTCCCTCAGACAGCCATAGTTACCAGCTATGCTGACGATACAAAATTATCAGAGAGAGCTGCAAGACCATGGTGGTGCTCCAGCATGACCACAGCTACATGTGTAAAGAAATGTGTAAAAGAATAATATATCTGTGCGTGTGTGTATTATGAAACCGTATCAAAACTTTCCTGAGTCATTGACTCACACAGCACAAATTATCGACTCATAAGGCCGGTTTCCCTTATTCTGTCATGTATATGTTTCCCCCAATGATGAGGAAGGTGGGCCATCGTTGGATTCCTTGTTTTTACTAGCCGAATAAATTAGGGGAAGTGGAATGAAGAGTGTTGCTCAAGAAAACAATCTATCACCCAATCCAGGAATTGAAACCTTAATCTTAGTATCATGAGTGCAACACACTAGAAATGTGCATCCACACACTCGCACAGACACACATACACAAACACACATGTACAGGGGTATAAATATACACAAGTATACACCCTTATATATACATATATAATTAAACATACATATATACACATAAATACATAAACAGACACTCTTATATATATACACACACTCCTTCTTTCCTGGGCGTCGAATAACACTATACTTGTTCCACGTCCACGTGTTGTTACACACACAGTAATACTTTTTAACTTAAATTTTTTCGCAGGCCACTTGTTGAACAGGTATCATCCAACAAAAGCTTTCTAAGAAAGTCTTTTATCTGAATGCTTATCAAAGTCAAAAATAACAATTACCAATTTTTACTTCCCATTCACTCACCAAATTTATATACATAAATTTGAGTTTTGCAATTTCCAAACAAATACACTCATACACCCATTTACACATACCCACCTGCACATTTTCATTCTTTTAACTCAACAAACCACCTCCATTGTGTATACCTTCCATTTTTTATTTTTTTAAGATCGTGGCCATGCTGGGGCACCGCATTTTATTAAGATTTTGTCAAACTTGTTGACCCAAGAACTAAATTTTTTTAAGCTTGTTCTAAGGGACTCTTTTCCAAACTGTTAACTTATGGGGATATAAACACACACTCACCGGTTGCCAAGCAGTGAGAGGGGGAACAGATATAGACAAAGATACACTCTCACAGGCAGATGCACACACAGATGTGCACTCGCATGCACACACATAGACATATCGATTTCTATATATGTGCACACATATATAAGGTGGGCTTCTTTTAGTTTCCATTTACCAAATCCAAACAAGGGTTTAACTGCCCTGTGACTGTAGCGGAAGACACTTGCTGAAGGTGCCACACCATGGGGCTGAACCCAGAACCATGTGGTTGGGAAGCACATTTCTTACCACACAGACATGCCTGAACACACACACACATAGCTTTTTTTTTCCATAATAAGTTTACTTACCAAGCACATGGTCCCAGGTTCAGTCCCACTACATGGCACCTTGGGCAAGTGACTGCTACTCTATCCTCAGGCCAACCAAGGCCTTGCGAATAGAATTGGTAGACGGAAACTGACAGAGGCCCGTTGCACATATATATATATATGTGTGTGTGTGTGTGTATGTGTGTGTCTCTCTGTCTTCATAACTAAGCAGTTCAGCAAAAGGTACCGATAGAATAAGTTCCAGACTCAGAAAGAAAATAAGTGCAGTGTCTGTCCATTTGAATAGCAAAGAATACCCCAAGGTGGTGCCCCAGCTTGGCCGTAGTTTAATGACTGGATCAAGTAAAAGATCAACATACACATACATAAGTATATGCATAAGTGTTTTTGTGTTTGTGTGTGTGTATGTGTATATATATATATATATATACATGCTTATGTTCACACATAAGTAAACATATGCACGTATATGATCTTTACGTACTTATAAGTGTGTGTGTGCGTGTGTGTGTTTATACATATATATGTATGCATGTATATAAATTATGGCATTGAAAAGCTACACCAATGCCAGAACGGGATTTTACTACATATTGCCAAAAAAACCCAGCAATGCCATCACGCTTCAGGACCAGTTACTGCAACAGCCTGAGTTTCAGGGGCCCACAGCTTTTTAATATTCTCCCAAAGAGCCTGAAGAACTTGGACAAAGTAGATGTAGGAGATTTGAAATCAAAGCTGGACCTCTTCCTGTCGATAATCCCAGATCAACCTACCTCACGGCCAGAGGTGTAACTGAGGGTGGCTACATCAAACTCCATTCTTCACCAAGTGCCACATATTTGAGGAGGCTCTCAGTAATAACAGTGTCGCAAAGCAGCATTGCATCAGCATGGCCACAACTCTGTGCTGAAACTACAGAAAAAAAAAATATGTATATATATATATGGCTGTGTGGTAAGTAGCTTGCTTACCAACCACATGCTTCCGGGTTCAATCCCACTGCATGGCACCTTGGACAAGTGTCTTCTACTATAGCCTCGGGCCCGACCAAAGCCTTGTGAGTGGATTTGGCAGACGGAAACTGAAAAGAAGCCCGTCGTATATAGATTATATCTATAATATATATATATATATATATATGCATGTGTGTGTTTGTGTGTCTGTGTTTGTCCCCCTAGCATTGCTTGACAACGATGCCGGTTGTGTTTATGTCCCCGTTACTTAGCGGTTCTCCAAAAGAGACCGATAGAATAAGTACTGGGCTTACAAAGGAATAAGTCCCAGAGTCGATTTGCTCGACTACAGGCAGTGCTCCAGCTGGCCACAGTCAAATGACTGAAACAAGTAAGAGTATATATATATAATACATATGTGTGTGTATACATACAAACCACACACACACACACAGATATATATATACATATATAAAATTAAATAAGGGTAGAAATTGATATTTATCCAATTAAAACCAGTGGCTTAGTATATTCTTAAAAATCTGAAGATTAACAATTGCGTTGCATAGAAAATTTAGAGGACTGACCACTAAAAGTGGACAGCTATATGCTAAAATAGATGTCAAATCACCATTACCACGAAGAAGACTGTGTTCTCAAGAAACCAAAAGGTAAAAATAAGCAAAGACAATGAAAATATACGAAATAAAAACGATTACCTATGTACCATCGGTTTTGCTGAGAATTTTATTGGGACCACACTGTTCGCGGTAATGGTGATTTGACGTCTATGGTTTGCATATACTCTGTCCAGTTTTAGTGTACCATATAATATAATAAATTTTGTGTCTATAGATAATTATAATACATACATAATATATAGATATATACTACATACACTTGCGTCAGAAATTAATTAGCCTTCTCAATTTCTACATAAATAGGTTAAATCAATAACCTATGAGCTGTTCAAAACGTCTTACGCGATGAGTAAAACTTAGTATGGTGTGATTTCGGTCCTTGCGAGGCGCTACCTATATCTATTAAACAAGGAAGATTTGTCTGCATCCGCACTCCAAGTTGTTGTTTGCACTGCTATGTCAACATCATAAGGCTGTAGACTCTCCAAACTGCTCTGCAAACAAAGTTACGTCTCGTTCTGCGCAACAGTGAACTCGCAACAAAGCCAAACGTTCGAGATATGGCCACTAGGTGACAGCACATACCTTGAGTCAGAGCAAATCAAGGGTGCTAATTAATTTCTGACGGTAGTGTATGTGATGGTGGCACGTAAAGAGCATCATTCAAGCATGCTTGATGCCAGCACTGCCAGGCTGGCCTTCATGCCAGTGGCACATAAAAAGCACCCACTACAATCCCGGAGTGGTTGGCATTAGGAATGGCGTCTAACTGCAAAATCTTAGCCAGATCAGATTGGGGTCTGGTGCAGGGGTCTGGCTTGCCAACCCTCTCTCACACCGTCCAACTCATGCCAGCATTGAAAGCAGACATTGAAGACGATGATGATGATGATGGTGATACATATATATCTGTATGTATGTATGTACTTGTAGCCCTCTTAGACATGCCAGTGGCCCCTCAGACAGCCATAGTTACCAGCTATGCTAACGATACAAAATTATCAGAGGCAATTAAAAAAAATCAAAGATGACATCGCAAGATTACAGCTGGGGCAAACGACTGAGAAAAGCTGCAAGACCATGATGGTGCTCCAGCATGACCACAGCTGCTGCATGTGTAAAGAAATGTGTAAAAGAATAATATATCTGTGCGTGTGTGTATTATGAAACCGTATCAAAACTTTCCTGAGTCATTGACCACACAGCACAAATTATCGACTCAAGGACGGTTTCCCTTATTATGTCATGTATATATTTCACCCAATGAGAGAGGGCAGGGGTGGCATCGTTGGATTCCTTGATTTTACTAGCCGAATAAATTGGGGGAAGTGGAATGAAGAGTGTTGCTCAAGAAAACAATCTATCACCCAATCCAGGAATTGAAACCTTAATCTTAGTATCATGAGTGCAACACACTAGAAATGTGCATCCACACACTCGCACAGACCAACATACACAAACACACATGTACAGGGGTATAAATATACACAAGTATACACCCTTATGTATACATATATAATTAAACATATATATATACACATAAATACATACACACACACAGTTACATTAAATATATATATATTTATGTATGTTATATATATATGTATATATAAATACATAAATACCTACATATATACATGTACACGTAATATAAATAAATATATACATATATATATATATATATACACACACACATTTATATACATACGTATATATATATATATACATATATATATACACACACATACATATATACATACATACATATAATATACATACATATATATATATACATACATAAAATATATATATGTATAATATATATATAATATATAATATATAGTAGAAATATGTTACGAAAAGAAAATATTAAAATACACGTGGAAATGCAAGGGTAAAATATGAAGAAGAATCAACGAAAATGCATATTGCAAATAGAAAAAGGCTATTTATGACACGGTAGCGACAAATATATATTATTTAGATTGACTGAGGTAGTAATACGGTCATAAAGGTCATTGTTATGAGATGATTATAAGATGATAATAAAGAGAACAAAACGAACCAATATATATATATATACATATATAATATATATATATTATATATATATATATATATATATATATATATATATATATATATATTAATATACATATATACAAAGAGCAATAAAGATTCAAGTTAATTTAAAATGAATTTACTTGAATATGGTACCTAACTTAGATGCACCAAAAAAAACTATACTGATTTAACAATACAGTAATGCGGGGTGAGGGTGATTATAAGCGAAGAAAGAAGCAACAAGAATGGATAGGTTTTTAGTACGATCGTTTCATACAAGGACAGGTTTTATTAAAAGTTGCAAAGATTACAGCATATAAACGAGTCCTGTACTCATCAGCTAAAATACATGTAAGTTCTCAAGACATCCTAGTGGTTGAGGCTATACTCATGAAGTAATGTAGATAATTAGGTAACATAAACAGATTTCTAAAGTTCATTAAAGTTCTTTAAAGATGATGTACAGTCTTATCACAGAATTTTACAAAAGTTTTGATAGCATCACAGAGAAGGTGACCTAATCCATAGTGCACATATGAATTTCCAGAGATATGATGATGGATTATATACTCACAGAAGACAAATTTATCCATTGTTAATTACAACGAGGTGGGTCTCAATTCCTGCTTATTAGCATTACAGAGAGGGTGAATTAATCCTTTGTATAGATGCACAAATTCCAATGGTGTAGATGTAAATTTCCAGAGAAATGGAGATGAATTTCATATTCACAGGCGATAAATTTTTCAATGGTTGAACACAATGAGGTAGGTATCAATTCCTTGTTATATGATTAGGTATTTGCCACATTAATCACATTAGTGCTATTCACAAGAGGCTGTAGCTATTTAACTCTTAAAGGCAGAAGGGCTTTCTAGAGCGGCCAAGAATGGAGAAGGGAATAGAAGAAAAGAGAGAAAATAATGGAGGAGGGAGTAAAAAGGGGGGGAAAGGGGGACTAAAAGAGGAGAGAAAAGGAAACAGAGAATAAGAAGAAGAAAAAAAAAAAAGAAAAAAGAGAAAAGAGAAAGAAATAGGGAAAGAAGGGGAAAAAAAGAGAAAAAGAAAAAAAGAGGGTTCTAGTTATACAGAAGAGTTAGTAGACTGCAAGTCTGGTTTTATCAACAGGCATCTAGGAGCTAGAGGAGAATCTTATTCTTTGACCAGTAAACCGCTAATTTATTGCTGTTGAAATCAGCTATGAGTTTAAAGAGAATCTAAAGAATAACACAGTCAGGGGTTAAGTGGTCAGATGCTAAAATCACCAGAAAATACATTAGGAAAATCTAAGCATAATCTTATCAAAAAGTCATTAAAAATTACTTATTTAATTTTTATTCATTTTATTGTCTTAAGAGTTGTCGTTATATTCATACATTGACTGGCTACAGGTCAAATCTTATAAGATCATATACAAGGTGTTAGGGATTGTCTATCATAATGAAGATAATCATATTATCACCGATGGAATAGCCTTATTTATTTAATTTTGAAATAGAATTATGGGGCTACAGTAACTCATTATAATTTATTAGAGTTATGCTACTTAAATTAGAATAAGTTAGGAATTAAATTAAACATTACAATTAAGATTTAAAATTAAGAATTTAAAAATTGTGAGTTTGAAATTAAATAAAGCCTCAATTAATAGCGAATAGTACTATTCATTTCCCTGCTCTCAAAAAACTGATGCAGATATAAGGAAAAAGGTAACTGTAATGTGTGAGAACTCTAGTTATCTACTTAAAGCAGTGCTATACTAGTAGAAATTAAGTTATATCTATCTATCTAGTTACGAATATTCCAATCATTTAAATATTTTAAAGTCTTCAATTTAGCGTGGACACAAACTTGACCTAGTTCGATATGGTTATTCAATAAGTTTCCATGTTTTACTATGCTTTAGAATTTCGTACGTCTCCATGGAGCATAGTTGACAACAACCCTACTATTTTTATACGGAATTGCTCTCCTAACTATTTCCCAATTAAGGGTATAATTTTTATTATTATTTTTGAGTTCCCAGATTTTGTTTGAAAGTGTGGTGGTACCAGCTTTATGACGTAATTTAAAAGTCGAGATGTGATTTCTAACTCTGGCTAAAAAATTTATTGTACAGCCAATGTAAAAATATTTGTTATTCTCTGTGGATATGGTACATTTATAGATTACATTATTTTCCCTACATAGACCAGGTGCCGGGCATTTTGATTTTATTCTACACTTACACACAGGAGGAACAACTTCAGGCCTTGGATTATTCTTGGGTAGATGTTTAGGTTCCTATTATTTTGATTATCATTTCTATAGTTGGTGCTGATATTAAAGTATTGCTATTATTTATTGATCCTTCTGTTTCATCATTTAGGTGTAAAGTCCTACCAAGATTTCTTATATTATTCGTAATGTTATTATTATTGTTAGTCTTTTATCCGACTGCATATTATTGTTATAGATATCACTGATATTTTCATTCTCCTTATTTTCTCCATTAGCCTTATTTCTATTATTTCTATTATTAACAATATTACTTCTATTAATATCGGCATTGTTATTATTACTATTAATGTTAATGTTATTAGTCATTCTGTGGTTACTAATTTCACCTATGTTTTGATAGTTCCTATTGCTGTTTTTATGTTGTGGTAGTATTATTGTTATTGCTATTGGTATTCATGCTGATATTATTATTTTTATTTCTATCTTTCCTGGCTAGTTTAATGTTGTTTGTTATTATTATTTTAGCTATTAAAGTGGACATATTTGGGAGGGTTGAATAAGAAATCCTAACTGTTTTCCTAGAAATAATTTTATGATATCTATGAGAGATAGGAAAATTTTTTTCCAGAATCACTTTGAATGTGGCAAATACCTAATCATATAACAAGGAATTGATACCTACCTCATTGTGTTCAACCATTGAAAAATTTATCGCCTGTGAATATGAAATTCATCTCCATTTCTCTGGAAATTTACATCTACACCATTGGAATTTGTGCATTATACAAAGGATTAATTCACCCTCTCTGTAATGCTAATAAGCAGGAATTGAGACCCACCTCGTTGTAATTAACCATGGATAAATTTGTCTTCTGTGAGTATATAATCCATCATCATATCTGGAAATTCATATGTGCACTATGGATTAGGTCACCTTCTTCTCTGTGATGCTATCAAAACTTTTGTAAAATTCTGTGATAAGACTGTACATCATCTTTAAAGAACTTTAATGAACTTTAGAAAATGTTTATGTTACCTAATTATCTACATACTTCATGAGTATAGCCTCAAACACTAGGATGTCTAGAGAACTTACATGTATTTTAGCTGATGAGTACAGGACTCGTTTATATGCTGTAATCTTTGCAACTTTTAATAAAACCTGTCCTTGTATGAAACGATCGTACTAAAACCTATCCATTCTGGTTGCTTCTTTCTCGCTTATAATCACCCCGCATACTGTATTGTTAAATCAGTATGTTTTTTTTGGTGCATCTAGTTAGGTACCATATTCAAGTAAATTCATTTAAATTAACTTGAATCTTTATTGCTCTTTGAATATATTCCCATACAGTCTGTATGTTTTTCTGGTACTAATTTCTCAACAAGAATGGAAAAGTAAACATTGATTCTTCCCTAAAGACATCCCCCTTACATAGTATAGATGAATATATTGGCTTCTCATTCATAGGATTAAACGATTTCATTAGAAGAATCAGGTGGAAAACGTACCATTTTGATGTCAAACAGAAGAAGAAACCTCAGGAAATGAATACCGAAAAGAATTTTAGAAGAATTTTTAAAAGTAGAAAAGCCACCTTAGAACCCGTTCCTGGAGAACTTTGAGAAAGACTTGCTGAATCTTATAGATGATATTAGCTTCAATGAACACCCGTTAAGATATAACCCTCACCTTAGACACCTTAGGAACTTTATTCAGTCAACCCGGTGCAAACATGGAATCCTAGTACCAGCAGATAAAACGGGTAATATGTATAGAGTTGATTACGATATTTATAGCAAATTAATTAGGAAGGAGCTAAACTCCAAATATAAAATTACAACTAGGTACAATTTGAAAAAAGTAAACATGGAAATGAAAGAGATCATGGAGAAACTAAATTTAACAGATAGAACGAAGCCACTTAAACCCTGTGAGCCCAGGATCAACCTTAAAGACCACAAAAGGACTTCTTGGATAACCCTTCGGTAAGGCTGATCTGTCCAACTAAGTCGGACATTGGCCGACTTAGTAAATCTATCCTGGATACTGTTCTACCCAAATAACCCCTCTTCTCCCCTTAAACCTATGGCTAAGTACCGACGAAGTTCTTAAATGGTTAACTCTCTAACTAATACTAGTAGTCTGTCCTTTATTCAGTTTGATATTAATAGTTATTACTCTAGCATTTCCCCTATCTTACTCAACAAATCACTAATATTTGCCATGAATCGCTCCCTCATAACTAGAGAAGAAATCAATATTGTGCTACTAGCTAGGAAGACATTTATTGAATTTGAAGATAAATTATGGACTAGAGCAGATACACCAAATTTTTTGATATACCAATGGGTTCCAGTGATTCGGCTGAGGTAACCAACCTAGTAGGCGCATATCTATTAAAAGCATAAGCAAGGATATCCCAGAAATACAGGGGGGGTCTATATAGGATGATGCTCTGTTTGTTATCCCTAGTAATAATAATCTGTTATAGAAAGGATTAGAAAGAAAATAATAAGTTCTTTAAGGATTTCAACCTCAGTATAACGTATGAACCGGGCACTAAAATAGCTAATTTCCTAGATATTACCCTAGACCTTAACTCCAAGCTACATTACCCATTTAGAAAGGAGGGCGAAGTCACGAATTACGTAAATAAATTATCAAATCATCCCCCAAATATAATAGAATCTTTAGTAAGAAATATTTCATTAAGAATTTCAAAATTATCATCCAATAAGGATATTTAACTCCCATTCTGAGCATTATAATGCGGCGTTAACTAACGCTGGATACAACCAAAAGATTACATTCGTTGATAAGGGGAACTCACGTATTCCTAATAATGAAGTTATCAGTAATCACGTAAGCAGCAATAAAGACCAAGCCCGAAATAAAAGTAGAATTAAATTAACGGTAAACGCTAATCTAGAGTACAGGCCCAACAATTCAAATAGAAGCATTGACCACAACATAGGTAACTCGGATAATATTGAAGTAGATAAACCTAAGATGCACACAAATAAAAATAAAAATAATGGTAATAAATACAATAACTCCGGATGAGATGAATAGTAGTAATTCTTCGAACCCTAAATTCTATAAAAAAGATATATTATGGCTGAATATTCCTTTCAACTGTGCGATTCAATCGGATATACAGAACAAATTCAAAGTGATTCTGGAAAAAAATTTTCCTATCTCTCATAGATATCATAAAATTATTTCTAGGAAAACAGTTAGGATTTCTTATTCAACCCTCCCAAATATGTCCACTTTAATAGCTAAAATTAATAATAACAACATTAAACTAGCCCAGGAAAGATAGAAATAAAAATAATAATATCAGCATGAATACCAATAGCAATAACAATAATACTACCAACAATAAAAACAGCAATAGGAACTATCAAAACATAGGTGAAATTAGTAACCACAGAATGACTAATAACATTAACATTAATAGTAATAATAACAATGCCGATATTAATAGAAGTAATATTGTTAATAATAGAAATAATAGAAATAAGGCTAATGGAGAAAATAAGGAGAATGAAAATATCAGTGATATCTATAACAATAATATGCAGTCGAATAAAAGACTAACAATAATAATAACATTACGAATAATATAAGAAATCTTGGTAGGACTTTACACTAAATGATGAAAAAAGAAGGATCAATAAATAATAGCAATACTTTAAATATCAGCACCAACTATAGAAATGATAATCAAAATAATAGGAACCTAAAACATCTACCAAGAATAATCCAAGGCCTGAAGTTGTTCCTCCTGTGTGTAAGTGTAGAATAAAATCAAAATGCCCGGCACCTGGTCTATGTAGGGAAAATAATGTAATCTATAAATGTACCATATCCACAGAGAATAACAATATTTTTACATTGGCTGTACAATAAATTTTTTAGCCAGAGTTAGAAATCACATCTCGACTTTTAAATTACGTCATAAAGCTGGTACCACCACACTTTCAAACAAAATCTGGGAACTCAAAATAATAATAAAAATTATACCCTTATTGGGAAATAGTTAGGAGAGCAATTCCGTATAAAAATAGTAGGGTTGGTTGTCAACTATGCTCCATGGAGACGTACGAAATTCTAAAGCATAGTAAACATGGAAACTTATTGAATAACCATATCGAACTAGGTCAAGTTTGTGTCCACGCTAAATTGAAGACTTTAAAATATTTTAAATGATTGGAATATTCGTAACTAGATAGATAGATATAACTTAATTTCTACTAGTATAGCACTGCTTTAAGTAGATAACTAAGAGTTCTCACATTACAGTTACCTTTTTCCTTATATCTGCATCAGTTTTTTGAGAGCAGGGAAATGAATAGTACTATTCGCTACTTAATTGAGGCTTTATTTAATTTCAAACTCACAATTTTTAAATTCTTAATTTTAAATCTTAATTGTAATGTTTAATTTTAATTCCTAACTTAATTCTAATTTAAGTAGCATAACTCTAATAAATTATAATGAGTTACTGTAGCCCCATAATTCTATTTCAAAATTAAATAAATAAGGCTATTCCATCGGTGATAATATGATTATCTTCATTATGATAGACAATCCCCTAACACCTTGTATATGATCTTATAAGATTTGACCTGTAGCCAGTCAATGTATGAATAATAACGACAACTCCTTAAGACAATAAAATGAATAAATTAAATAAGTAAATTTTTAATGACTTTTTGATAAGATTATGCTTAGATTTTCCTAATGTATTTTCTGGTGATTTTAGCATCTGACCACTTAACCCCTGACTGTGTTATCTCTTTAGATTCTCTTTAAACTCATAGCTGATTTCAACAGCAATAAATTAGCGGTTTACTGGTCAAAGAATAAGATTCTCCTCTAGCTCCTAGATGCCTGTTGATAAAACCAGACTTGCAGTCTACTAACTCTTCTGTATAACTAGAACCCTCTTTTTTTCTTTTTCTCTTTTTTTCCCCTTCTTTCCCTATTTCTTTCTCTTTTTCTTTTTTCTTTTTTTTTTTGTTCTTATATTCTCTTTCCTTTTCTCTCTCTTTTAGTCCCCCTTTCCTCCCCCTTTTTACTCCCTCCTCCATTATTTTCTCTCTTTTCTTCTATTCCCTTCTCCATTCTTGGCCGCTCTAGAAAGCCCTTCTGCCTTTAAGAGTTAAATAGCTACAGCCTCTTGTGAATAGCACTAATGTGATTAATGTGGCAAATACCTAATCATATAACAAGGAATTGATACCTACCTCATTGTGTTCAACCATTGAAAAATTTATCGCCTGTGAATATGAAATTCATCTCCATTTCTCTGGAAATTTACATCTACACCATTGGAATTTGTGCATCTATACAAAGGATTAATTCACCCTCTCTGTAATGCTAATAAGCAGGAATTGAGACCCACCTCGTTGTAATTAACAATGGATAAATTTGTCTTCTGTGAGTATATAATCCATCATCATATCTCTGGAAATTCATATGGCTATGGATTAGGTCACCTTCTCTGTGATGCTATCAAAACTTTTTTAAAATTCTGTGATAAGACTGTACATCATCTTTAAAGAACTTTAATGAACTTTAGAAATCTGTTTATGTTTAAATTATCTACATTACTTCATGAGTATAGCCTCAAACACTAGGATGTCTGAGAACTTACATGTATTTTAGCTGATGAGTACAGGACTCGTTTATATGCTGTAATCTTTGCAACTTTTAATAAAACCTGTCCTTGTATGAAACGATCGTACTAAAAACCTATCCATTCTTGTTGCTTCTTTCTCGCGTATATACATATATATATATATATATATATTCATGTATGTGTGTGTCACTGTTTGCCCTCCCATCCCCCCACAAACGGTTGACAACCGATGTTGGTGTATTTACATCCCCACACTTAGCAGTTCACCAAGAGAAACCGATAGAACAAGTCCTTGGCTTACAAAGAATATGTCCTGGGGTCGATTTCTCTGAACCTTTAAGGCAGTGCTCCAGTGTGGCCACATTCAGAAGATTGAAACAAGTAATAGAATAAAATTATACATAGGTGTAGGAGTGGCCGTGTGGTAAGTAACTTGTTTACCAGCCACATGGTTCCGGGTTCAGTCCCACTGCGGGGCACCTTGGGCAAGTGTCTTCTACTATAGCCTCGGGCCAACCAAAGCATTGTGAGTAGATTTGGTAGAAGGAAACTGAAAGAAGCTTGTCGTATATATGTATATATATATGTGTGTGTGTGTATGTTTGTGTTTGTGTGTGTGTGTGTCCCCAACATCACTTGACAACCGATGCTGGTGTGTTTACGTAAGTTAGCGGTTCGGCAAAAGAGACCGATAGAATAAGTACTGGGCTTACAAAGAAAAAGTCCTGGTGTTGATTTGCTCCAGCGTGGCCACAGTCAAATGATTGAAACGAGTAAAAGAGTAAAGAATATACAAACAGGTGTGTGTGTGTGTATGTATCCATGTATAAACATACATATGGATAAATACATATATATATGTGTGTGTATATATAGATATACATGTGTGTATGTATGGGTGTATATATGTAAGGACGTATGTGTATATATATATATATATATTTCTACACACACACACATACGCATACATATACACACATACACATATCCATACATGCACACACACACTCACATACATTCATTGATATTATGCCTTTGGCTGATCAGAAAATTGTGATCCTTTTGTCAGAAGAAAATTGAAGAAAACCCCTCA
>NC_043026.1:2568917-2611417 GCF_006345805.1 Octopus sinensis
GCAACTTTCGACCGAGGATCAAAGGGACAATACTAATACTAATAATAGTAATATAATAATAAATAATAATAATAATAAGCAAACTGTCGACCGAGGATCAAAGGGACAATACTAATACTAATAATAGTAATAATAATAAATAATAATAATAATAAGCAAACTGTCGACCGAGGATCAAAGGGACAATACTAATACTAAAATAGTAATAATAATAATAAATAATAATAATAATAAGCAAACTGTCGACCGAGGATCAAAGGGACAATACTAATACTAATAATAGTAATAATAATAATAAATAATAATAATAATAAGCAAACTGTCGACAAGGGGATCAAAGGGACAATACTAATACTAATAATAGTAATAATAATAATAAATAATAATAATAATAAGCAAACTGTCGACCAGGGGATCAAAGGGACAATACTAATACTAATAATAGTAATAATAATAATAAATAATAATAATAATAAGCAAACTGTCGACCGAGGATCAAAGGGACAATACTAATACTAATAATAGTAATAATAATAATAAATAATAATAATAATAAGCAAACTGTCGACCGAGGATCAAAGGGACAATACTAATACTAATAATAGTAATAATAATAATAATAATAATAATTAATAAGAACTGTCGACCGAGGATAAAAGGGACAATACTAATACTAATAATAGTAATAATAATAATACAATAATAGAATTAATAAGCAAACTTTGGACCGAGGATCAAAGGGACAATACTAATACTAATAATAGTAATAATAATAATAAATAATAATAATAATAAGCAAACTGTCGACCAGGGGATCAAAGGGACAATACTAATATAATAATAGTAATAATAATAATAAATAATAATAATAATAAGCAAACTGTCGACCGAGGATCAAAGGACAATACTAATACTAATAATAGTAATAATAATAAAATAATAATAATAATAAGCAAACTGTCGACCGAGGATCAAAGGGAACATACTAATACTAATAATAGTAATAATAATAATAAATAATAATAATAATAAGCAAACTGTCGACCGAGGATCAAAGGGACAATACTAATACTAATAATAGTAATAATAATAATAAATAATAATATAATACTAAGCAAACTGTCGACGAGGATCAAAGGGACAATACTAATACTAATAATAGTAATAATAATAATAAATAATAATAATAATAAGCAAACTTTCGACCGAGGATCAAAGGGACAATACTAATACTAATAATAGTAATAAATAATAAATAATAATAATAATAATAAGCAAACTGTCGACCGAGGATCAAAGGGACAATACTAATACTAATATAGTAATAATATAATAAATAATAATAATAATAAGCAAACTTTTGACCGAGGATCAAAGGGACAATACTAATACTAATAATAGTAAATAATAATAATAAATAATAATAAAATAAGCAAACTGTCGACCGAGGATCAAAGGGACAATACTAATACTAATAATAGTAATAATAATAATAAAATAATATAATAATAAGCAAACTGTCGACCGAGGATCAAAGGGACAATACTAATACTAATAATAGTAAAATAATAATAATAATTAAATAATAATAAGCAAACTTTCGACCGAGGATCAAAGGGACAATACTAATACTAATAATAGTAAAATAATAAGCAAACGTCGACGAGGATCAATGGACAATACTAATACTAATAATAGTAATAATAATAATAAATAATAATAATAATAAGCAAACTGTCGACCGAGGATCAAAGGGACAATACTAATACTAATAATAGTAATAATAATAATAAATAATAATAATAATAGCACAACTTCGACGAGGATCAAAGACAATACTAATACTAATAAAAGTAATAATAATAATAAATAATAATATAATAAGCAAACTGTCGACCGAGGATCAAAGGAAACAATACTAATACTAATAATAGTATAATAATAATAAATAATAATAATAATAAGCAAACTGTCGACCGAGGAGGATCAAAGGGACAAATACTATTAATAATAGTAAAATAATAATAATAAATAATAATAATAATAAGCAAACTGTCGACCGAGGATCAAAGGGACAATACTAATACTAATAATAGTAATAATAATAATAAATAATAATAATAATAAGCAAACTGTCGACCGAGGATCAAAGGGACAATACTAATACTAATAATAGTAATAATAATAATAAATAATAATAATAATAAGCAAACTGTCGACCGAGGATCAAAGGGACAATACTAATACTAATAATAGTAATAATAATAATAAATAATAATAATAATAAGCAAACTTTCGACCGAGGATCAAAGACAATACTATACTAATAATAGTAATAATAATAATAAATAATAATAATAATAAGCAAACTTTCGCCCGAGGATCAAAGGGACAATACTAATACTAATAATAGTAATAATAATAATAAATAATAATAATAATAAGCAAACTGTCGACCGAGGATCAAAGGGACAATACTAATACTAATAATAGTAATAATAATAATAAATAATAATAAAATAATAAGCAAACTGTCGACCGAGGATCAAAGGGACAATACTAATACTAATAATAGTAATAATAATAATAAATAATATAATAATAAGCAAACTGTCGACCGAGGATCAAAGGGACAATACTAATACTAATAATAGTAATAATAATAATAAAAAATAATAATAAGAAACTGTCGACCGAGGATCAAAGGGACAATACTAATACTAATAATAGTAATAATAATAATAAATAATAATAATAATAAGCAAACTTTCGACCGAGGATCAAAGGGACAATACTAATACTAATAATAGTAATAATAATATAATAATAATAATAATAAGCAAACTGTCGACGAGGATCAAAGGGACAATACTAATATAATAATAGTAATAATATAATAAATAATAATAATAATAAGCAAACTGTCGACCGAGGATCAAAGGGACAATACTAATACTAATAATAAGTAATAAAATAATAATAATAATAATAATAATAAGAGAACTGTCGACCGAGGATCAAAGGGACAATACTAATACTAATAATAGTAAAATAATAATAAATAATAATAATAATAATAAGCAAAACTTTCGACCGAGGATCAAAGGGACATACTAATACTAATAATAGTAATAATAATAATAAATAATAATAATAATAAGCAAACTGTCGACCGAGGATCAAAGGGACAATACTAATACTAATAATAGTAATAATAATAATAAGCAAACTGTCGACCGAGGATCAAAGGGACAATACTAATACTAATAATAGTAATAATAATAATAAATAATAATAATAATAAGCAAACTGTCGACCGAGGATCAAAGGGACAATACTAATACTAATAATAGTAATAATAATAATAAATAATAATAATAATAAGCAAACTGTCGACCGAGGATCAAAGGGACAATACTAATACTAATAATAGTAATAATAATAATAAATAATAAAAAATAATAATAAGCAACTTTCGACCGAGGATCAAAGGGACAATACTAGATACTAATAATAGTAATAATATAATAAATAATAATAATAATAAGCAAAACTTTCGACCGAGGATCAAAGGGACAATATTAATACTAATAATAGTAATAATAATATAAATAATCTAATAATAAGCAAACTTTCGACCGAGGATCAAAGGGACATACTAATACTAATAATAGTAATAATAATAATAAATAATAATAATAATAAGCAAACTGTCGACCAAGGATCAAAGGGACAATACTAATACTAATAATAGTATAATAAATAATAAAATAATAATAATAATAAGCAAACTTTCGACCGAGGATCAAAGGGACAATACTAATACTAATTAATAGTATAATAATAATAAATAATAATAATAATAAGCAAACTGTCGACCGAGGATCAAAGGGACAATACTAATATATAATAATAGTAATAATAATAATAAATAATAATAATAATAAGCAAACTTTCGACCGAGATCAAAGGGACAATACTAATACTAATAATAGTAATAATAATAATAAATAATAATAATAATAAGCAAACTGTCGACCGAGGATCAAAGAGACAATACTAATACTAATAATAGTAATAATAATAATAAATAATAATAATAATAAGCAAACTGTGGACCGAGGATCAAAGGGGACAATACTATACTAATAATAGTAATAATAATAATAAATAATAATAATAATAAGCAAACTGTCGACCGAGGATCAAAGGGACAACTAATACTAATAATAGTAATATAATAATAAATAATAATAATAATAAGCAAACTGTCGAACGAGGATCAAAGGGACAATACTAATACTAATAATAGTAATAATAATAATAATAATAATAATAATAAGCAAAACTGTCGACCGGGGGATCAGAGGGACAATACTAATACCTAATAATAGTAATAATAATAATAAATAATAATAATAATAAGCAAACTGTCGACCGAGGATCAAAGGGACAATACTAATACTATAATAGTAATAATAATAATAAATAATAATAATAATAAGCAAACTGTCGACCGAGGATCAAAGGGACAATACTAATACTAATAATAGTAATAATAATAATAAAATAATAATAATAAGCAAACTGTCGACCGAGGATCAAAGGGACAATACTAATACTAATAATAGTAATATAATAATAAATAATAATTAATAATAGCAAACTGTCGACCGAGGATCAAAGGGACATACTAATACTACTAATAGTAATAACAATAATAAATAATATAATATAAGCAAACTGTCGACCGAGGATCAAAGGGACATAATACTAATACTAATAATAGTATAATAATAATGAATAATAATAATATAAGCAAACTGTCGACCGAGGATCAAAGGGACAATACCAATACTAATAATAGTAATAATAATAATAAATAATAATAATAAGAGAACTGTCGACCGAGGATCAAAGGGACAATACTAATACTAATAATAGTAATAATAATAATAAATAATAATAATAATAATAAGCAAACTTTCCCGACCGAGGATCAAAGGACAATACTAATACTAATAATAGTAATAATAATAAAATAAATAATAATAATAATAAGCAAACTGTCGACCGAGGATCAAAGGGACAATAATACTAATAATAATACTAGTAATAATAATAATAAGCAAACTGTCGACCGAGGATCAAAGGGACAATACTAATACTAATAATAGTAATAATAATAATAAATAATAATAATAATAAGCAAACTTTCGACCGAGGATCAAAGGGACAATACTAATACTAATAATAGTAATAATAATAATAAATAATAATAATAATAAGCAAACTGTCGACCGAGGATCAAAGGGACAATACTAATACTAATAATAGTAATAATAATAATAAATAATAATAATAATAAGCAAACTTTCGACCGAGGATCAAAGGGACAATACTAATACTAATATATAATAATAATAATAATAATAATAATAATAAGCATACTTTCGAACGAGGATCAAAGGGACAATACTAATACTAATAATAGTAATAATAATAATAAATAATAATAATAATAAGCAAAACTTTCGACCGAGGATCAAAGGGACAATACTAATACTAATAATAGTAATAATAATAATAAATAATAATAATATAAGCAAACTTTCGACCGAGGATCAAAGGGACAATACTAATACTAATAATAGTAATAATATAATAATATATAATAATAAGCAAACTTTCGACCGAGGATCAAAGGGACAATACTAATACTAATAATAGTAATAATAATAATAAATAATAATAATAATAAGAACTTTCGCCCGAGGATCAAAGGGACATACTAATACTAATAATAGTAATAATAATATAATAATAATAATAATAAGCAAACTTTCGACCGAGGATCAAAGGGACAATACTAATACTAATAATAGTAATAATAATAATAAATAATAATAATAATAAGCAAACTTTCGACCGAGGATCAAGGGACAATACTAATACTAATAATAGTAATAATAATAATAATCAATAATAATTAATAAGCAAACTTTCGACCGAGGATCAAAGGGACCATATAATACTCATAATATAATAATAATAATAATAAATAATAATATAATAAGCAAACTTTCGACCGAGGATCAAAGGGACAATACTAATACTAATAATAGTAATAATAATAATAAATAATAATAATAATAAGCAAACTGTCGACCGAGGATCAAAGGGACAATACTAATACTAATAATAGTAATAATAATAATAAATAATAATAATAATAAGCAAACTGTCGACCGAGGATCAAAGGGACAATACTAATACTAATAATAGTAATAATAATAAGCAAACTGTCGACCGAGGATCAAAGGGACAATACTAATACTAATAATAGTAATAATAATAATAAATAATAATAATAATAAGCAAACTGTCGACCGAGGATCAAAGGGACAATACTAATACTAATAATAGTAATAATAATAATAAATAATAATAAACAGCTCAACCACAACATTAGATTAGAAAGACTCTTATTTTGGGAACATTGCGTTCTTCGGCCTGACACAGGAATATGCATATTATATATATATATATATATATATATTATATATATATATATATATTATATATATATATGTATATATATATATATAATATATATATATATATATATAATATATAATATATAATATATATATATATAATATATACATATATAATATTATATATATAATATATATATATATAATATATATATATATAATATACACAATTATATATATATATATATATTATATATATATATATATATCTTATATGTATATTATATATATATGATTGATTGATTGATTGATTCTAGTTTCAGCCTACGAGCTGTGGCATGCTGGGGCACCGCCATTTGTTGTTGCTACATGGTTTTACTTCACGAATGCTTTTTAGCAACTGCCATTTGGTGCATGAGGGAGTTCGATGCAACTGCCCTCATCTGCACCTCCTGCTGTGAAGTTGGTTCATCTGGGACACCTGACAAGAAGAGATCCAGTTTCATTTTAAAGACATCTGCATCCACCCCATGCAGGTCTCTTAGGTTCTTCGGGAGGATATTGAATAGCTGTGAGCCTCGGAAGCCCAGGCTATCACAGTATCTTGTCCTACATCTTGATGGCAAATTCGGAGTCCTTGGCACTACGCAGTGGCTCCCAGTTCTGGCATTTGTGTAATTCTCGATGCCAAAGTTTGGGACAAGTCCTTCCAGGATCTTCCAGATGTATATTATGGCATATCTTTCTTGCCTACGCTTCAAGGAATAGAGTTTTTATCTCTTGAGTCTTTCCCAGTAGCTTATATTCTGCACAGAGGCTATCTTCTTTGTGTAGCTACGTTGGATCGCCTCAAGTTCTGTGATTAACTTGACACTGGATGGTGACCATAGCTGAGAGCAATAGTCAAAGTGGCTTAGGACAAGTGTCCTCCAGAGGACCATCATGGTTTCTTGTTCTCTTGTTCTAAGAATCCATCCGGCCAGTCGTCTCTTTCATTGCAATTAGCCAACATGTACACGAAAGGTTGGCGTCATCACTCATGTAAATACCCTGATTGTGCCTCTGGGATTGTAATTCCTCCGGTCCAGTGTATTCATGGGTATTGCATTTAGTTTTGCATGCTGATAGCATAAAGCTTGAAACTTGTCAGCATTGAACTGCATGCTATTCTTTTCAGCCCACTTGTATGTGTGGTGTGTGTGTGTGTCTATGTATGTATATCAGTAGTTCCCAATGCTTCTGCACTTGCGACAATTTAGCCAAAAGCTTGAAGCCCATGCGACCCCCGACTATCAACAAATTGATTTACATTTTAATTATTTAATACTATCCCAAGCCACTTCCAGCAAGGCTACGTGACCCTACTACCAAAGTTTGACGACCCCTCAGCGGTCGGCAAGGACGGGTTGGGAACCCCTGATATATATATATATATATATATATATATATATATAGAGAGAGAGAGAGAGAGATAGATAGATAGATAGATAGATAGATAGATAGATAGATAGATAGATAGATACATATATATATTACCTTCGAAACACACTTTGAGTCGAACCAGGGGCAGCTGATGAAGTGGAATTTTCCTTGTATTGTTTGTCCTGTACTCTGTTTTTTCGTTGTTAACAAAAAGTCCGTTCCTTGTTTGATTTTTTTATGTTTCGTTTCTCGTTGTGTTCTACGTTTATTTGTGGTGTCCTGTACTCATATATCTATATATATATATATATATATATATATATATATAATATATATGCTTGTATATATACAGGTAGATGTAACTACGTACATATATGTATGTATATATGCATATATTTTATTTATTTATTTATTGTTATTATAGACCGAACGCGCGCGTCGTTTCTCTTCTCCAAGTTTTTATTTATATATATATATCTACACACACACACACACACACACGTGCATGCACACATACATTTACATGCATGCAGATACGTATGCAAAAACACCCCAAAATACTGATAAAGTGTTTGTGAAACCGTTGTGCAATTATGCAAGAGAAACCAGTTGCTCCCTCCATCCTCTTCGTTAATTGTAATATAAACTCTTCCGATATTTACGTTTGTTCAAAGATATCATCGAAGCAATCCCTTTTCGCTGTGTAACAACCCTTTCCACTGTTTGCCCAAAGCTTGAAATTTTGGTGGAGGGGATTAATTGATTACACTGATCCCCAGTGTTTCTCTGGTACTTTATTTATCGATCCCCAAAGGATGAAAGGCAAAATTGACCTTTTTTTTCACTTTTTAAACTTTTTATGGGTTTCTACTTGGATAGAATTACTGTAGCGTTAATAAGTTCACATAAAGAAATCTATGATTTAAACGGATTATTAAGATATATCCGAGAGAATCTCTGTCAACTTCTCACTTGGAATCTTTCAGTGTCCTCCGAGTTGCAATTAGTGCCACTTCTCTCTCTCTCTCTCTCTGTCTCTCTCTCTATCTCTCTCTCCCTCCCTCACTCACTCTCTCTCTCACTCACTCTCTCTCTCTGTCTCTCTCTCTCTCTCTCATTTTCGCTCAGTTTAGAGATGTTCCCCTTTACCTCATATATTTACTCAGTTATCCCATTGAGCAAAACAGGACAATAATAATGATTTCTAGCCTAGGTACATGGCCTGAAATTTTGGTTTAGAGGTCTAGTTGGTATCACCGACCCCAGTACTTGACTGGTTATTATTTTGTTGAACCAGAAAGGAGGAAAGGCAAAGTTGAACTCGGCGGGATTTGAACTCAGAACGTAGAGATTCACTACATGTTGCTATGCAGTTTACATGGCGTGCTAATGATTCTGCTAACTCGCTGACGATGTCCTCCTTTTCCCAGAGAATCAAATCCCATTTGCTCGCCACAAATCCTCTGTAAAATCCAATATAGAACTTCCAACAGCTACATTATCCCACTGGTAGAGGATCGCCAGGGCTCGACCATATTCCAGCTGTTTCGGCCTCCGATTGAGAGAAACTGGGGGGAAACAGCGACACACATGTTCACCGTCAAGGAATCGATGGAGAGAGGTGCAGCCTCAGTGCATACCTGCGTGTAATCAGCTACAGCATGTCCAGTCGTTCGTTGAGCAGGTGTTGACACCAAATGCAGCGCTTGGCCAGTGGAATGCATCCATCGCACAGAGAGCGGAATGGCAACGCTCCAGGTCGGTTAGACTTGAAATGAGGCGAGGCACAACGGTCAGGCAGTAATATATGATGGAGCAATGTAAGTGTTCGCCAAATCCGCCTGACCACTGAAAGATTATTTTTTTCCTCAGCCTTTTACTAGGCTTCAAGGCACTTGGCTACTCTTTCTAGCGCGGGTAGGTAGGAACCGATGGAGGGTTCACGCGTCCTTGTTTCCCGGCCCTCAACATTTAGGATAGGAATAACAAAAGAAGCCCCGGAATAACATGTTTGTTAAGAGACGGAAAGACAGTTTGTTTCATAGGAGAAACCTGCATTTCTGTGGGTATTTAGTTTTGTTTCTAGCATGATGTGAGTCTACTTATAGGATAATATTTTATATTAATTCTAAAAGTTTCCTTCATATTTATACACATAAACACTACACGGAAATTGAAAGGTTCTTGTTTGTTATGTCTACCATGATGTGAGACCCCACCTTAGTACAATATTCTTACAGATGCTTCGTCCTCAAGTGTCCTTCAATTTTTATACACCGCACATCACAGATTTAAGGCCATGTGGTTGCTATTTCTCGCAATATGGGGACCCATATATTGTTCATTATATTTTAGAAATGGTTAAGTGTCCTATTTTCATACTAGAAATCGAAACCAATTTGAAGGCTCTTGCTTAATGTAGTCTAGCATGAAGAATGACCATATATGGCACAACTTCTTAAGGTGTCCTCCAATTTGTATTAAAATCAACGCAAATTTCAGGGTACTTGACTGTTATTCGTAGCGTAACGCAAAATCACATGTCGCGAATTTCTTTCCGTAAATCTTTCTTAAATTCTTGTTCAATACCCACAGTATTTAATTATATGAATTATGAACTACAAAATTAATTAATTTTTCTTTCGAATCCAAATTTATAACTGTTTGAAGGGAGGTAATTCTATACCTTTCGAAGACAGTTGTAGCCTCCCTTGGATCTACGAGATTTTTGACTGGGCGGTAGGGGCTGCTTTGTGTGTGTGTGTGTGTGGTGTGTGTGTAACATTCGTGGTGGGAGGGAAGAAGAGAGGGAAAAGAAAAATATGTCCGAGAGGGATAGCGAGAGGGGGAGGGACATAAGATGAAAGAAAAATGTTTAGTAAAAGAGAGAGAAAAGCTGAGAGAGAGAGAGAGCTATGATAAAGAGAGTGAGAAAAAGCAAGAGAGGTGGAGTAAAGTCGGGAGGGAGAGAGAAGAGAGAGATTATGTGTTTCGCCATCTAAATATTGCATAAGGGGGAGAACAACACAAATTGTGACGACTTAGCTGTTATTTCCGGCATTATATGAAACCATATATGTAAAAAGTATTTTTATAGAATGCCTTTTACGGGGGTCGGCTGAAAGGTCCATAGGCTGACCAAGATTCTCTCACGGAAGGTGACCAAATGGGGTTTATTTTCCGATATAGTCCCCCCCCCCCCTTGAAGTCCCCACATTTCTTCTAAACAAAACAAAGAAAAGATCACTTTTCTCTCTGTCTCCCTTCTTCCTTTCTTTATCCCTTTTTTTTTCTCTTTTCTTTCTCTCTCTTACCTTCTCTCATCCCTTTGGTGTTGCAGTGGGCTTGGCTCCGTTTGCTGAAGAATCATCATCACTGCGATACTAGTTCCCAGCCAAATGTTACTTCATGTTGGGGATCAGAGGGGCCAAATCCGGAATAGGGAGGGCGATTAACCTGTTCAAAGCCACAGTCACGCACGGCAACCATTGAAACGAAGGACTTGTGTGCTGGAGCATTGTCTTGATGAAACATTCCCATCTTTCTTCAGTTTTCCTTGGCGTTTGGTCTTGAGAGCATTCCACAACTGCCTCAGGAAGTTGGCAAAGCACTCTCCATTGGTGGTTTTGCCCTTTATTCCTCCGCCACATCTTTTAAAATCATAAAACTGGCATCTGGAAATTGGCCCCGTGGGAAAAACTACAAACAGCAAACCATCCGAATATTAAAATGAAAGCCATCTTACAGAAAAAAACTAAACAAAACAAGAAAAAAGATCGCTTGTCTCTCTATCTCCCTTCTTCCTTTCTTTATCCCTTTTTTTCTCTTTTCTCTTCTTTCTCTCTTACCTTCTCTCATCGCATCTTTTCTCTTTTTCTATTTACACACACACACACACACCACACACACACACACCACACACACACACACACACACACACACACACACAGATAACAAAGCAAAACAGATTTCAACAAAAGACAAAGTTTCCTGTAAAACTCAAATCTGACAAGTTCCAATGAATGAGATGTAAACACTAATAACGAATTATCCAAAATTCTCACAAACTCCTTTCTTTAAAGCATAAAATCTGTACATCACTACAAACAGTCTATCTATTTATCTGTCTATCTGCCTCTCTGTCTATCTACCTATCGATATATCTATCTGTCTCTCTCTCTCTATCCATCTATCTGTGTGTGTGTGTGTGTATATATGCTGTCTTGACCGAGCTAATTTTCTGTTAATGGTATATGAATGGTTATCTCCCTTTAGTTGAATGTCTCTGCGTTAATCCATCCGTGTGTGTAGTTAGGTGGGTAGGTATGTGTATACAGGGGTTGATGAAAAGTACCCGGCATGACCACTGCTGCAGAGGACTGGCTGGAGACCGAACCAGCTGTGTTCTTTTTCCCAGGGCTTAGAAAAACTGAAGGGCCACTGCAACAAGTGTGTGAATGTGAGAGGGGAAATATGTTGAATAGAATGCTAATGAAGTGATTCGTCTCTATTTTGTTTTACCTGAAGCCAGAAACATTTCAATACTCCCTCGTCTGTAGACAAACACATACACACACACAACGCATGCACACATACACAAACGCATACATATACACGCACATGACAGGTGACTCTTTCAGGCTGACCCGAACAGTGTTGGGACATGGAGGACCAAATCAGGGAAATGGACCAGCTCCAGAGAGAGGTAGAAGCTTTTCTGGGTGGAGGGGGAGAGATCTACCCATAACCTCAGAATCAAGCTCCTAATGTTAACCCAAAAGTCTGTAGAGCTGAAATACCAGGAAATGAGTTCAACGTCAGTTGTCCATTCTGGAAAGAAGTGGGACGAGTAGTTGTGAAAGGGGCCAGATCAGGATCAGCTCCTGTCCAAGTGGTGTACCTTATAAAGTATACAAGAAAAGCCCATGGCTCCTTCAGAGGCTGTGGACACTATTCTGAAAGATCTGAACAAATGGTATCATTCCACCGAAAGGAAGTTTTGTGCTGCCAAAGGAAGAAAACTCATCAGCCATTCACAAATTCAGGACCATTCTCCTTCCTGAGTGTTGAGGGAAAAAACCTTCTGTACTGACCAAAAAAGGGTGACCTCATACAATGAGTATATAAACACCTCTATCCAGAAAGGTGAGGGTCTCGGGTTTCTCGGGCTGTCTGGAACACAACCAGCTGATTCGGGAGGCCAAAAGAAGTAAAGGTGACATGACAGTGGTTTGGCTGGATCTGGAAAATGCATGTGGATCAATTCCTCACAGCCTCATATATGCAGCCCTTGACTGTTACCATATTCCTCACCTGTTGAGGGAATAATCAGCAATCACTTTGGAGGCATCGAGTTATGTTTCAGAACAGCCCACTTCACAAGTCAGTGGCAAGACCTTGAGAAAGGAATCATAACTGGTTGCACAATCTCCCTCATTCTTTTCATCATGGCTATGAATCTCCTCGTGTCAGCTGCTGAAAATGAAGGCCAAGGACCAACAATGGAATCAGGCAGCTGTCAGCAGCCAATAAGGGGTTTCATGGATGATATCACGGTAACAACTACAACCCATGTGGAGGCAGAAATGGTGCTGACCTCATTTGAACACATGGTAATATTCGTTAGAAAGAAGTTTAAGCCTCCCAAATATAGGGGTATGGTAACCAGAGGAGGTAAAGTAACAAACAAAATTAAGCTACAAGTGCAAGGAGAAGCCATACCATCAACAGAGGAAAATCTGATTAAATGTCTTGGAAAGATGTTTGAGAAGTCGCTCTGTCAGAAGCAATTGCTTGCGATACCAGAGGGTGCACCCTCTCCTACCCTGATGTAATCTCCAGGGATACAGGCATCCAGCAACAGGACCTCCGTAATGCTATGATGGACCGTGAGGTCTGGCGTAACATAGTAAATTCCATTGTCTCGACCACGGTCGAACAATGATGATGATGAAAGGAAATGTTCGAATTGCCACTTTGAACGTTTTCTTCTACGATTATGCCAATTCTTCCTGCCCAAGTCAGTAACTGACTTATTTCTTCAGTTATAAATGAGGGTGTTCAGATCGAATTGAAAGAAATATATCTTACACCATGTGCTATTCCGCTAGCACGATCATGGCTGATATTAGTAACAACACCGATGTGAACAAAAGCACAATACCTGTAAGGAAACCTGCACTGGGTCAAACGGCCTGAGATATGATGTGGATGTATTTTGTATGATAGTTTAAAAATCTATACATATAAATTTGACATGGGCGATTCTTTCTTGTCTTGGGATTCACGGTCAAACGGCTGGGTGGAATTGCGCGAAAAATTACTCATCGATGTGTAGAAAGATCAGGTGGTGTTGCTGGGCTTTGTATTTTTTCATAGCTCCCATGGTTACTGAGATAATCTACTATAATAATACTCTTGCGTTTATGAATGAGAAAGGAAGGAGTGATAGATGAATAAGGAAGGAAGGGGTGATGTGACACTTGGTAGTGGGAGGATGAAAATTGTACGCTGGAAAAATAAATCAAACAGCGTTTCAACTCTGTGTGAATATATGTGTGCGTATGTAAAAGGGGGGTATGTGAATGTGTGTGTGTGTGGGGGGGGATTTTTTGTGAAGTTTTCCTTTGTAGTGTTTCAGTTATTTGGTTTTCAGTTTCAGATGGGTTTTTTTCTTTTCGTTTTAAATTTTGTGTAATATTTCGCATTGAGTTTGCGGTATTTAATGTTTTTCAGTTATTATTTTTTTTGTTGTTTTTTGACCTTTGAAAATTTAAAAGATTTCTTTACTTATTTTTTTTATTTCTTTTAATTTTTGTTCTATTTTTTTATGTTTGTTTCTGTTGTTTTGCATCTTTGTTCGCTTAGTATTTGGGTTTATTTTTTTGATTTCGGTGAATCTTGGTTGTTGTATTTTGTTGGTCAGTTATTTTTAGCGTTTTGACAAAACAAAAAGTCATTCTAAAATTGATTTTTTAACGTAAGCGTGCCCAAGCAAGTCGAATGCTTACACAGAGCAGGTTTTACAACCACATCATCCAAACCGACCGGGTGAAACCGGGCTTAGCGGTTCGGCAAAAGAGACTGAGAGAATATGTACCAGGCTTAAAAAAGTACTGAGCTCAATTTGTTCGACTTAACCCTTTCGAGGCGGTGCTTCAGCATGGCCACACACACACACACACACACACACTCACACGTATATACAGTTACGGTCAAAATGTTCAGAACGGCATTGTTTTCATCAGAAAAGTAAGTATAATTTCTTATCAAAGTTGTTTTATCTTCTATAATTTTCACAGACAATAAATACGACATTATTTGTTATTGTCTGCGATTTTGGTGTAATTTGAGAGGATAATACAAAAGTTATGGATGATTTAGTGATTTACTGCAAAACCCATGGCAGCCAAAATGATCAGAACGGTTGCTTTTACTCCGTGTTTTAGTATATTTAACCGGCGAACTCAAATGTTTTGAATTTGTTTACGTGACGGTTCGTTTACTAAACATTAGTAAGAATATCTGCAGTGCACTTTAATATAATGCCACTTACTCCGTTACTAATTCGTCAGCAGATTATTAAGCTTCGAAAGAAGGATAATTTAAGTATTGGGTCTATTGCAAAGATTGTTAACAAGTCAAAAAATGTTGTTCATGGTATTCGTGTGAAGCAAGAAAGTCTACAGGTAGGCCAAGAAAAACGACCAAGAGAGAAGATCGTGCTATGGTAAAGTTGGTTAAAAAGGACAGATTTAAAACTGCTGCTGCTGTTTCTCGGAAAATGAGCATTGTATTGAAGAAAACTTTATCTCGAAAAACTGTGTCTCGTTGTTTAGTTGAACATGACCTACAAGCAAGAGCACCTGCAGTGTAGCCACTGATCAGCTCCAAGAATAAAAAGTGTTGCCTTACCTTTGCAACCGAACATGTGTTGTGGTTTCAAGAAAAATGGCAAACGGTGCATTTCAGTGATGAATCTAAGTTTATGTAATTTGGCTCAGATGGGAAAAGGTACGTTCGTAGAAAAGTAGGTGAAAAATTGTCGCCTAAATGCCTTAAGACTAGTGTTAAATTTGGTGGAGGAAGTGTCATGGTTTGGGGGATGATATCTGGAGATGTTGTGGGCCCTTTGGTGCGATTACATGGAAAGGTAAACGCAGGAGTTTATAAACAACTTGTAAAAGATCATGTCTTGCCTGTGCTAAGAAATTCAACTAAGCGACCACCCATATTCATGCAGGACAATGCCCCATGTCACAAGGCTAAGGTGGTCATGAACTTCCTCAAGGCTGAAAAAGTTATTGCTATGGATTGGTCTGCTCAAAGCCCAGATCTCAATTCTATTAAAAATGTGTGGAATATTCTAGGAGAACGTTCGAATGCCAGAAATCCTACAATAACCGAGCAATTATGGAATGCCCTTCGGGAAGAATGGAATAAGATCACACAGCAAGAAATTGAAAATTTAATTTCCCCATGCAGTCGAAGATGTCAGAGTGTGATTGAAGCTAAATATTAAATACTTCCAGTATTCTCTGTCATTTTTAATTATTTTGTTCTTTTTTCAACCGTTATCACTTATAGATAGGCATTTTCCAATCAATCATAATTACAGAAAGCTCTTTAATAGGCATAACTTAAAAATTAGTTTTAGCTCAATTACTAATTTTAAAAATATAATTGCACACAACACATAAAAACAACAATGACCACCAGCTGTTCATGCAGGGATAAAAATTTGTGCCCGCGAAAATGGAGCCTGCATGTCCGAGACCATCATTTATGAAGCCACTGTAGTCTCTACAACCACTAAGGACATTGTTTCATCAAATAAATATGTGGGTCTCACAGAGGGGAATTTCAAAGCCAGGTTCAACAATCACACCTTCAGTTTCAGACACTGGGAAAAAAGAAAAACAACCAAATTATCCAGTAAGGTGTCAACGATAACATCCATTGGAAGATCTCAGTTATGTATTATGTTAGTTATACTTTACCTAGTTGATTCGTTTAATATTGTAGCTAGACCTTGTTTAGTTGATATATGTAGTTTGCAACGAGACCTTGCCTTATGTGTAAATTGATATGGAAGGTAAACAGTGACATTGTGTACATATGTACCATGAAGTACATAATCCGTAAGTCTTAGTATGGCATTACATCTACGGTAATTTTTATAATGTAGTATGGTAGCTAGAGCCTGTAAAGCTATGTATTATATATATATATATATATATACATATACATATATATACACACATAAATACAAATACACACACACACATATATGTATATGTATATATATATAGTTATGTATGTATGTATATTATATGAGTTAAGTACCTATATATATATATATGTGTGTGTGTGTATAAGCGACAGAGGCAGTATTTGTACTGAGAAATAATATTTATTTCTGCTTAGATATTGACGTTCTGTTAGAACAAACTATACTGCGGCAGATAACGTGAGAGAAACGCTCAAGCTGGAGTTTGGTGCAAAATGCACTCTTGTTCATATCGAGTTGCTAGTAACGAAATAGGTTCCCTATTAGCTACTAATTTCCAGACATTCCTATGCACTGTTAACTCCATGCTAATATTTAGCGTGGAGGAAAGAGGTCTGATGTAGCTTAATAAAGCCATCAGTTGTTATCTGTTTTGCACCTCCATTTCTCCTTTAGTTTATACTTACAGAAATAATACTGATTCGATCTTCAGTACATGCCGCAAAGTGAAATAAAATAACGGTTTCAAACTTTGGCAAAAGGTTAGTAAGTTCGTGAGGAGGGGTTAAGTCGAAGGCAAAGTGTACCTCAGTGGAATTTGAACTCAGACTGTAAAGACGGACGAAGTACGGTTAAGCATTTTGTCCGGTGTGCTAACGATTCTGCCAGCTCGCCGCCTTGGAGTGAAATCAAATAATTGCAAAATTATTTAAGCTAATGTCTATAAATACATGTGAGAAACATTCATATGACGTGTGTTAAAAAGATAATATGTTATGATAGCAAATGATAAGCAAACAGCTATGCGCAAATCTAATCTTTATAACTTTTATATCGACTGAAATACATCTTGAACAATGAATATACTTTCACATTCCGAATTATATTTTCTGACGAAACCAATCTTTGGATGAAACCAAAGATATTACTTTAACACTGCCATTGCAAACTTAAACAGATTTGACATTTCTTTTTCAACAGTGGAGCCGCCAATTCTTCAAACACTCCAAGTCTTCTATCTCTTTATTCAGTTCGGTGTCATCCATTATCTTCAAATCTTCCAGTTCTTTCAGCTCAGGTATCTCCAGATCATCCAGGTCTTTCAACTCATTTATCTCCAGATCATCCAGATCTTTCAACTCATTTATCTCCAGATCTTCCAGCTCCTTTAGCTCCGGTATTTCGAGATCTAGTTCCTTCATCTCACTTGCCTCTAAATCTTCCTTCAGTTCCTTCAGCTCAGGTATCTCCATTTCTTCCAGTTCTTCCAGTTCTTCTAGATCATCCAATTCAGCTATCGCCAGATCTTCAGGTTCTTTCAGCTCCAGAGTTTCCAGTTCCTTTAGCTCGGGTATTTCCAACTCTTCTAACTTGCTCATACCTGCCTTTAGATCTTTATTCATCTGTTTTTCCAGTTCCTTCAGTTCCTTCAACTCCTGTGATATCTGCTTTTCCTCCCTTTTTAATTCATCTATCACCTGCACCATAGTTTCGTCCTTCCCTAATTCATCTTCATGACTCATATTCACCACCTCTGCGAAAAGTTCGTTCAAAGTGAATTGCTTGGGTAGCTTATCAAGGGATATTTCTTACAAGGAAAACGTTGAAGCGGTGCTTCATCTGTGAAATTGGAATGAAGTCTGACAGAGTTTACTCTGTGAAGAACTTGGTTAAAGAAAGTGTTGCCGGGGAAATGAAGCAGGTCACACGTTCTCTCAGAACGTCACACGTTCTCTCAGTACCTGTTGACAACAATGAAGACATCAATTTATTCGCTTAAAAACCCTAAAATACAAGAATTAATGGAATCAAATAAATAAATAATGAAAAACAAAGAAAAAAAGAAAAGAAAAAATTGGAATTCTGGTTTATGACCCCACATAAGCCGCCATAATGTTTTTATTTTTAGGAATTTTCAGAAAGTTTTTGCTAATTTGTGTTCTACACCTGGGAATTGATACAACTATGAAAAAAACAATAGAAAAAAATAGTGTGTGATTTAAGGGCGGTTTAGCTGTTGGTTTTAGCACATTCCATGTTCTCTTTTCTTTGTCACTCTGACACGTAACGATGACTTTCAATGTTTTCCTCCCCAGGAATACATTTGATGGAATGAGGGTGCACCCCAAGAGGGGTCCATTGCTGGGATTTAAGCAAAAAATTCGGACTGGCCATATTTTAAATCGTGATCAAAAAATAATTGAAAAGGAGTGGAACTTTTAGGATTTACGATGAAAGTGTGTGTGTGTGTGTGTGTGTGTGTGTGTGTGTGTGTGTGTGAGGGGGTGGATTTTAAGTTGTTGTTTTTTTTCATAATCGTAGAACACAAATTCGGAAACGTTTCCTGAAAATTCCTAAAAATGGAGAAAAAAAATATGAGGGGTGTATACAATGAGGAGGATTCCTGCTGATCCGATCAACGGAACAGCCTACTCGTGGAATTAGCGTGCAAAAGAGGCTGAGCATTCTACAGACGTGTGTTTCCCTTAACGTAGTTCTCAGAGAAATTCAGCGTGGCACAGAGTGTGACAAGGCTGACCCTTTGAAATAAAGGTACAACTCATTTTTGCTAGCTGGGTGGACTGGAGCAACGTGAAATAAAGTGTCTTGCTCAAATGACACAACGCGTCGCCGGGAATTGAGCTCATGACCTTATGGTCGTGAGCCGAATATCTTAACCACTAGGCCATGCGCCTTCACTCGACGGGTTGTATGGAGGGCTTCAACCAGAAAAACAACGACTGACTGATAAGTTTGCGCTTAATTACTTCTTCTTTCTACTCTTTGCCCCAAAGCGTGAAATTTTCTGGGAGGAGGTTATTCGCTGACATCGACTTATTTTATCGATTTCGAAAGAACGAAATGCAAATTCGATCTCGGCAGATATTTTGATACAGAACATAAAGCTGGTAAAGGGTCAGTGATGTCAACGGCTGAAGGGTTCTACCGGAAGAGCAGAAGTGAGGAAGGTCACGTGGGATGGACAGAAGTAGGACCAACGTAGGGCCCTTTTCCTCGGTGGCTGCGGATGCCGACGGGCGCGCGTGAACCTACGAGCTAGAGGGATCTTGGCCGTTAGGTTTTGGCCAGAGGTTCGCTGGGTAGATCGCCTTTCGGATGTAATCCAGCTGCAAAGTCGACACTGCGCCTCATACTTCTGGAAGAAATCACGTGGAGGCATATGGCCTAATGGTTAGAGCAGCGGACTCGCGGTCGGGGTTCGAATCTCAGTCTGGGTGATGTGTGTTTTTATGAGCGAAAACACCTAGGCTCCACGCGGCTCCGGCAGAAGGTAATGGCGAACTTCTGCTGACTCTTTCGCCACGACTTTCTCTCACTCTTTCCTCCTGCATCTTGCAGCTCACCTGCGACGGACCGGTGTCCCGTCTAGGTGGGGAACCTATACGCCAAGGAAACCGGGAAACCGGCCCTTATGAGCCAGGCATGGCTCGAGAAGGAGCAAAGAAGAAGAAGTAGTCACGCTGAGCACTATTGTCCGGCGTGCCGACGGTTCTGCCTGGTCGCCGCTTTTACTTATTTAATTAAAGTGAAAAGAAATAGATTGATTAAAAACAAAAAAAGCAAAAGCCCAGACAGGTAATTAAACAATTAATCAAACAGGTAAACTTACAAACGAAAGGAAAATAGAAAGAGAAAGAAAGAATTGATTGATAATGATATCAGTAAATTAAATAGAAATAATTCTAATTTGTTGTTTGATTAATTAGAAATCAATCAACCAAATATTTAAATGCAGAGAAAGGAAGGTAGGGAGAGAGAGAGAGAGAGAGAGAAGCAAAGGAGACATTGTATAAAGGCAGTGAATTCAATTGTAATAAAATGAATGATAAATGTTATATTTGAATCAGTCGGTTATTAATGACCAAATGAAGCAGGCAAAAATACAAAGAGAAGTAGTGTTAAAGACGGAAATAGAGAAAGGAAAGTCTTTAAGACGAAAGGAGAAAAGAAAGGAAAAGAGAGTTGGTTGATTAAGTTATCAGTTAAATTATGAAGATAAGACAGGGATTAATTCAAAGCCAATAAACCAATAAGAAATATAATAAATCAACCCGTGACTAACTTGAAGCACCAATTCTAAAGAAAGCCAAGTAGAAGTGAGAAAAACCTTCAGTTTGTTTCTTTAGGAATCCAACGTCATAATGTCTGCCGTCAACCTTCATGACGTAATTTCAAGAATTTTTTGACGAATCTAATCAACAGCCATTCAAGGTTATTAAAGAAATCTGGTTTGATGAGAATGCAATATACTGTGAACGTTTTGCGTTCAAATCCCGTTGAATTTATTCATTTTTACAATCAGTTCTTCAAGGGTTGAAAAACTGAAGTAGCAGTGGACTTGTTATAGTTCTTATCCTATTTGTGAACAATCGAGATTGTTTATGGAAGTCGATTACTTCGACCCTAGTAGCTGACTGATTTTATCTGACTTTGAACTCAGAACGTAATGACGGCCGAAATGCCGCTAAACATTCTGCCAGTTCGCTGCCTGACTAGAATCTATAAATAATCCTTTCTACTTGAGGCACAAGGCCTGAAATTTTGGGGGAGGGGCCTAGTCGATTACATTGACCTCAGTGTTTCACTGGTACTTAATTTATCGACTCCGAAAGGAAGGAAAGGCGGAATTTGAACTCAGAACGCAAAGGACGAAATGCTAAGCATTTGGTGCAGCTTTTTCTACTTCTATAGCGATTACTCTATGGATGTGCCTTCACGTTCGATGAATGTTTCAATGTGGAACCAACGTGTGTCGCCCGGTCATCCTCCCTGGCAACGCCATCGCTGTCATTACCGCGGAGCGCAGCTTAGCACATAATTTGTTCTGGGGGACGTAGACCATCACACCTCCCCCTACGACTTCCGCTGCTTTGCCCCCTTTTTCTTTTTCTTCTTCTTTTTTTCTTTTGTCTTCCCTTTTCTTTCCTTTCCTTTCTCATCTCTCTTCTTCCCTGAACGAATGCTTCAAATCTGCTTCAGAGAACAATATGCGATCGTTTGTCTGAGAAAGGGAAATTAGGCAGCGAGAGAAATAATAGCAGGGGAAGTTTCTTGCAATGTGGTACGGATCGCTTTGCAGATTCGAACTCGAGATATTCCCATACGTGTTTTTCTTTATAGCTTTTCCTTGAATATTAATTTGTACATTGAAACTCCGACGTCTGGCAGCTGACTTGGCAGACACCCATAAAATTATCAACCATCGTACCAACAATAACTCTGAGCACCTTTTCAAACTCCACCCATCTAACACCCGTGGACATATTTACAAAGTCAGAAAACAGCACAGCTCCCATGACTTCAGGAAACATTTTTTCACGCTGAGAGTTGCTGAAGCATGGAACAAACTGCCGGCATCCGTTGTTAGTTATCGGAGAACTGCATCCTTCAAAACTTCCTGAGATTCGCCAACACTACTCCTGATTTTTTCCCCTCCATACACACACAAGCATGTACCTGACTCATGCATTGTTCGCTTTCCAGACATTTCTACATTACTGCATATACTCTGACAAGTTGTGGTGCACCTGAGCACTGTATACAATAATTTCATTATTATTATTATTATTAAATCAAACTTTACTTGGATGTGTTCCGAAGAACATCGTCGGCTGAGTTAATCTCCCTGAAAAAAAAAATCATTACTATATACAACGTATAAGATATAGGACCTAT
This sequence comes from Octopus sinensis, assembly GCF_006345805.1. NCBI lineage: Eukaryota > Metazoa > Mollusca > Cephalopoda > Octopoda > Octopodidae > Octopus > Octopus sinensis. The sequence goes on from NC_043026.1 coordinate 2,591,763, forward strand.
CATTTCGATAAAGTTGATGATAGTGATGAGTAAGTCGGCAATAAAAGGGGAACCCAAGGCTTGGATTTAAATCTCGCAAAAACCTACCCAACAATCCACGCCTGGCGTATTTCGAAGAAGAACTGTGGAACATCGTTGGTAACATTAAATTACGCAGATTTCCTTTGAGATGGACATAAGCATTATAAGGAAACTACGCGTCCGAAAAATAGGGATAACGATACAAAAGCAATAATTACTGTGGTGGTTTTCAACTTTCGCCATACCAGAGTTATTCGGAAGCTAAAATTCTTTGTTTGTCCATTTGTCCACTGTCGAAAGGACTCTACATAGAGTTTTGCATGAACGGACCTGATTGAAAATAACAGACGTGAAGAAGCAGAGACCAGAAGTCGAAGATGCAAAGATTGATTCTCAATTTCTCATCCCTGAACTCCCCCGGCTCTTCTAATCCCCCCTTGGGCTGGACAGTCACCTCAAGCACCGGCTCCATTCGCTGTCATCAGAACGAGGAGGCTGAAACACTCGCTACAAGTGTCTGCTGACGACCAGAGAGTCTATAACTAGGGCTTAGGACTACATTATGTATGTTCCGTTCCTCACGTTTTGTTTCTTTTTCCTTTTTTTTAACGGTAGTGTGGGATTTGAGGAAAATTCACCCGTTGTGGAACTGAGGGTCATTGCAAAAGTTATCCGCGCTTGAATTATTCAAGGGAGATAAATATGTTATCACCTTTGATAAGCCTACAAAAATTGCCTCCCTTCCAACATTAAGTCTATACAATAACGATAAATACGTATTTCACGAGAAATGGCTGAAAATATGAACGATCTGTTATTTCATATAGAATACACAGGCGCACGCACACACACAGACACACAGACACATACACGGACACACACACGCGCGCGCGCGCGCGCACACACAGACACGGGGGGACACACACACACACACACAGACAGACACACACACATTAGCTGACCCTTTGATATACGGAAATTGAAGTCACGACCGAATAATGAAACCAGTAAACCCTGACCCCTTCACATGTTGTTGATAAACGTTTGTTACTACCAGAGAAAAAGCAGAGGCTGAAGATTTTCAGACAAAGAATATTCAAGTATAAATATAGAGATATGATATATTAATAGGACAAACACACGCAGAGTACAAACGCTAAGCATTTTGTCTGGGAGGATTCGAACTCAGAATGTAAAGATGGACAAAATGACACTGAGCATTTTGCCTGGTATGCTAATGACTCAGCCAGGCCCACAGCCTTTTAGATATTAGAATAGCATATTTTCCAGTATGCAAGTCATTGTATGTAGTACTAGCAGTATCGCCCAGCGTTGCTCGGGTTTGTAAGGGAAATAACTATATAAGCATTTTTAGAGAGTTACTTCCCTTATATAAACCGAGCAAAAAATGCATTAAAAATGCGAAAATATGATGGTAAATTTTTTTATCATCGTAGACACGTGCAAATACCCAGAAGGGCTCGATATGAATCACGACTATAAGATACCTGCTTTTGGAATTTTTGGTCCTCCAAAGTCATCTTGGTGTGTAAGTTGACCGATCTTTTTCTGGCTTTTCAACTTGTATGCCAGAAAATATAGTATTCTACTTGAGAAATTAATCAAAAAGACACAGCGGAGGGCCCCATGCTGAATTGAACATTTGCTAATGTTTTTATTGCTTCAAGGATTTACATAGCAAAACCTGTAACAACTGCATAAAGTGAAAGAAGCGTTTCAAAACTAAAATTGGTTAAAACATAGATATATGGTCACCAGTTTCACAAGAGAGAGAGTAAACACACGTACACACACACACGTACACACACACACGTACACACACACACACACACACACACACACACACACGCTGTTTCAGCAAAAGTACCAGGTTTTAAGACCCAAAGTCCTGGAGTAGATTCATTTGACTAAAGATTCTCCAAGGCACTGCCCCAGCATGGTCGCAGTCTAATGACTGAAACAAGTAAAAGATATACAAAAAAGATACCCATATTCTTTCTGTCTTAGTTGTCATCTATAAACACACCCTGGCCCTTTTTCTTCTCAAGTGTTGTTTGCCTGGTGAGCCTGAATCTCATCGGTCATTCCATCTGGCCACCTCCACCAAGCATTTTTCTGTGGCTAAATCAGGGAATCATTCTGAGGCAACTTCAGTCGTCTTCACACAAAACATTCTTCCTAAGCTTTCTATTTTATTCATCCAATCATGTCACGTTTTCCCACATCACTTAGCTTTTAATCTTATTCATCCAGTCAGCATGTGACACTTTATTGACTCCGTCGGGTGACATTTTCTGTACATTCACTCATTTTATGAATCTCTTCTTTCCCACCACGGGGTTGCTTATTTTAGTTGTTTTATTCATTCATTGGAAGAGGACTGGCTGCAGTGTCTCACTGCTGCAAAAGAAGGATGTCACAGGGAACATCTGCTTCAATCCAGTCAACTGACCGTTGCTGCGACATCTGTGGGTGCCAGTGTGCTTCCAGCTTTGGACTGCACAGTCATATGTACTCTCATCACTAAGAACACAGACTTCTTTATCATTGGATGCTGATCGATTACCTATCATTCATTTACATAATGGACAACTGGAATTGCAGTTTACTATTTCACGTTTCATCCTGGAATTATGGCAATTTTTTTCATTCGTTAATAAAATCATTATCTCAGCACAATGTCATCATTCAATGTCCATTGTCCATGCTGGCATGGGTTGGATGGTTTGACCAGAGCTGGGAAGCTGAGGAGCTGCACCAGACTCCAGCCTGGTTTGGCAAGGTTTCTACGGCTGGATGCCCTTCCTAACATGCCAACCACATTACAGAGTGTGTGCTGGCTGCTTTTACATATTCATCCCTATGTTAAAACACATTCACTTTTACCTTTGCAATGATGCGAGCAACTGATGGTAATTAGACCTGACCAAAAGGTCAATGGTATTTTCTTTCATTCCTTTACTTGTTTTGGTCATTTGACCGTGGCCATGCTGGAGCATCACCTTATGGGGGGTTTTAGTCGAACAAATTGACCCTGGGACTTATTCTTTGTAAGCCAAGTACTTATTCTATCAGTCTTTTTTGCCGAACTGCTAAGTTACAAGGACATAAACACACCAACATTGGTTGTCAAGCAGTGGTGGTGAGGTGGACAGACACAAACACACACACACACACACTCTCACACACACACACACACACACTGGGCTTCTTTCAGTTTTCCATCTACCAAATCCACTCACAAGGCTTTGGTTGACCCAAGACTATAGTAGAAGACAGTTGCCCAAGGTGCCACACAGTGGGACTGAACCTGGAACCATGTGGTTGGGAAGCAAGTGTCTTACCAAACAGCCATGCCTGCCCCTATCTTTATATGTTACATGTTAAGTGTAGATTGGAAATATATGTAGTCTTCACTTGGCTTTTCTATTCTCTACACTCTTTGATCTCTATTTGCATAATTAGCACTTTTAATTGCTAATTTTCACCTTGTACTTTCTGTCACAATATGGGATGAAGTATATAACATACGACAATTGATAAACTTTGCTGATCGTGTATAATCCTCTTTTAGTCAGGTATACAAGTTGTGTACGTGTTTGATGCTTATCGACTTCCTGTGGCGAGTTCTTTTCAGATCACACTGTCTCTAATATATAGGTAGAGGCTGTGTGATAAGAAGCTTGCTTCCCAACCACATGGTTCCGGGTGGCACCGTGGGCAAGTGCCTTCTATTATACCCTCAGACCAACCAAAGCCTTTGGGAGTGGATTTGGTAGGCGGAAACTGAAAGAAGCCCATCATATGGCGCAGGAGTGGCTGTGTGATAAGAAGCTTGCTAACCAACCACATGGTTCCCGGTGGCACCGTGGGCAAGTGTCTTCTATTATACCCTCAGACCAACCAAAGCCTCTGCGAGTGGATTTGGTAGGTGGAAACTGAGAGAAGCCCATCATATGTGTGTGTGTGTATATTTGTGTTTCTGTGTGTGTGTCTGTGTTTGTCCACCACCATTGCTTGACAAATGATGTTGGTGTGTTTGTCCCTGTAACTTAGTGGTTCAGCAAAAGAGACTGATAGAATAAGTACTAGGCTTAAAATGAATAAGTCCTGGGGTTGATTTCTTTGACTAAAACCCTTTAAGCAGTGCTCCATTATGGCCAGTCAAATGACTGGAGCAGGTAAAAGACTAAAAGACTATTAATGATTCGTTAAGCAGAATCATTAGCCGGGTGGGCAAAATGCTTGGCAGCATTTCACCTGCCTTCAGGTTCCAAGTTCAAATTCCACTGAGGCCAACTTTGCTTTTCATCCCTTCAGGGTTGATAAAATAAGGACCAGTTGAGCACTAGGGGTCGCTGTTATCATCTTACCTCTTCCCTTGAACTTACAAGCCTTGTGCCAGAATTTGAAACCAATATACATATATATACATATATAGACACATATGCATATATGTGTCAGTGGCGTATGGTGGTGGTGGTCATTGGGTGTGCTGCCACACTCACCATGCTGACATTAGTATTACTCAAATTAGGCAGACAAGCTGTGTATTTCTATTCAAAATGTGAACAGATGTTTAAAATCAACACTAATTAAATTTTAATTAAAATACCTAAGCATAAAACTAGAAAGAATCACAAAATTCACTGAGCAAAATATTAATGCACCACCTTTCACATCGAATGACAAAACTGCTGACTTTACCCAAACTTGTAGTGTTTGGTGCACTAACAATGCCAGAATTAGACCCGACTTAAGTTTTGGTTCTGAATTCTAAAAGTGTATTATTTAGTTTTGAAAACAAATTAAGATCAAAGTTTTTATGATGATATTCTAAGAAAAAAATTATTGTAAAAAAAAATTAGTTTTAGTTCAGGAATTTTAAATTAATTTAAACATACAACTTCTCACCACGAAAACGAACCTGCAACTCTGCTGTCAAAGCACTCTTCACCGTTAATTTTTTGTAGTTTTCCCATTATCCTACGATACTCATGGTACCATCTTATGATACAATATGTTGTGGGGTGTGCTTTGTTATTTCAGGACACCTGCCATCAAATTTCAAGAATGGGTATAACAAAAGTTTCCCATTATGATTTGTGATTAAATTAATTAGTAAGGTTAATATTTATAATGAATTTGCCCCTGATATATTAATAATGATATATATATATATATATATATGAAAGCTTTATATGCCAACAGAATGTGGCAGTCCTATAAAGGACGTTGTTACTGTTGTCATAGCCCCAGGAAAACCTCTTTTCCAGCTGGCTGTTGACACACAGTTTGTGTCCGTATAGCATTCACAAGGGAGGTCATTGCTCCTATCTCTAGCCTTACATGATACTCACAGCCCTGGGTTTCATTGTGAGGCAATCACAGGCGAGTGACAAAAACTTTCTCCACTCACAAATGTTATCTATTTTCTAAGTGACACACAGTCGCTGAACTTGTAGAGAGAAAAACAACTTGAGAGAGATATACTGTAGCAGTACCGAATAGTAATGCTTATATGCCAACAGAATGTGGCAGTCCTATAGAGGACGATGTTACTGATGTTTTCCTGGGGCTATAACAATAGTAACACCGTCCTTTATAGGACTGCCACATTCTGTTAGGATATAAACATTACTATTTGGTACTGTTACTATATATCTCTCATTCTAAGATTTAAAACAAGTTGTTTTTCTCTCTACAAGAACAGCGACTGTTTGTTGCTTAAAAAATATCTAGCATTTGTGAGTGGAGAAAGCTTTTGTGACTAGCCTGTGATTGTCTTACACTGAGGACAGGTAACCACCTAGAAACCTGGGGCTGTGAGTATCACATAAGGCTAGAGATGGGAGCGATGACCTCCCTGACAAATGCTATATGGACACAAACTGTCTGTTGATCGCCAGCTAGAAAAGAGGTTTTCCTGGGGCTATAACAACAGTAACACCGTCCTTTATAGGACTGCCACATTCAGTTGGCTTATATATACGTATTACTGTTTGGTACTGTTACTGTATAATCTCTCACTCAGAGATTTAAAATAAGTTGTTTTTCTCCAAATATGAAATCTGTTCTTCAGGCAAATGGTGGATCGTCTATTGTAGACAACACTGTGATTGGATTAAATCCAAATGTTGAATTCTTGAAGAAAGTCTCTGAACAGTCAGGTGTGAATATCCTTGCAGGCACAGGTAACATACTTATTTATGGCTTTAGTTTCTCTCCCTTTTTTTAAAATCTTGTCAGGTACCCATAATGAATGGCGCAGCATTTTTTGATGTTGTTGTTTGTTTCTCATTTATGGGTTTCTGTTTCCTTTTCCATCCTTTTTACAGCTTTTTACCATTCAAGATGGGGAACTGGCAGAATTGTTAGCATGCTGGAGAAAATGCTGAGTGGCATTCTGTTGTGAGTTCAAATTTCACTGAGGTCAACTTTGCATACTTTTTGGGTTGATGAAACAAGGTCCAGTTCAGTACTAGGGTTGACTGAGCAGACACATGACCAAAGTTGTGGCCTTACAAACACAAGTTCACACACACACACACACACACACATGCACTCACACGCACACACAGAGGCCATAAATGCATTTGACTCTTCTTTGTATAAGAGTTCATCCCTGGTTCGATTCAGGTACATGATGTTGATAAACCTCCAAAATGGTGAAATATCTGTATCCATCACTCCTGAATGGGATTGGAGATGAGCTGTGTCATGTGTCTATGATACCCACTGGTACAGCCTTCTGGCTTGCCAACCCCTAGTCAAACCGTCCAACCCATACCAGCATGGAAAGCAGACGTTAAACGATGATGATGATGATGATGATGATGCTATGAAGGAGTCGTCCACAATGCACAATACTGTAAACGAGCAAAAACACATTCACTGAGTTGATAATATTTACAACATCACCAATGCTTTTAATTCATTATATATATGTATATATATATATATATATAGATATATATATATATATCTATATATATATATATATATATATATATAATATATATATATATATAATATATATATATATATATTATATATATATATATATATATATATATATATATAATTATATATATATATATATATATATTATATATATATATGTGTGTGTGTGTGTGGTGTATATATATATATATATATATTATATATATATATATATATATATATATATATATATATATCTATATATATATATATATATATATATAATATATATATATATATATATATATATATATATATATACATATATATATATATATAATATATATATATATATATATATATATATATATCTATATATATATATATATATATAATATATATATATATATATATGCCCGTTGTTGTTGCACTTTCCGATTCCTTGCTTTCCCAGTACGTGATGCCAGGCTTGGTGGTCAGTCCCGACACGGGTGTTAAAGTCTCCAAGGAGGATGAGCTTCCCAGGCTGGGCTGACGTGATGAGGGAGTCAAGTTCCTCATAGAACCTGTCCTTAACTTCTTCAGGGTTGGTCATGGTGGGGGCGTAAGCACTGATAATGGTCGCACTAGTCTTGTTTCCAAGTGGGAGCTGCATTTTCATCAGCCGATCGTTGATACCCTCGGGGGAGCTTTCCAGTTTCCGCACGTGTACTGACTTGATGGCAAAACCAACACCAGCCTCACGACGCTCTTCGCTGCTGCGACCACTCCAAAAGAAAGTGTAGCCGCCGCCTGTCTCTGTCAGCTGGCCTTTGTCCGCAAGGCGGGTCTCGCTCAGTGCTGCGATATCAACATTGGATCGGCTCAGTTCTCTGGCCACCAGGGCAGTTCGTCTCTCTGGTCTGTCCGCTTTGGTGTTGTCAAGCAGAGTTCTCACGTTCCAAGTTGCGAAAGTGAGCACCTTTGTTCGTTTTCTTTCTTTGTTTCGACCGCTTGGAAAGGATCCCCGCCAGCCGCGGTTTGCTGACCAGGGTGGGGTGAGGCAGGCTATGTTTAGGGCAACCTTTTCTAGCCCCGTACTCATGCTGCGGAGGTGAGCAGAGCGATCCTGAAGAGGGCTGCTTGGTCACTCAGGGGGCTGCCGGACTCCACTGCTGCCTCAGTTCAGTGAGGGGCCACCACATGTCCTGAGCCGCCTGTGTGTGGGTTCACGACTGCAGCTCCCAGTATATCCTCACCTGCTACTTCGCCATTTCCCCATCGCCACAGGACTTTGTGATGGTATCATGATGTCATGACATGTGCGTGACTTGGATTATAGTGAGGGTGACTTGCGCAGGATCAGCCTCACTCTCTCGTCCTGGTGCGCCGGATCCAGTGGCAAGACAAAGTCAAGACAGCTGGGGGTAGACCAGGATGCAGGAGCTGCCGGAAGGTGGCATGCATGGCGCAATCCAACTGCTTTAGGGGCTCCAGTCCGGATTTATGTAGGTTTTTGGATGGCCATTGACTCATGAGAGAGTTCCTCTGCCCTTATCTATATACACATGTATATACACACACATATATATTCGCACACATATACATATATATACACATATACATACACACATCCACTTGTACATACAAACACATCTACACACATTCATATACTCACAATACATACATATATACATATATGCTAACATCAATAGATGTATATGACTTCATTTATATGTACACTTGTACGTATGTAAGTGAGTGTATATATATATATATATAAATATAGGTTTGCTTATGCGTGTATATATATATATATATATGTGCATATATATATGTGCATATATGTGTATATATATATATATATATATATGTGCATATGTATATATCAATGTGTGTTTTTATATGTATATATGTAATATTAGTAAAAACTATGTATGTTTATCTAAATACATGTTGTGTGTATGTGTATGTGTTTGCATATGCATATATATACACATGACCTTTTCTGTCCCCTTTTTCTATTTTACCTTTTTCCTCCTAAACACGTCTTGCTCCTCCTCAGATTCAAATCCCACACAAGTGTGTCTGTTGTTTCCAAGGACACTTAAGCAACATTTAGCTGCCTTGTAATTATTTCCCCAGATCCTTCCTATATATTGTACGCTCATATATATATATATATAAAACTATACATGAGGGGTGCTGAAAAGTTCCTGGCTTTAAGGGTATCATGAAAAGCCTGGGTGGAGGCCCAACCTTCTGAGTTCTTTTGCAGGGCTCAGAAAAACTGAAGGACTGCGCTGCAAGAAGGGTGTAAATCTGAAAAGGGAACATGTTGAATAAAATCATAATTAACTGATCCTCTTGTATTTTCTTTCACCCAAAGCCAGGAACTTTTCAGCAAACCCTCATGTGTGTGTGTGTGTGTGTGTGTGTGTTGTGTGTGTGTGTGTGTGTGTGTATGCGCGCGTGTGTGTGTGTGTGTGTGTGTGCATGCACACATACTTATCTAGACATAAATACACACACACACACACACAAACCCACCTACCTGTAACCATATATGACTCCTGTATATTAACATCCATTTGAATGTATTAGTGTATAAACATCCCTCACTTAAATCTGTTCATGGCTACAAAAGTTAATCCTTAATTTCTTAATCCTCATCTCACTTTACAGGTTTTTATGTCGACATAACTCATAGCGATGAAACTCGTAAAACCCCTGCTGAGAAACTGGCGTCACTAATGGAACATGATATAATATCTGGTGTTGGCACCTCTGGAATACATTGTGGGGTTATTGGAGAAATTGGCTGTTCGTGGCCCCTCACAGGTAATCCCTTTTAAACCAGGGGTTCTCAACCATTTTGTTTTTTTATCTATGGACCCCTTTAATTAATATTTTATTCTGGTGGATCCCTTTAAGCCATCCGATGTTTAAAAACTAGTTTTATAGAAACTTCCTTCTAAATTCTAAATTTTGTTTTTCACACAAACAATAGTGTAGGTTGAACTATGTAAAATGTTGGAGAAAGAAACCTGGCTGTTTCTTGCATTACATAAATATTGGATTAAAATAAGCCACAACCAAAAGAATTTCATTAACAGACATCCATTTCTCTATATGTTATGAGGAAATACGATCACTCACTCACACTCTCACATGCATACATACACACATATGTATTTGTGTATGTGTATATAAGCGTGTGTGAGAAAGAGAGAGAGAGTGAGTATCACTTACACATACATGCATGGCATCCCACACCTTCACTCACACTCTCTCTCATGCACAAAGACACACACATCCATTTCATATACACATACATACATATTTCACTTTCTGCCCTCACTTCAAAGCAATTGTCAATTTTTTCACTTTCTCCTCTCTTTCAATTTCTGCTTTCTTCAAAACATAAAGAAATAAAAAATTTTGCAGAAATGAACGAACAATCATATGATCCTATATGATTGAATTGACAACTTTGCTGCTTCAAATGAAAGAATACCATAAAATAACTTCCTTTGGTACACACACACACACACACTCTAGGTAAAACTTCTGCATGAATTATGTTATTTCTTGCTGTATGCATGTACAAAATTACAGTTCAAATCCAGTTTAAAAACCTGATCTTCGATACAAATTTAGAAGGAAGTTTTTCCAGAAATCCTTTCCCTGTTGTTTCTTGCATGTCCAAGGTGTGACATTTGTGCCCCACCTTATTTTTTCCTAAATGGCTTCTGATTCCTATGTTTTCGCTACAGGAGATTAGGATTTCACCCATAAAACACATTCTCAATATTTTAATTTTCTTCATTTTTACTTTTTTCCAAATCTTTTTCTTGGTAATCCATGGAAAAAAAGACAGAATGAATCTTGAAGAATTTTCTTCTTCCTTTTTTTTAAAAGAAACACTAAAAGCTCCTTCTCAAAAATCTACCCATCACTTCACTACTTTCAAAAAGCTAAAGACTCACTTTTAGCTTTTTGAAAAGTGGGGAAGTTTCTTCTGAAATAATGTCATTTACCTGTTGTTTCTAGCATGTCGGGTTTTCTGGTAGTGGTCTGGTATTTTTATGTCTTCTATTTCAGTTCAATTCTACGCATTCATGAAACATCAGACGAAAGTGAAACATTGGGAGGTTTTAACTTTTTGAAAGTGGATAGGTAATGGATGTGTGAGGTGGGGGAAGGTGTGTGTGTACAGGCCTTTTTTTTTATCCCCCTTAAAATCAATATTTTTCATCCAATTTTGTTTATGCTGGGAACATACATCACTTACGTTCCAGATCTCATTGTGACCTCCTTTGTTTTCTATTTTAGTCCACTTTTAGCTGATAATAATAAAATAGTTTATGTCACCCCTACCCACCCTCTTCCTGGGCATATACTACTATCTTACTGACTTCTTCTCAGACTTATTTCTTTGTGTGGTCATAGGGAATTTATAGCCATTGTGAATTAGGGGTTTGGGACATTAATGAATTTATCATCAACAGCTAGAACTTAACTAGCAATTCCCAGTGGTTTTGATTCTTAGGGGACGTAGTATATATAATGTGTCCTACTTGTTAAAATTCTATTTATTTATTTGTGCAGCTGAAGATGGCACTGCATTTAAATTGATGTAATGATTGCATTGTTCAATTAAATGGAGCCACTTGAAACAGTCGTACTGCATCACCTCTGGATATTCTGTTGCTTATTCGGATTTCATATATATATATATATATATATATATTGTGATGAAAAGGGTTTCTGTTGAACAAATCGATCCCAGAACTTATTGTTTCTAACCCTAGTACTTATTCTATCAGTCTCTTAGCTGAACCGGTAAGTTATGGGGATGGAAACACCAACATCAGTTGCCAAGCAATGGTGGGCAGACAAGCAAACACACACACACACACACATATATGACAAGCTTCTTACAGTTTCCATTTACCAAATCCATTGACAATGCTTCCATTGGCCCGAGGCTATAGTGGAAGACACTTGCCCAAGATGCCATGCAGTGGGGATGAACCTGGAACCATGTGGTTGGGAAGCAAGCTTCTTACCACACAACCACACCTGTACCTAATTGTTTTACATATAAGATGTGTTATTAACCTGAGAAGATATATTTCTTTATTGATTTTATAAAATTCTGTGTGTGATCCTACCAAATCTCCAATTGCAGACAGTGAACGTAAGGTACTGAGAGCTGCAGGAATGGCGCAAGAACACACAGGATGTCCAATAATTATTCACCCAGGGAGGAATCCCAAATCACCTGCTGAGATTCTGAGGATTTTGACGGAAGCAGGAGCGAAAGCTGACCAGATTGTAATATCCCATCTGGACAGTAAGTATAGTTTCTTTTAATTTCCCTTACTGGATTCAGTATGAAGGCATGTGGCCTAATGGCTAGGGTGTTGCACTTGAAATTTGATGATCGTGGATTCAATTCTTGAACTGGGTGGTGTGTGTTCTTGAGCAAAACACTTCATTTCATACACAGTTTTGTTGTTAAAACAGCAGAAAAATTGGATATTATTTCTCTTACAAGGCAGAAAAAGTTATCAACAAACAACCATAGGATTCCGCCTTTTCGGGTGTTTTAATGGTGATACTCCATTCACGAATATCACTTTCTTGTCTGTATTGTACAATACACATTCAACGCTTCTAAAAAAAAACAAATGTTAGTTTATATACACATGTGGTTGTTACATTTCTATAAGCTATCTATTTAGCGTTTAAAATCGGTGGAAATGTTGTCAGCAGGTAGTTTAGCTTAATGGTAAAGCCAGTGTCTTAGGGGATGTGGGTTCAACTCCCATGGCTGTTTGTTGACAACTTTTTCCACCATGTAAGGGTAATATTTCCCATTATTTCTGCTGTTTCAATGGCAATACTGCGTTTGAAAATATCAGTTTCTTGTCTGTTTCATAAGATACAGATTCAACTTGTTAGTTACCATGGTTGCAATACTACCTCTCTCTCTCTCTCTCTCTCACTGTATTTCTCTCAACAGCAACTTAACCTTTCTTTCTCCCCTTCTTCCCTCCATGTAAATATATGCTGTGACAGGGGCTGTATCCCCTCATTGAAGAGCAATGAGTTATGAGTCCATTGAGAAGAGTCAGTATATAATCTTACATTATAAAAGAGAAGTTGATCTCTATTTGTCACATCTATGTAGGAGGGAAAAGAAGGGGGAGAAAAGAGAGGACAAAACCCCTGTTGCAATGTATATTTACAAGGTGGGAAGAAGGGGAGGAGAAAAAGTTGTTGTTGGGAGAGAAAGAGTGTGTGTTTGTTTGTTTGTGTAAAAATGAGATAGATAGCTAGTGTTGTCACCATAGTAACTAACAAGTTTTGATTAAAAACATGAGAATTTTAACTGCAAGTCTGTCAACACACCGCAACACAGACTTCAAAAACATAACTATATGTGTGTATATATAAATAAAATTAATATGAACATCGGTTTGCAATATTTCCCACCCCCACCCCAAAAGGATAAAAACAAAGTCAACCTTGGCAGAATTTGAACTCAGAATGTAAAAAGGAATGAAGTACTGCTGAGCTTTTCTTCTAGCTGACCAACAATCCTGCCAGATTGCTTCCTTAGTCACAATAACAATGGTAGTAATGGCTTAGTGGTTAGGGCAAGATTGTCATTTCGATTCCTGGACCGAGAAATGTCTTGTGTTTTGTTGCTCCAGTCTACTCAGCTATAGAAATGACCACCACTAGTGGAGGCACGTTGCTTAGTGGTTAGGGTGTTGGACTCACAGCTGTAAGATTGTGGTTTCAATCCCTGGGCTGGGTGAGCCATTGTGTTCTTGAGCAAAGCACTTCATGTTGCTCCAGTCCACTCGGCCGTAGAAATGAGTTTAGCCTGGGGAGGAAGGGTTTCTGTCAGGCTTTCTCACCCTAGATATATGCTGCATGGCTGCAGTGCCCCCAACAACCCCCAAGGGATTAAGGGGCTTGTCAAAAGGATGATGATTATGGTGAGGATAACTGTGGCTAGTCATCCTGCAGCTGTTCATGATGATGATGATGATGATGTTGATGACAATATCTCTATCTTAATGTTAAACTAGGAACTCTCCTCGACAAAGAATCGATTCTCGAGTTTGCTGAGATGAAGTCTTATTGTGAGTTTGATCTGTTTGGAATCGAAACCTCTCACTACCAACAGGAAGAGAACATTGATATGCCCAGTGATGCCCAGCGCATAGAGAGGATCGGATGGCTCATTGATGCTGGCTTCCAGGACAAAATCACTATATCACATGACATACATACTAAACACCGATTGGTGAGTCATTTCTTCTTGGATTTTATTTACCTCTTCTTTTCTTTTCTAATTTTATTTCGTGCTTTTATTGACGTATTTTTGCATTATCTTATTTTCCATTGAAGTTACATGTGAGTGAATGCTACATGAATATACATGAACATCTCAAAAGTAAATAGACACTTCTCTTTATACCGTTTTCTCCTTGCAGACTTTACGTGTTAGTACAATGCCCGAACAGGTTAAATTAAAAACTTGCCAAAGTATGTGTACTAAATACTAGATTAAATATTCAAATTCTTCAAATGACATTCGGTTTCTAGAAATAAATCTTTGAAAAAAAAATGGTGACTATTTTGGGATGTCTATATATATCTATATTAATAAAAGTGGAATTCTGTCTGTCTGTCTGGGATGCCTGTATCTCGATCTACATTTGCTCTATTTAGACACTTTATAACTTTTTGGAATAGTTTTGTAAGACATCCATTCGATATACATCTATATATATATATATATGAATAAAAAATTGAGTTAACGCAGGTTTAAACAAGTATTTTTACTTTCTACATATGTTTCAAAAATTCCACTGATACTTATTCAAAAGAGCAAAAGATATAAACAATGCAATCTTCTCTTCGGGAAAGTGAAAAAAACGAAACTCATCAATAAGACATTTTAGCAAAAAATGATGGATTCGTATAGCGATAGACAGAACGCTATTAATATTGTTTAAAAAAACGTTATATGATATAACGTCATAAGTAGCTAACAGAAAGAGTAGGGATATTAATAGTGAATGTTAAATATAAAGGAAATTAAAGTCTAAACTATATATAATGATAGAGACTACTTATATGCACTAAAAGTATGTTTCTGCCAATGCTTACATCTGTATGCTCGTTCTATAACCGTGTTTACTAGAGTATTTTTAGAAAAAATAATGAAAAATAGCTCAGAATTGCAGAGAAGACAGAATTTCTTGCCTTTGTCATATGTGAGATTTTTGCTGCCCTGGTAACTATTCATTTATTTATCCGTGTTAATTGTTAACAAGGTAAAATACACTCATCTATTTATATATATATATATATATATATATAAATTGATCAAAATAAAAACATGATGCCAAGGATTCAGCGGTACATATGTTTCGGGCCTTTATTAGACAGATTTATAACAATGCATAATGTATGTCTGTGGCCTTCTTCAGCCGCGCACAACAACTTCTTCCACAAGGACATGTGTTACATCAAGAATTCTTGGTTGGGGATGCAAATCCTCTCATTCGCGTACGACATAATGCGGCAACAGCATAGAAGTGAAGCGTCCATCTCGTTCTTCTCTCAATGTAGAATGAGGAAATTTGGATGTTGAAGTAATGTAAATAAATTAATTTATGTAAATAAATTAATAAATTAATGTAAATAAATTTATTTATTAATTTATTTACATTACTTCAACATCCAAATTTCCTCATTCTACATTGAGAGAAGAACGAGATGGACGCTTCACTTCTATGCTGTTGCCGCATTATGTCGTACGCGAATGAGAGGATTTGCATCCCCAACCAAGAATTCTTGATGTAACACATGTCCTTGTGGAAGAAGTTGTTGTGCGCGGCTGAAGAAGGCCACAGACATACTTATGCATTGTTATAAATCTGTCTAATAAGGCCCGAAACATATGTACCGCTGAATCCTTGGCATCATGTTTTTATTTTGATCAATTTACTCCACCACCTACACCACCTAACGGTATATACAGGTGCTTACATTTATCAAGTACTCACCCCGAATTTCTGTACTCAACTTATATATATATATATATATATATATATATATATATATATTATATATATATATATATATATATATATATATATATAAGTTCAGCAACAATTTAGATTCAAATGAATATGGTAATTACTTTAGATGCACCAGAATTTTGTATGGTATTATCCATAAAAATTTGTGGGGTGATTATAATCAAAAATGAGCAACAAGAATGAATCCGGTAGTTTGGTACAATTGTTTCACACTACAACATTTTATTAAAAGTTGTAAGTATTACAGCAGATTTATTACAACTTTTAATAAAATGTTGTAGTGTGAAACAATTGTACCAAACTACCGGAGCCATTCTTGTTGCTCATTTTTGTGTATATATATATATAAGTAGGTGAATGAATTATCCTAGTATTGATAATTCGGTTAACCGATACCTGGGTAGCAAATTCATGTCAGAAAACACGGTTGAAGCTACATGCCAAGGGTAGAAACTCCGTGTTCTTGTGTGGTAATTTGTGTAATATTTAAAATGAATAATGAGAAGACGGCATAATGCACTTTATTCCTTCAGAATTAAGAATATGCAGTCTTCGAAACATGTGTTGAAATTAAAGGAATTGTGTTAAAATCGTCGTTCGACTCCATTCTTTTATTCATTTTAAATATATATATAATATATATATATATATATATATATATATATATATATATATATTATATATATATATATATATATATATATATATATATATGTGATAGGCTTCTTTCAGTTTCTGACTATCAGATCCACTGACAAGGTTTGGGTTGGCCTGACTCTATGGTAGAAGATGCTTGCCCAAGGTATCATGCAGCGGGGCTGAACCCCGGAACAACGTAGTTGGGAAGTAAGCTTTGTACCACACAGACAGACTTGCAACAATAAAAAATATATAGAAGTAATATAGGGGTGGCGAGCTGGCAGAACCTTTAGCACTCCAGGCGAAATGCATTTGCCGTTACGTTCTGAGTTCAAATTCTGCCAAAGTCGACCTTCATCCTTTCGGGATAGATTAATTAAGTACCAGTTACACACTGGGGTCGATGTAATTGACTTAATTCATTTGTCTGTCCTTGTTTGTACCCTCCGTGTTTAGCTCCTTGTGGGTAATAAGAAATATATATATATAAATAATATATATATTATATATATATATATAATATATATATATAAATAATATATATATATCTATATATATATATATATAGAAGTAATAATTTTAAATTTGGGTGTACACCTTATATCGAGCCATTTAATGCTTGTTCAGAGCATTCAGCTACCTGATGTCATTAACAGTATGGAGATATGGGCCAGGGAATTTTCTTCAGAACTTCCTTTGGGTGCATAGAGTTTATAAAAGAGGAGAGAAAGAAATGCACTACAATTACCAAAATGTGTTGCCATGGGAACAAGTGAAAGACAAACTTCAGAATGGAGAACCTTTTGACAGGTAACTTGATAAGATCACATCTGCACCTTCGATGCACAATAACTGTTTATATAACATCTAGCCCACCAAGGGGCTGGTAGCAATTGTAGCGAATAATAACTTCTTTCTCTCATGTTTCATATACATATCATCATCATCATCATCATCGTTTAATGTCTGCCTTCCTGCTGGCATAGATATTTATATATATATATACATACAAGTATATATATATAATGTAAGGTATACTTGCCATCTCAATATGGCTAACCACTAAGGGTGGGTGTTACTGTAGCTTTTAGCCCCAGGAGATCATCGTCTCTGGCTGGCTTTTGGCACACTTTCTGTGCCCTTATGGTATTTGCAAAGGGAGGTCATCCTTCCCTCGTCAACCTAAGTGATACGCATGGACTGCAGTTTCTGGGTATTTGCCTCTTGTCAACGTACGGCAATCACCGGTTTTTGAAATCAGTGACGAAAAGTTACTGGAAAAACGATATATAAGGATTTGCAAATGGACTCCCTTCATCGAAAACCGGTGATTGCCGTATGCCGAAGACAGGCAAATACCTAGAAACTGCAGTCCTTGTGTATCACTTAGGTTTACGAGAGAGGGATGAGTTCCCTTTGCAAATACCATAAGGGCACAGAAAGTGTGCCTAAAGCCAGCTGGAGACGATGTTCTCCTGGGGCTAAAAGCTACAGTAACACCGACCCTTAGTGGTTAGCCATATTGAGATGGCTAGTATACCTCACACTGTCGTGCAGTTACTGTTTACATCTCGTTCAGAGATTTTTTATTGCTATATATATATATATATATATATATATATATATATAAAATATAACACCGTGACTGACCAGGCTATCAGATGTTGCTACACATCGCTGGTATATATATATAATATATATATATTATATATATATACATACATATATATACATATATATATATATATATATATATATATAGGCGTAGGAGTGGCTGTGTGATAAGTAGCTTGCTTACCAACCACATGGTTCCGGGTTCAGTCCCACTGCGTGGCAACTTGGGCAAGTGTCTTCTACAATAGCCTCAGGCCTACCAAAGCATTGTGAGTGGATTTGGTAGATGGAAACTGAAAGAAGCCCATCGTATATATATGTATATATATATATATATATATATATTTAATGTGTGTGTATATGTTTGTGTGTCTGTGTTTGTCCCCACTACATCGCTTGACAACTGATACTGGTGTGTTGGTGTGTTTACGTCCCTGTAACTTAGCAGTTTGGCAAAAGAGACTGATAAAATAAGTACTAGGTGTACAAAGAATAAGTCCTGGAGTCGATTTGCTTGACTAAAGGCGGTGCTCCAGCATGGCCACAGTTAAGTGGATGAAACAAGTAAAAGAATAAAAAGAGTATATATATATATACACACACACACATACAAGTATAGTTGTTATTAAAGTGATGTAGGGTGCTAGTAAGCACCAGCATTGCTAGAAATAAGAGTGAAAACATCTCTTAGCCACGTGAGAGCACTTTACTAATGGCCGACAAGGGAGATGGAGTCATATCAGCACTGATTTCAGATTTAATCATTCTTCATCAGTAACCCATTACTTCTTTGCTGAGGTTAAACAACCTACATCACCTTGTCAGCCTATATAGAATACCATGTATGTATATGTACATGTGTAATCATATATATATATATATGTATATATATATATGTATATAATAATAATAATATTAATATGAGGGAATATTATTCCAAACTTACAGGGAAAAATTCAATTTAGAAATACTAAATCAAATTCCACAAAATATAATATATATATATATATAAATTTTAATATAATTTTAATATAATTTTAATATAATATATATATAATATAACACCGTGACTGACCAGGCTATCAGATGTTGCTACACATCGCTGGTATATATATATATATATATATATATATAGGCGTAGGAGCGGCTGTGTGATAAGTAGTTTGCTTACCAACCACATGGTTCCAGGTTCAGTCCCACTGCGTGGCAACTTGGGCAAGTGTCTTCTACAATAGCCTCAGGCCTACCAAAGCATTGTGAGTGGATTTGGTAGATGGAAACTGAAAGAAGCCCATCGTATATATA
>NC_043026.1:2616417-2618514 GCF_006345805.1 Octopus sinensis
AAAAAGTGCTTTTTTCTTGGAGCCTTTTCTATGTTTAATATCTTTTTTCAATTTATGTTGGAAATCGTTAAAAGACTTACGAAATTTTATTTTGCTCATAATTTTCAGCAGGTCCGCTTCGAAATCTTCCAAGCCTTTAATCCTGGGATTAATTATTTAATTATTTAACGGTATTTTTTCATAGCGTTTTCAAATAGCCAGATAACCGAAGAGATGGTGTTGTGGATTTCCACTTCGGCATCTGAAACTCAGAGTTTTATCTTGACTACCGAGAAATGTAACATATTATTGTGTATATATATATATATGTATATATATATATATATATTAATATATGTATGCATATATATATGTTAAAAAATAAGATACATATGTATGCATGCATGCATGTATGTATGTATACACACACACACACACACACACATACATAATACATACATGCATGCCTACATACACACACACACGCACATACATATATATATGTATACATACATATATACATGTATATACATATATACACAAAAAAGCAAACTAGCTTCTTAAGAAAATCTCTGTAAGATACAAAAGCAGTTTTTATACTGATGAGTCGTGTTTAATGCCACCTAAACACGGCTGTTCCTTAGGAACTGATGATACTGCCATTTGAACCCCCCCTCCAGCTGGTTACACACTGCACTCTGCACTCGACTTATATTGAAAACAGGGAGAGAACTCTCTACTATCCTAGCTTCAAGACCATCAAACTGTATGGTTTCAACCTCCTTATGGTCATCCTTGCTCATACTCGTCTGCTAAATATAGCTCACAATATATAGAAAAGTAAACAGTAACGTCAGTTCCTAAGGCACAGCCATGTTTAGGTGGCATTAAACACTTCATATATATATATATATATTTGTGTGTGTGTATATATATGTAATTGACCGTGGTGGCTTTATCTTGTATCTGAGAATTATTTTCTTCTTTTCTGAACGCTTCCTTTTATGGTGATGCCATTGATGACTCAGTCAACCAATTCTTGCTTAGAAGAATCGATGGCTTTGACTGCATGGCAATGTTGATGGAGGATGAGGTTGATGTTTTTTTCGAGCCTTTCTCTCCTGTCCTTTGATTTCTTCTTTTTCTCTTCTGGTGGCTTTGAAGTTTGTGGTTCCAATGGTGATGAAACACCGCCACTTGGTATGGTCTCAGGCTTGTGTTTCAAATGATTTAGGTTCAATTCCAGTGGCTTTCAGGGTTGCTTTGAGTTGGTCCTTGTATCTTCAAGGAGGGCAAGCCCATGGTCTTTTGCTTCCCTGAAGTGAGCTTACTGATTAAGACTTGGCATGGGAACCTTGAGGCATGTGGTTTAATGGTTAGTTTGTTGGACTCGTGATCATTAGATTGTGGTTCCAATTCCAAGGTCAAGCAATGCATTGCGCTCTTGAGCAAGACACTTCCTTTCATATTGTTCCAGTCTATTCAGCTGGCAAATTAAGATTGTGACCGACCAGTGTCCTTTCCAGTGGGGGAATATATGCACTAAGGAATTCAGGAAACCGGCCCTTATGAGTTAAGTGACTTGAGAAAGAGCTTTTTCCTATATCCTATATATATATATATAGATATATATATATATATATATATATATATATATATATATATATATAGCTGTGTGGTAAGAAGTTTGCTTCCCAACCACATGGTTCTGGGTTCAGGGTTCTACTACAACCTCTGGCTGACCAATGCTTTGCTTGTGAATTTAGTAGATGGAAACTACAAGAAGCCCATCATATATATATGAATGTGTGTGTGTATCTTTGTTTTGTGTCTGTGTTTGTCCCCCACTGCCTCTTGACAACTTGTGTTGGTTTCTTTACAGTCCCATAACTTAGCGGTTTGGCAAAAAAAGACTGTTAGAATAAGTACCATGCTAAAAAAAAATATAAGTGTACTGAGGTCGATTCATTTGGCTAAAAAAGTTCAAGGTGGTGCCCCAGCATGGCCACAATCAAATACCTGTAACAGATGAAATATATTAAAAAATATGTGTGTGTACATATGCATACATACATGTAAATGTTGAACAATGAGAATAAGTGCTGAAATTGGTGGATA
>NC_043026.1:2618614-2623614 GCF_006345805.1 Octopus sinensis
AAAACCCTTAATTACTTAGTATTACTTAAACTTTCCTTGAATGGGGCTTTTACATGCCAAAATTTACTTGGTAAATTGATGATTATTCCAAATTAATTATTTCACCCTATATTATTATGATATATATATATATATATATATATATATATATATACACACACGGCGGGCGTCTTTCAGATTTCGTCTACCAAATCCACTCCCAAGGCTTTGGTCGGCCCGAGGTTATAGTAGAAGACACTTGCTCAGGGTGTTGCTCAGTGGGATGGAACCCGGAACCATGTGGTTGAGAAGCAAGCTTCTTACCACACGGCTACACTTAGACATTTTTTTCTGATTTTTTTCCTCCCGGAAAACAATAAAAACAACACGACCACTTTTACACATGAAAATAACGATTTCTTAACAAATACGGAACGATATGTAGGCGCAGGAGTGGCTGTGTGGTAAGTAGCTTGTCTACCAACCACATGGTTCCGGGTTCAGTCCCGCTGCGTGGCACCTTGGGCAAGCGTCTTCTACTATAGCCTCGGGCCGACCAAAGCCCTGTGAGTGGATTTAGTAGACGGAAACTGAAAGAAGCCCGTCGTATATATGTATATATATATATATGTGCGTGTGTGTGTTTGTGTGAGCGTGTTTGTCTCCCTAGCATTGCTTGACAACCGATGCTGGTGTGTTTATGTTCCTGTCACTTAGCGTTACTTAGCGGTTCGGCAAAAGAGACCGATAGAATAAGTACTGGGCTTACAAAAAGAATAAGTCCCGGGTCGAGTTGCTCGACTAAAGGTGGTGCTCCAGCATGGCCGCAGTCAAATGACTGAAACTAGTAAAAGAGTGAAAGAGTAAAAGAGAGTATGTAATAAGGAGATTTGAAGAGAAATGAGTTAGTGGGTAATTAAGAATCGTAATATCATTATAGGATGCGTGCTTAACCACATAAGATGTTGAGTGCTGTGTGAAGGATGATGATGGAATGATAGTTATTGAGAAGATGTCTGTTTTGTAGCAATCAATCGATGTCTGTTTTGTAGCTATCATCATCTTTTTACACAGCTCAGAAAAGGATTCGAAGACATTGTAAACCCGTCTCGTAAAGTTTGGTACATTCACGTCTAAGGTTGTTAAGAACAAAAAACTTGCAGTCCTTCCTCTAAAAGTTCCAACGCTTTAATAATAGTCTTTGCAGTTGAACTAATCAACACCGGTGCTTAATTTTATTTTTTAAAACCTTGGGACTTACTCCATCGGTCTCTTTTCTCGAACCCCTACGTTGCGGAGACGTAAACATACCAATATCGGTTGTCAAAAGGAAGTGAAAACACACACACACACACATATTATTTTACTCATTTCGGTTACTTGACTGCGGCGACGCTGGAGCACCACCTATGTATGTATATATATATATATATATATATATATATATATATATATATCTATATATATATAGTATATATATATATATATAGAAGTTATTGTATTTGCTTGAAGCATTGTGTATTGTTTGTAAAGAATAAAATGTTTTGAATGGTACAACAATGCACTGTAATACAAACAACGAGATTATATATACCTGTTGTAATTTAGTCATCCCTAGTCTGATAATATTTCGGAATAAAATCCTTTCTTCAGATGTCCCCAGGAATTGAGTATGGCAGCGACTCCATCAATTCCTGAGGATATATGTAGAAGGAATTTTATTCCGAAATATTTTAAGGCGGCGAGCTGGCAGAAAAGGTAGCACGCCGGGCGAAATGCTTTGCGGTATTTCGTCTGCGTTACGTTGTGAGTTCGAATTCCGCCGAGGTCGACTTTGCCTTTCATCCTTTCGGGGTCGATAAATTAAGTACCAGTTACGCACTGGGGTCGATGTAATCGACTTAATACCTATGTCTGTCCTTGTTTGTCCCCTCTGTGTTTAGCCCCTTGTGGGTAGTAAAGAAATAGGTATATCCCATTGTTTGTATTATAGTGCATTGTTGTACCATTCAAAACACACACACAACACACACACACCCACACATATATATATAATATATATATATATATATATATAATATAACCAAGAAAAAAGCAATAAGAATGGATCGGTAGTTTAGTACAATTGTTTCATACTATAAACATTTTATTTAAAGCTGCAAATATTACAGCAAATATAATGTCAAGTATTCTTCAGCTAAATATCCTATAGGTTTTGCAAACATTCTAGAGAGTGTAAATATCCTTATGAAGTTATAGGAGTGAGTTCCATGAATTTGAAGTAAGATTCCAAGCAGACTATATATGTTTTCCAACAATACAAAGTTTTTAAAATGATTATTGACATCCCGGAGAAGATAAATCTACTCATAAAGATGCGGATATAAATTTCAGTGGTCTGACCGGCATCTATCCTCATGTCTCTTGGAACTTATATCCACATCTTTATGAGTAAATTTATCTTCTCTGGGATGTCAATAATCATTTTAAAAACTTTGTATTGTTGGAAAACATATATAGTCTGCTTGGAATCTTACTTCAAATTCATGGAACTCACTCCTATAACTTCATAAGGATATTTACACTCTCTAGAATGTTTGCAAAACCTATAGGATATTTAGCTGAAGAATACTTGACATTATATTTGCTGTAATATTTGCAGCTTAAAATAAAATGTTTATAGTATGAAACAATTGTACTAAATTACCGGATCCATTCTTGTTGCTTATTTTTGATTATAATCACCTATAATTATAATCACATAATTTTATGGTTAATACCATAAAAAAATTCTGGTGCATCTAAGTTAAGTACCATATTCTTTTGAATCTAAATTGTTTTGCTTATATATATATATATATATATATATATATATATATATAATATATATATATAATATATATATATATATATATAAATATGTGTGTTGTGTGTGTGTGTGTGTGTGTGCGTGTGTGTGTGTGTGTATGTATGTATATGTATATATATTTGTAATGTTATGTTATGTTTTGTATTAAAAAAATAATTAACAGATGTTGGTCAATTTGTTTATTTGTTGATCAAAATGTTCTCCATTTTCTGCTTATTTAAATTACACTTACACACAAATAGTACTCGAATACCAGAGGTAGAGTAATATGCTTTCTCTCGTTATTAAAGCTGCAAGAACATCACACAAAAAAACCGCTACTCAGAGTTCGTCGGGCAGCTGCGATCAAGAATGGAATCATCTCAACTGTCCGACGAGCGAGACTGTGAAACTCAGAGCAGAGGATTTTTGTCATTTTCTTTCAGTTTTAATAATGGGAAAAAGTATACGAACACACACACACACCACACACACACACACGCAAAATTGACTTCTTTCAATTTCCGTTTTATTTGTTGCGAGTCTGATACAGAGTAGCTCTAATGTTTAAAACCGCAAATGTTACATAAACTTTCACCGGCAAATTTTGCGTGCAATGGCGTCAAAAATGGCGTTGGAGCAGAAACTATCCTAAGTAATCATTGAAGATTAATGCTAACCTAAGTTAAAATTAAAATCAAAGTTAAGGTTTTAGATAAGGAGACATTGAAATGCAGTATTCAAATCTTGTTACCGGCTGAGTCGGTAATTCCCAGGAAATGTGTCTGCAGAGCACGTTCACCACTTGTGCTTTCCGGGCATAATCTGCGATGCTGCGCTTTCGTCGCTGGATCTACGTACAGAATTTTTAGTTGCACTTTGAGTATATTGCAAATGGCTGATACGACAGACGGGTTGTAACTAGAAGTTTCATTTAGCACAACAATCGTTTCGGCTGCCTTCTGCACTGTTCCCTAGTGGGTGGGGAATGATGTAATGCTATCAGCTGCATCATGCAGTGCAAACGAACCTCATCAGGTGACGTAGTATACTTCAAAAATGATAAGATTTATATTTCACTTCAAGTTAGATGCTGGTAGTATTACGTTGTGTTGCTTGTTGTTCACACATAATACCAGCTGCATGTGGCTTGAAACGAACTCTTATAACTTTTGAGGCATATCACATCACCTGATCAGGCTCCGTACCCTGTGCGATGCATCTGATGTCATTTCATCGGTCTCCACTCATTAAAAAACGGTGCAGAAGGCAGCTAAAACGAATGTTGTACTAAATAAATATTCTAATTAAACTCCTTCTTCCGTATCAATCATTTAATATATAGGAGTGGTTCATAGGCGCAGGAGTGGCTGTGTGGTAAGTAGCTTGCTTACCAACCACATGGTTCCGGGCAGGGGTTCTCAAAAATTAATTGGTTGAAAATTAATTGCAATAAATGAATTTACTGCTAAGATCTTTTCAGCTGCAATAATTTATTGCGTAGATTGCTATTAATTGCAATTAAATTTTACGTTGCATTGCAAGCGTGTGAGGACTGACCAATTCTCTATGCGCCCACGCATCCACTAAACCTTAAGCCTCAAGGTCGCATGCACAAGGTCACAAGGTCACATGCACGCGTATTGTGTGAACACATGTGATCACGCGGTAGCTCGTTGATTGGCTCAGAAGACAATTGAGCTTGGCCGTTCTCGCACCCACTCGACGTATTTACCCGTACTGATCACAACTGTGTCCATGGATTCCCAAAAGATTGTCAAGTTATTCTTCACTGAAGTTGACCCTTCCAACGGCAAATGGCGTTGCAAGTGTGGAAAGAGCTAATCAGACGGAAAAACTCTTGCTGGACAAATCCTTTCAGCTATATTAAGAGTCAACATCCAGACTATAAAAGTCATCTCCAGCCACAGTCCTCAATTGACCAGTTCGTCACCTCGACACGGATCACGAAAAAGGGATCTAATGTGTACGACTGGCTTTATTGGATATGTGTTTGCCTGCAGCCCTTCAGCTTTGTCACAGATGATGTTACCCGCCGCTTGTCACGCCTCCAACCCATTTCTAAAAGCACATTGAAGAAATATATGGAGTTGGTGACGAAGGAAGTGGAGAAAAAGTTTGCTAATATTCTACTTTCCCAATTCGCCCTTAT
>NC_043026.1:2628614-2648614 GCF_006345805.1 Octopus sinensis
ATTAGCCTATGAAGATAAAAGTATTGAGTCTAATACAGAGATTAAAGTAACGGTTTATGGAGATTAACATATTAGCCTATGAATATAAAAGTATTGGTTCTAATACAGAGATTAAAGAAACGGTTTATGGAGATTAACAAATTAGCCTATGAAGATAAAAGGATTGGTTCTAATACAGAGATTAAAGTATAGGTCTATGGAGATTAACGTATTAGCCTATGAAGATAAAAGTATTGAGTCTAATATAGAGATTAAAGTATAGGTCTATGGAGATTAACGTATTAGCCTATGAAGATAAAAGTATTGCGTCTAAAACAGAGATTAAAGTATAGGTCTATGGAGATTAACATATTAGCCTATGAAGATAAAAGTATTTAGTCTAATACAAAGATTAAAGAAACTGTTTCTGGAGATTAACGCATTAGCCTATGAAGATAAAAGTATTGAGTCTAATACAGAGATTAAAGTATAGGTCTATGGAGATTAACGTATTAGCCTATGAAGAAAAAAGTATTGAGTCTAATATAGAGATTAAAGTATAGGTCTATGGAGATTAACGTATTAGCCTATGAAGATAAAAGTATTGAGTCTAATATAGAGATTAAAGTATAGGTCTATGGAGATTAACGTAATACCATATGAAGATAAAAGTATTGAGTGTAATACAGAGATTAAAGTATAGGTCTATGGAGATTAACGTATTAGCCTATGAAGATAAACGTATTGAGTCTAATACAGAGATTAAAGTATAGTCTATGGAGATTAACGTATTAGCCTATGAAGATAAAAGTATTGAGTCTAATACAGAGATTAAAGAAACGGTTTATGGAGATTAACATATTAGCCTATGAAGATAAAAGTATTGCGTCTAAAACAGAGATTAAAGTATAGGTCTATGGAGATTAACGTATCAGCCTATGAAGATAAAAGTATGGAGTCTAATACAGAGATTAAAGTAACGGTTTATGGAGATTAACGTATTAGCCTATGAAGATAAAAGTATCGAGTCTAACATAGAGATTAAACTATAGGTCTATGGAGATTAACGTATTAGCCTATGAAGATAAAAGTATTGCGTCTAAAACAGAGATTAAAGTATAGGTCTATGGAGATTAACGTATTGGCCTATGAAGATAAAAGTATTGAGTCTAATACAGAGATTAAAGAAACGGTTTATGGATATTAACGTATTAGCCTATGAATATAAAAGTATTGAGTCTAATACAGAGATTAAAGTATAGGTCTATGGAGATTAACGTATTAGCCTATGAAGATAAAA
Source organism: Octopus sinensis (assembly GCF_006345805.1). Taxonomy (NCBI): domain Eukaryota; kingdom Metazoa; phylum Mollusca; class Cephalopoda; order Octopoda; family Octopodidae; genus Octopus; species Octopus sinensis. Next base: position 2,629,894 of record NC_043026.1, read on the forward strand.
GTATTGAGTCTAATGTAGAGATTAAAGTATAGGTCTATGGAGATTAACGTATCAGCCTATGAAGATTAAAGTATTGAGTCTAATACAGAGATTAAAGTATAGGTCTATGGAGATTAACGTATTAGCCTATGAAGGTAAAAGTGTTGAGTCTAATACAGATATTAAAGTATAGGTCTATGGAGATTAACGTATTAGACTATGAAGATAAAAGTATTGAGACTAATACACAGATTAAAGAAACGGTTTATGGAGATTAACGTATTAGCCTATGAAGATAAAAGTATTGAGTCTAATATAGAGATTAAAGTATAGGTCTATGGAGATTAACGTATTAGCCTATGAAGATAAAAGTATTACGTCTAAAACAGAGATTAAATTATAGGTCTATGGAGATTAACGTATTAGCCTATGAAGATAAAAGTATTGAGTCTAATACAGAGATTAAAGTAACGGTTTATGGAGATTAACGTATTAGCCTATGAAGATAAAAGTATTGAGTCTAATATAGAGATTAAAGTATAGGTCTATGGAGATTAACGTATTAGCCTATGAAGATAAAAGTATTGAGTCTAAAACAGAGATTAAAGTATAGGTCTATGGAGATTAACGTATTAGCCTATGAAGATAGAAGTATTGAGTCTAATACAGAGATTAAAGTATAGGTCTATGGAGATTAACGTATTAGCCTATGAAGATAAAAGTATTGAGTTTAATATAGAGATTAAAGTATAGGTCTATGGAGATTAACGAATCAGCCTATGAAGATAAAAGTATCGAGTCTAATATAGAGATTAAAGTATAGGTCTATGGAGATTAAGTTATTAGCCTATGAAGATAAAAGTATTGCATCTAATATAGAGATTAAAGTATAGGTCTATGGAGATTAACGTATTAGCCTATGAAGATAAAATTATTGCGTCTAAAACAGAGATTAAAGTATAGGTCTATGGAGATTAAGGTATTAGCCTATGAAGATAAAAGTATTGCGTCTAATATAGAGACTAAAGTATAGGTCTATGGAGATTAACGTATTAGCCTACGGAGATAAAAGTATTGAGTCTAATATAGAGATTAAAGTATAGGTCTATGGAGATTAACGTATTAGCCTATGAAGATAAAAGTATTGAGTCTAATATAGAGATTAAAGTATAGGTCTATGGAGATTAACGTATTAGCCTATGAAGATAAAAGTATTGCGTCTAATATAGAGATTAAAGTATAGGTCTATGGAGATTAACGTATTAGCCTATGACGATAAAGTATTGAGTCTAATAAGAGATTAAAGTATAGGTCTATGGAGATTAACATTAGCCTATGAAGATAAAATTATTGCGTCTAAAACAGAGATTAAAGTAAGGTCTATGGAGATTAACGTATTAGCCTATGAAGATAAAAGTATTGCGTCTAAAACAGAGATTAAAGTATAGGTCTATGGAGATTAACGTATTAGCTTATGAAGAGAAAAGTATGGATTCTAATACAGAGATTAAAGAAACGGTTTATGGAGATTAACGTATTAGCCTATGAAGATTAATGTATTGAGTCTAATACAGAGATTAATGTATAGGTCTATGGAGATTAACGTATTAGCCTATGAAGATAAAAGTATTGGGTCTAATACAGAGATTAAAGTATAGGTCTATGGAGATAACGTATTAGCCTATGAAGATAAAAGTATTGAGTCTAATATAGAGATTAAAGTATAGGTCTATGGAGATTAACGTATTAGCCTATGAATATGAAAGTATTGAGTCTAATATAGAGATTAAAGTATAGGTCTATGGAGATTAACGTATCAGACTATGAAGATAAAAGTATTGAGTCTAATACACAGATTAAAGTAACGGTTTATGGAGATTAACGTACTAGCCTATGAAGATAAAAGTATTGAGTTTAATAGACAGATTAATGTATAGGTCTATGGAGATTAACGTATTAGCCTATGAAGGTAAAAGTATTGAGTCTAATATAGAGATTAAAGTATAGGTCTATGGAGATTATCGTATTAGCCAATGAAGATAAAAGTATTGAGTCTAATACAGAGATTAAAGTATAGGTCTATGGAGATTAACGTATTAGACTATGAAGATAAAAGTATTGAGTCTAATACAGATATTAAAGTAACAGTTTATGGAGATTATCGTGTTAGCCTATGAAGATAAAAGTATTGAGTCTAATACAGAGATTAAAGTATAGGTCTATGGAGATTAACGTATTAGTCTATGAAGATAAAAGTATTGAGTCTAATACAGAGATTAAACAAACGGTTTATGGAGATTAACGTATTAGCCTATGAGGTTAAAAGTATTGAGTCTAATATAGAGATTAAAGTATAGGTCTATGGAGATTAAGCTATTAGCCTATGAAGATAAAAGTATTGCGTCTAAAACAGAGATTAAAGTATAGGCCTATGGAGATTAACGTATTGGCCTATGAAGATAAAAGTATTGAGTCTACTACAGAGAGTAAAGAAACGGTTTATGGATATTAACGTATTAGCCTATGAAGATAAAAGTATCGAGTCTAATATAGAGATTAAAGTATAGGTCTATGGAGATTAACGTATCAGCCTATGAAGATAAAAATATTGAGTCTAATATAGAGATTAAAGTATAGGTCTATGGAGATTAACGTATTAGCCTATGAAGATAAAAGTATGGAGTCTAATACAGAGATTAAAGTAACGGTTTATGGAGATTAACGTATTAGCCTATGAAGATAAAAGTATCGAGTCTAATATAGAGATTAAAGTATAGGTCTATGGAGATCAACGTATTAGCCTATGAAGATAAAAGTATTGCGTCTAAAACAGAGATTAAAGTATAGTTCTATGGAGATTAACATATTGGCCTATGAAGATAAAAGTATTGAGTCTAATACAGAGATTAAAGAAACGGTTTATGGAGATTAACGTATCAGCATATGAAGATAAACGTATTGAGTCTAATACAGAGATTAAAGAATAGGTCTATGGAGATTAACGTATTAGCCTATGAAGATAAAAGGATTGAGTCTAATACAGAGATTAAAGAAACGGTTTATGGAGATTAACGTATTAGCCTATGAAGATAAAAGTATTGAGTTTAATATAGAGATTAAAGTAAAGGTCTATGGAGATTAACGTATTAGCCTATGAAGATAAAAGTATTGCGTCTAATATAGAGACTAAAGTATAGGTCTATGGAGATTAACGTATTAGCCTACGGAGATAAAAGTATTGAGTCTAATATAGAGATTAAAATATAGGTCTATGGAGATTAACGTATTAGCCTATGAAGAGAAAAGTATTGAGTGTAATATAGAGATTAAAGTATAGGTCTATGGAGATTAATGTATTAGCCTATGAAGATAAAAGTATTGCGTCTAATATAGAGATTAAAGTATAAGTCTATGGAGATTAACGTATTAGCCTACGGAGAAAAAAGTATTGAGTCTTATATAGAGATTAAAGTATAGGTCTATGGAGATTAACGTATTAGCCTATGAAGATAAAAGTATTGCGTCTAATATAGAGATTAAAGTATAGGTCTATGGAGATTAACGTATTAGCCTATGAAGATAAAATTATTGAGTCTAATATAGAGATTAAAGTATAGGTCAATGGAGATTAACGTATTAGCCTATGAAGATAAAATTATTGCGTCTAAAACAGAGATTAAAGTATAGGTCTATGGAGATTAACGTATTAGCCTATGAAGATAAAAGTATTGCATCAAAAACAGAGATTAAAGTATATGTCTATGGAGATTAACGTATTAGCCTATGAAGATAAAAGTATTGAGTCTAATACAGAGATTAAAGAAACGGTTTATGGAGATTAACGTATTAGCCTATGAAGATAAAAGTATTGAGTCTAATACAGAGATTAATGTATTGGTCTATGGAGATTAACGTTTTAGACTATGAAGATAAAAGTAGTGCGTCTAATATAGAGACTAAAGTATAGGTCTATGGAGATTAACGTATTAGCCTACGGAGATAAAAGTATTGAGTTTAATATAGAGATTAAAATATAGGTCTATGGAGATTAACGTATTAGCCTATGAAGATAAAAGTATTGAGTCTAATATAGAGATTAAAGTATAGGTCTATGGAGATTAATGTATTAGCCTATGAAGATAAAAGTATTGCGTCTAATATAGAGATTAAAGTATAAGTCTATGGAGATTAACGTATTAGCCTACGGAGAAAAAAGTATTGAGTCTTATATAGAGATTAAAGTATAGGTCTATGGAGATTAACGTATTAGCCTATGAAGATAAAAGTATTGCGTCTAATATAGAGATTAAAGTATAGGTCTATGGAGATTAACGTATTAGCCTATGAAGATAAAAGTATTGAGTCTAATATAGAGATTAAAGTATCGGTCTATGGAGATTAACGTATTAGCCTATGAAGATAAAATTATTGCGTCTAAAACAGAGATTAAAGTATAGGTCTATGGAGATTAACGTATTAGCCTATGAAGATAAAAGTATTGCGTCTAAAACAGAGATTAAAGTATATGTCTATGGAGATTAACGTATTAGCCTATGAAGATAAAAGTATTGAGTCTAATACAGAGATTAAAGAAACGGTTTATGGAGATTAACGTATTAGCCTATGAAGATAAAAGTATTGAGTCTAATACAGAGATTAATGTATTGGTCTATGGAGATTAACGTTTTAGCCTATGAAGATAAAAGTATTGCGTCTAATATAGAGACTAAAGTATAGGTCTATGGAGATTAACGTATTAGCCTACGGAGATAAAATATTGAGTCTTATATAGAGATTAAAGTATAGGTCTATGGAGATTAACGTATTAGCCTATGAAGATAAAAGTATTGCGTCTAATATAGAGATTAAAGTATAAGTCTATGGAGATTAACGTATTAGCCTATGAAGATAAAAGTATTGAGTCTAAAACAGAGATTAAAGTATAGGTCTATGGAGATTAACGTATTAGCCTATGAAGATAAAAGTATTGCGTCTAATATAGAGATTAAAGTATAGGTCTATGGAGATTATCGTATTAGCCTATGAAGATAAAATATTGAGTCTAATATAGAGATTAAAGTATAGGTCTATGGAGATTAACGTATTAGCCTATGAAGATAAAATTATTGCGTCTAAAACAGAGATTAAAGTATAGGTCTATGGAGATTAACGTATTAGCCTATGAAGATAAAAGTATTGCGTCTAAAACAGAGATTAAAGTATATGTCTATGGAGATTAACGTATTAGCCTATGAAGATAAAAGTATTGAGTCTAATACAGAGATTAAAGAAACGGTTTATGGAGATTAACGTATTAGCCTATGAAGATAAAAGTATTGGGTCTAATACAGAGATTAATGTATAGGTCTATGGAGATTAACGTTTTAGCCTATGAAGATAAAAGTATTGAGTCTAATACAGAGATTAAAGTATAGGTCTATGGAGATTAACGTATTAGCCTATGAAGATAAAAGTATTGAGTCTAATATAGAGATTAAAGTATAGGTCTATGGAGATTAACGTATTAGCCTATGAAGATAAAAGTATTGCGTTCAATATAGAGATTAAAGTATAGGTCTACGGAGAGTAACGTGTTAGCCTATGAAGATAAAATTATTGAGTCTAATATAGAGATTAAAGTATAGGTCTATGGAGATTAACGTATTAACCAATGAAGATAAAATTATTGCGTCTTATACAGAGATTAAAGTATAGGTCTATGGAGATTAACGTATTAGCCTATGAAGATAAAAGTATTGCGTCTAAAACAGAGATTAAAGTATAGGTCTATGGAGATTAACGTATTAGCCTATGAAGATAAAAGTATTAAGTCTAATACAGAGATTAAAGAAACGGTTTATGGAGATTAACGTATTAGCCTATGAAGATAAAAGTATTGAGTCTAATATAGAGATTAAAGTATAGGTCTATGGAGATTAACGTATTAGCCTATGAAGATAAAATTATTGAGTCTAATATAGAGATTAAAGTATAGGTCTATGGAGATTAACGTATTAGCCTATGAATATAAAAGTATTGAGTCTAATATAGAGATTAAAGTATAGGTCTATGGAGATTAAGGTATTAGCCTATGAAGATAAAAGTATTGAGTCTAATATAGAGATTAAAGAAACGGTCTATGGAGATTAACGTATTAGCCTATGAAGATAAAAGTATTGAGTCTAAGAAACAGATTAAAGTAACGGTTTATGGAGAGTAACGTATTAGCCTATGAAGATAAAAGTATTGAGTCTAATATAGAGATTAAAGTATAGGTCTATGGAGATTAACGTATTAGCCTATGAAGATAAAAGTATTGAGTCTAATACAGAGATTAAAGAAACGGTTTATGGAGATTAACTTATTAGCCTATGAAGATAAAAGTATTGAGTCTAATACAGAGATTAAAGTATAGGTCTATGGAGATTAACGTATTAGCCTATGAAGATAAAAGTTTTGAGTCTAATACAGAGATTAAAGTATAGGTCTATGGAGATTAACGTATTAGCCTATGAAGATAAAAGTATTGAGTCTAAAACAGAGATTAAAGTATAGGTCTATGGAGATTAAGGTATTAGCCTATGAAGATAAAAGTATTGCGTCTAATATAGAGACTAAAGTATAGGTCTATGGAGATTAACGTATTAGCCTATGAAGATAAAATTATTGAGTCTAAAACAGAGATTAAAGTATAGGTCTATGGAGATTAACGTATTAGCCTATGAAGATAAACGTATTGAGTCTAATATAGAGATTAAAGTATAGGTCTATGGAGATTATCGTATTAGCCTATGAAGATAAAAGTATTGAGTCTAATATAGAGATTATATTATAGGTCTATGGAGATTAACGTATTAGCCTATGAAGATAAAATTATTGCGTCTAAAACAGAGATTAAAGTATAGGTCTATGGAGATTAAGGTATTAGCCTATGAAGAAAAATGTATTGCGTCTAAAACAGAGATTAAAGTATATGTCTATGGAGATTAACGTATTAGCCTATGAAGATAAAAGTACTGAGTCTAATACAGAGATTAAAGAAACGGTTTATGGAGATTAACGTATTAGCCTATGAATATAAAAGTATTGAGTCTAATACAGAGATTAATGTATAGGTCTATGGAGATTAACGTTTTCGCCTATGAAGATAAAAGTATTGAGTCTGATACAGAGATTAAAGTATAGGTCTATGGAGATTAACGTATTAGCCTATGAAGATAAAAGTATTGAGTCTAATATAGAGAGTAAATTATAGGTCTATGGAGATTAACGTATTAGCCTATGAAGATAAAAGTATTGCATTTAATATAGAGATTAAAGTATAGGTCTATGGAGATTAACGTATTAGCCAATGAAGATAAAATTATTGCGTCTAAAAAAGAGATTAATGTATAGGTCTATGGAGATTAACGTATTAGCCTATGAAGATAAAAGTATTGCGTCTAAAACAGAGATTAAAGTATAGGTCTATGGAGATTAACGTATTAGCCTATGAAGATAAAAGTATTGAGTCTAATACAGAGATTAAAGAAACGGTTTATGGAGATTAACGTATTAGCCTATGAAGATAAAAGTATTGAGTCTAATACAGAGATTAAAGTATAGGTCTATGGAGATTAACGTTTTAGCCTATGAAGATAAAATTATTGAGTCTAATACAGAGATTAAAGTATAGGTCTATGGAGATTAACGTATTAGCCTATGAATATAAAAGTATTGAGTCTAATATAGAGATTAAAGTATAGGTCTATGGAGATTAAGGTATTAGCCTATGAAGATAAAAGTATTGAGTCTAATACAGAGATTAAAGTAACGGTCTATGGAGATTAACGTATTAGCCTATGAAGATAAAAGTATTGAGTCTAAGAAACAGATTAAAGTAACGGTTTATGGAGATTAACGTATTAGCCTATGAAGATAAAAGTATTGAGTCTAATATAGAGATTAAAGTATAGGTCTATGGAGATTAACGTATTAGCCTATGAAGATAAAAGTATTGAGTCTATACACAGATTAAAGTAATGGTTTATGGAGATTAACGTATTAGCTTATGAAGATAAAAGTATTGAGTCTAATACACAGATTAAAGTATAGGTCTATGGAGATTAACGTATTAGCATATGAAGATAAAAGTATTGAGTGTAATACAGAGATTAAAGTATAGGTCTATGGAGATTAACTTATTAGCCTATGAAGATAAACGTATTGAGTCTAATAGAGAGATTAAACTATAGTCTATGGAGATTAACGTATTAGCCTATGAATATAAACGTATTGAGTCTAATACAGAGATTAAAGTAACGTTTTATGGAGATTAAGGTATTAGCCTATGAAGATAAAAGTATTGAGTCTAATACACAGATTAAAGTATAGGTCTATGGAGATTAACGTATTAGCCTATGAAGATAAAAATATTGAGTCTAATATAGAGATTCAAGTATAGGTCTATGGAGATTAACGTATTAGCCTATGAAGATAAAAGTTTTGAGTCTAATACAGAGATTAAAGTATAGGTCTATGGAGATTAACGTATTAGCCTATGAAGATAAATGTATTGAGTCTAATATAGAGATTAAATTATAGGTCTATGGAGATTAACGTATTAGACTATGAAGATTATAGTATTGAGTCTAATACAGAGATTAAAGAAACGGTTTATGGAGATTAACGTATTAGCCTATTTAGATAAATGTATCGAGTCTAATATAGAGATTAAAGTATAGGTCTATGGAGATTAACGTATTAGCCTATGAAGATAAAAGTATTGAGTCTAATATAGAGATTAAAGTATAGGTCTATGGAGATTAACGTATTAGCCTATGAAGATAAAAGTACTGAGTCTAATATAGAGATTAAAGTATAGGTCTATGAAGATTAACGTATTAGACTATGAAGATAAAAGTATTGAGTCTGATACAGAGATTAAAGAAACGGTTTACGGAGATTAACCTATTAGCCTATTTAGATAAAAGTATCGAGTCTAATATAGAGATTAAAGTATAGGTCTATGGAGATTAACGTATTAGCCTATGAAGATAAAAGTATTGCGTCTAAAAGAGAGATTAAAGTATAGGTCTATGGAGATTAACGTATTAGCCTATGAAGATAAAAGTATTGCGTCTAATACAGATATTAAAGTAACGGTTTATGGAGATTAACGTATTAGCCTATGAAGATAAAAGTATTGATTCTAATAAACAGATTAAAGTAACGGTTTATGGAGTTTAACGTATTAGCCTATGAAGATAAATGTATTGAGTCTATTATAGAGATTAAAGTATAGGTCTATGGAGATTAACGTATTAGCCTATGAAGATAAAAGTATTGAGTCTAATATAGAGATTAAAGTAACGGTTTATGGAGATTAACGTATTAGCCTATGAAGATAAAAGTATTGAGTCTAATACACAGATTAAAGTATAGGTCTGTGGAGATTAACGTATTACCATATGAAGATAAAAGTATTGAGTGTAATACAGAGATTAAAGTATAGGTCTATGGAGATTAACGTATTAGCCTATGAAGATAAACGTATTGAGTCTAATACAGAGATTAAAGTAACGGTTTATGGAGATTATCGTATTAGCCAATGAAGATAAAAGTATTGAGTCTAATACAGAGATTAAAGTATAGGTCTATGGAGATTAACGTATTAGACTATGAAGATAAAGTATTGAGTCTAATACAGATATTAAAGTAACAGTTTATGGAGATTATCGTGTTAGCCTATGAAGATAAAAGTATTGAGTCTAATACAGAGATTAAAGTATAGGTCTATGGAGATTAACGTATTAGCCTATGAAGATAAAAGTATTGAGTCTAATACAGAGATTAAACAAACGGTTTATGGAGATTAACGTATTAGCCTATGAGGTTAAAGTATTGAGTCTAATATAGAGATTAAAGTATAGGTCTATGGAGATTAAGCTATTAGCCTATGAAGATAAAGTATTGCGTCTAAACAGAGATTAAAGTATAGGCCTATGGAGATTAACGTATTGGCCTATGAAGATAAAAGTATTGAGTCTACTACAGAGAGTAAAGAAACGGTTTATGGATATTAACGTATTAGCCTATGAAGATAAAAGTATCGAGTCTAATATAGAGATTAAAGTATAGGTCTATGGAGATTAACGTATCAGCCTATGAAGATAAAAATATTGAGTCTAATATAGAGATTAAAGTATAGGTCTATGGAGATTAACGTATCAGCCTATGAAGATAAAAGTATGGAGTCTAATACAGAGATTAAAGTAACGGTTTATGGAGATTAACGTATTAGCCTATGAAGATAAAAGTATCGAGTCTAATATAGAGATTAATGTATAGGTCTATGGAGATCAACGTATTAGCCTATGAAGATAAAAGTATTGCGTCTAAAACAGAGGTTAAAGTATAGTTCTATGGAGATTAACATATTGGCCTATGAAGATAAAAGTATTGAGTCTAATACAGAGATTAAAGAAACGGTTTATGGAGATTAACGTATCAGCATATGAAGATAAACGTATTGAGTCTAATACAGAGATTAAAGAATAGGTCTATGGAGATTAACGTATTAGCCTATGAAGATAAAAGTATTGAGTCTAATACAGAGATTAAAGAAACGGTTTATGGAGATTAACGTATTAGCCTATGAAGATAAAAGTATTGAGTCTAATATAGAGATTAAAGTAAAGGTCTATGGAGATTAACGTATTAGCCTATGAAGATAAAAGTATTGCGTCTAATATAGAGACTAAAGTATAGGTCTATGGAGATTAACGTATTAGCCTAGGAGATAAAAGTATTGAGTCTTATATAGAGATTAAAATATAGGTCTATGGAGATTAACGTATTAGCCTATGAAGATAAAAGTATTGAGTGTAATATAGAGATTAAAGTATAGGTCTATGGAGATTAATGTATTAGCCTATGAAGATAAGTATTGCGTCTAATATAGAGATTAAAGTATAGTCTATGGAGATTAACGTATTAGCCTACGGAAAAAAAGTATTGAGTCTTATATAGAGATTAAAGTATAGGTCTATGGAGATTAACGTATTAGCCTATGAAGATAAAAGTATTGAGTCTAATATAGAGATTAAAGTATAGGTCTATGGAGATTAACGTATTAGCCTATGAAGATAAAAGTATTGAGTCTAATATAGAGATTAAAGTATAGGTCTATGGAGATTAACGTATTAGCCTATGAAGATAAAATTATTGCGTCTAACAGAGATTAAAGTATAGGTCTATGGAGATTAACGTATTAGCCTATGAAGATAAAAGTATTGCATCTAAAACAGAGATTAAAGTATATGTCTATGGAGATTAACGTATTAGCCTATGAAGATAAAAGTATTGAGTCTAATACAGAGATTAAAGAAACGGTTTATGGAGATTAACGTATTAGCCTATGAAGATAAAAGTATTGAGTCTAATACAGAGATTAATGTATTGGTCTATGGAGATTAACGTTTTAGCCTATGAAGATAAAAGTAGTGCGTCTAATATAGAGACTAAAGTATAGGTCTATGGAGATTAACGTATTAGCCTACGAGATAAAAGTATTGAGTTTAATATAGAGATTAAAATATAGGTCTATGGAGATTAACGTATTAGCCTATGAAGATAAAAGTATTGAGTCTAATATAGAGATTAAAGTATAGGTCTATGGAGATTAATGTATTAGCCTATGAAGATAAAGTATTGCGTCTAATATAGAGATTAAAGTATAGGTCTATGGAGATTAACGTATTAGCCTACGGAGAAAAAGTATTGAGTCTTATAGAGATTAAAGTATAGGTCTATGGAGATTAACGTATTAGCCTATGAAGATAAAAGTATTGCGTCTAATATAGAGATTAAAGTATAGGTCTATGGAGATTAACGTATTAGCCTATGAAGATAAAAGTATTGAGTCTAATATAGAGATTAAAGTATCGGTCTATGGAGATTAACGTATTAGCCTATGAAGATAAAATTATTGCGTCTAAAACAGAGATTAAAGTATAGGTCTATGGAGATTAACGTATTAGCCTATGAAGATAAAAGTATTGCGTCTAAAACAGAGATTAAAGTATATGTCTATGGAGATTAACGTATTAGCCTATGAAGATAAAAGTATTGAGTCTAATACAGAGATTAAAGAAACAGTTTATGGAGATTAACGTATTAGCCTATGAAGATAAAAGTATTGAGTCTACTACAGAGATTAATGTATTGGTCTATGGAGATTAACGTTTTAGCCTATGAAGATAAAAGTATTGCGTCTAATATAGAGACTAAAGTATAGGTCTATGGAGATTAACGTATTAGCCTACGGAGATAAAATATTGAGTCTTATATAGAGATTAAAGTATAGGTCTATGGAGATTAACGTATTAGCCTATGAAGATAAAAGTATTGCGTCTAATATAGAGATTAAAGTATAAGTCTATGGAGATTAACGTATTAGCCTATGAAGATAAAAGTATTGAGTCTAAAACAGAGATTAAGTATAGGTCTATGGAGATTAACGTATTAGCCTATGAAGATAAAAGTATTGCGTCTAATATAGAGATTAAAGTATAGGTCTATAGAGATTATCGTATTAGCCTATGAAGATAAAATATTGAGTCTAATATAGAGATTAAAGTATAGGTCTATGGAGATTAACGTATTAGCCTATGAAGATAAAATTATTGCGTCTAAAACAGAGATTAAATTATAGGTCTATGGAGATTAACGTATTAGCCTATGAAGATAAAATTATTGCGTCTAAAACAGAGATTAAAGTATATGTCTATGGAGATTAACGTATTAGCCTATGAAGATAAAAGTATTGAGTCTAATACAGAGATTAAAGAAACGGTTTATGGAGATTAACGTATTAGCCTATGAAGATAAAAGTATTGGGTCTAATACAGAGATTAATGTATAGGTCTATGGAGATTAACGTTTTAGCCTATGAAGATAAAAGTATTGAGTCTAATACAGAGATTAAAGTATAGGTCTATGGAGATTAACGTATTAGCCTATGAAGATAAAAGTATTGAGTCTAATATAGAGATTAAAGTATAGGTCTATGGAGATTAACGTATTAGCCTAAGAAGATAAAAGTATTGCGTTCAATATAGAGATTAAAGTATAGGTCTACGGAGAGTAACGTGTTAGCCTATGAAGATAAAAGTATTGAGTCTAATATAGAGATTAAAGTATAGGTCTATGGAGATTAACGTATTAGCCTATGAAGATAAAATTATTGCGTCTTAAACAGAGATTAAAGTATAGGTCTATGGAGATTAACGTATTAGCCTATGAAGATAAAAGTATTGCGTCTAAAACGGAGATTAAAGTATAGGTCTATGGAGATTAACGTATTAGCCTATGAAGATAAAAGTATTAAGTCTAATACAGAGATTAAAGAAACGGTTTATGGAGATTAACGTATTAGCCTATGAAGATAAAAGTATTGAGTCTAATATAGAGATTAAAGTATAGGTCTATGGAGATTAACGTATTAGCCTATGAAGATAAAATTATTGAGTCTAATATAGAGATTAAAGTATAGGTCTATGGAGATTAACGTATTAGCCTATGAATATAAAAGTATTGAGTCTAATATAGAGATTAAAGTATAGGTCTATGGAGATTAAGGTATTAGCCTATGAAGATAAAAGTATTGAGTCTAATAGAGATTAAAGAAACGGTCTATGGAGATTAACGTATTAGCCTATGAAGATAAAAGTATTGAGTCTAAGAAACAGATTAAAGTAACGGTTTATGGAGAGTAACGTATTAGCCTATGAAGATAAAGTATTGAGTCTAATATAGAGATTAAAGTATAGGTCTATGGAGATTAACGTATTAGCCTATGAAGATAAAAGTATTGAGTCTAATACAGAGATTAAAGAAACGTTTATGGAGATTAACTTATTAGCCTATGAAGATAAAGTATTGAGTCTAATACAGAGATTAAAGTATAGGTCTATGGAGATTAACGTATTAGCCTATGAAGATAAAAGTTTTGAGTCTAATACAGAGATTAAAGTATAGGTCTATGGAGATTAACGTATTAGCCTATGAAGATAAAAGTATTGAATCTAAAACAGAGATTAAAGTATAGGTCTATGGAGATTAAGGTATTAGCCTATGAAGATAAAAGTATTGCGTCTAATATAGAGACTAAAGTATAGGTCTATGGAGATTAACGTATTAGCCTATGAAGATAAAAGTATTGAGTCTAAAACAGAGATTAAAGTATAGGTCTATGGAGATTAACGTATTAGCCTATGAAGATAAAAGTATTGCGTCTAATATAGAGATTAAAGTATAGGTCTATGGAGATTATCGTATTAGCCTACGAAGATAAAAGTATTGAGTCTAATATAGAGATTAAAGTATAGGTCTATGGAGATTAACGTATTAGCCTATGAAGATAACATTATTGCGTCTAAAACAGAGATTAAAGTATAGGTCTATGGAGATTAACGTATTAGCCTATGAAAAAAATGTATTGCGTCTAAAACAGAGATTAAAGTATATGTCTATGGAGATTAACGTATTAGCCTATGAAGATAAAGTATTGAGTCTAATACAGAGATTAAAGAAACGGTTATGGAGATTAACGTATTAGCCTATGAATATAAAAGTATTGAGTCTAATACAGAGATTAATGTATAGGTCTATGGAGATTAACGTTTTCGCCTATGAAGATAAAAGTATTGAGTCTGATACAGAGATTAAGTATAGGTCTATGGAGATTAACGTATTAGCCTATGAAGATAAAAGTATTGAGTCTAATATAGAGAGTAAATTATAGGTCTATGGAGATTAACGTATTAGCCTATGAAGATAAAAGTATTGAGTCTAATACAGAGATTAAAGTAACGGTCTATGGAGATTAACGTATTAGCCTATGAAGATAAAAGTATTGAGTCTAAGAAACAGATTAAAGTAACGGTTTATGGAGATTAACGTATTAGCCTATGAAGATAAAAGTATTGAGTCTAATATAGAGATTAAAGTATAGGTCTATGGAGATTAACGTATTAGCCTATGAAGATAAAAGTATTGAGTCTAATACAGAGATTAAAGAAACGGTTTATGGAGATTAACTTATTAGCCTCTGAAGATAAAAGTATTCAGTCTAATACAGAGATTAAAGTATAGGTCTATGGAGATTAACGTTTTAGCCTATGAAGATAAAAGTATTGAGTCCAATACGGAGATTAAAGTATAGGTCTATGGAGATTAACGTATTAGCCTATGAAGATAAAAGTATTGAGTCTAATATAGAGATTAAAGTATAGGTCTATGGAGATTAACGTATTAGCCTATGAAGATAAAATATTGCGTCTAATATAGAGATTAAAGTATAGGTCTATGGAGATTAACGTGTTAGCCTAAGAAGATAAAAGTATTGAGTCTAATATAGAGATTAAAGTATAGGTCTATGGAGATTAACGTATTAGCCTATGACGATAAAATTATTGCGTCTAAACAGAGATTAAAGTATAGGTCTATGGAGATTAACGTATTAGCCTATGAAGATAAAAGTATTGCGTCTAAACAGAGATTAAAGTATAGTCTATGGAGATTAATGTTTAGCCTATGAAGATAAAAGTATTGAATCTAATACAGAGATTAAGTAACGGTTTATGGAGATTAACGTATTAGCCTATGAAGATAAAAGTATTGAGTCTAATACAGAGATTAAAGTATAGGTCTATGGAGATTAACGTATTAGCCTATGAAGATAAAAGTATTGAGTCTAATACAGAGATTAAAGTATAGGTCTATGGAGATTAACGTATTAGCCTATGAATATAAAAGTATTGAGTCTAATAAAGAGATTAAAGTATAGGTCTATGGAGATTAAGGCATTAGCCTATGAAATAAAAGTATTGAGTCTAATACAGAGATTAAGTAACGGTCTATGGAGATTAACGTATTAGCCTATGAAGATAAAAGTATTGAGTCTAATAAACAGATTAAAGTAACGGTTTATGGAGATTAACGTATTAGCCTATGAAGATAAAAGTATTGAGTCTAATATAGAGATTAAAGTATAGGTCTATGGAGATTAACGTATTAGCCTATGAAGATAAAAGTATTGAGTCTAATACAGAGATTAAAGAAACGGTTTATGGAGATTAACGTATTAGCCTATGAAGATAAAAGTATTGAGTCTAATACAGATATTAAGGTAACGGTTTATGGAGATTATCGTATTAGCCTATGAAGATAAAAGTATTGAGTCTAATACACAGATTAAAGTAACGGTTTATGGAGATTAACGTATTAGCTTATGAAGATAAAAGTATTGAGTCTAATACACAGATTAAAGTATAGGTCTATGGAGATTAACGTATTAGCATATGAAGATAAAAGTATTGAGTGTAATACAGAGATTAAAGTATAGGTCTATGGAGATTAACTTATTAGCCTATGAAGATAAACGTATTGAGTCTAATAGAGAGATTAAACTATAGTCTATGGAGATTAACGTATTAGCCTATGAATATAACGTATTGAGTCTAATACAGAGATTAAAGTAAACGTTTTATGGAGATTAACGTATTAGCCTATGAAGATAAAAGTATTGAGTCTAATACACAGATTAAAGTTTAGGTCTATGGAGATTAACGTATTAGCCTATGAAGATAAAATATTGAGTCTAATATAGAGATTCAAGTATAGGTCTATGGAGATTAACGTTTTAGCCTATGAAGATAAAAGTTTTGAGTCTAATACAGAGATTAAAGTATAGGTCTATGGAGATTAACGTATTAGCCTATTAAGATAAAAGTATTGAGTCTAATATAGAGATTAAATTATAGGTCTATGGAGATTAACGTATTAGACTATGAAGATTATAGTATTGAGTCCAATACAGAGATTAAAGAAACGGTTTATGGAGATTAACGTATTAGCCTATTTAGATAAAAGTACTGAGTCTAATATAGAGATTAAAGTATAGTCTCTGAAGATTAACGTATTAGACTATGAAGATAAAAGTATTGAGTCTGATACAGAGATTAAAGAAACGGTTTACGGAGATTACCTATTAGCCTATTTAGATAAATAATATCGAGTCTAATATAGAGATTAACTATAGTCTATGGAGATTAACGTATTAGCCTATGAATATAAACGTATTGAGTCTAATACAGAGATTAAAGTAACGTTTTATGGAGATTAAGGTATTAGCCTATGAAGATAAAAGTATTGAGTCTAATACACAGATTAAAGTATAGGTCTATGGAGATTAACGTATTAGCCTATGAAGATAAAAATATTGAGTCTAATATAGAGATTCAAGTATAGGTCTATGGAGATTAACGTTTTAGCCTATGAAGATAAAAGTTTTGAGTCTAATACAGAGATTAAAGTATAGGTCTATGGAGATTAACGTATTAGCCTATTAAGATAAATGTATCGAGTCTAATATAGAGATTAAAGTATAGGTCTATGGAGATAAACGTATTAGCCTATGAAGATAAAAGTATTGAGTCTAATATAGAGATTAAAGTATAGGTCTATGGAGATTAACGTATTAGCCTATGAAGATAAAAGTACTGAGTCTAATATAGAGATTAAAGTATAGGTCTATGAAGTTTAACGTATTAGACTATGAAGATAAAAGTATTGAGTCTGATACAGAGATTAAAGAAACGGTTTACGGAGATTAACCTATTAGCCTATTTAGATAAAAGTATCGAGTCTAATATAGAGATTAAAGTATAGGTCTATGGAGATTAACGTATTAGCCTATGAAGATAAAAGTATTGCGTCTAAAAGAGAGATTAAAGTATAGGTCTATGGAGATTAAGGTATTAGCCTATGAAGATAAAAGTATTGAGTCTAATACAGATATTAAAGTAACGGTTTATGGAGATTAACGTATTAGCCTATGAAGATAAAAGTATTGATTCTAATAAACAGATTAAAGTAACGGTTTATGGAGATTAACGTATTAGCCTATGAAGATAAATGTATTGAGTCTATTATAGAGATTAAAGTATAGGTCTATGGAGATTAACGTATTAGCCTATGAAGATAAAAGTATTGAGTCTAATATAGAGATTAAAGTAACGGTTTATGGAGATTAACGTATTAGTTTATGAAGATAAAAGTATTGAGTCTAATACACAGATTAAAGTATAGGTCTGTGGAGATTAACGTATTACTATATGAAGATAAAAGTATTGAGTGTAATACAGAGATTAAAGTATAGGTCTATGGAGATTAACGTATTAGCCTATGAAGATAAACGTTTTGAGTCTAATACAGAGATTAAAGTAACGGTTTATGGAGATTAACGTATTAGCCTATGAAGATAAAAGTATTGAGTCGAAAACAGAGATTAAAGTATAGGTCTATGGAGATTAACGTATTAGCCTTTGAAGATAAAAGTATTGAGTCTAATATAGAGATTAAAGTATAGGTCTATGGAGATTAACGTATTAGCCTATGAAGATAAAAGGATTGAGTCTAATACAGAGATTAAAGAAACAGTTTATGGGGATTCACGTATTAGCCTATGAAGATAAAAGTATTGAGTCTAATATAGAGATTAAAGAAACAGTTTATGGGGATTAACGTATTAGCCTATGAAGATAAAAGGATTGAGTCTAATACAGAGATTAAAGAAACAGTTTATGGAGATTAACGCATTAGCCTATGAAGATAAAAGGATTGAGTCTAATACAGAGATTAAAGAAACAGTTTGTGGGGATTAACGTATTAGCCTATGAAGATAAACATATTGAGTCTA
>NC_043026.1:2668614-2693614 GCF_006345805.1 Octopus sinensis
ATACTAATACAATTGTTTATTTGTACTCCACCTGCCTTCGTCTTTTGTTTATTTTCGTAAACTTTCCCTTTATATATTCTTTTATTCTTTTACTTGTTTCAGTCATTTGACTGCGGCCATGCTGGAGCACCGCCTTTAATCAAGCAAATCGACCCCAGGACTTATTCTTTGTAAGCCCAGTACTTATTCTATTGGTCTCTTTTGCTGAACCGCTAAGTAACTGGGACATAAACACACCAGCATCGGTTGTCAAGCAATGCTAGGGGGACAAACACAGACACACAAACATATACACACACACTTATATATATATACATATATCCGACAGGCTTCTTTCAGTTTCCGTCTACCAAATCCACTCACAAGGCTTTGGTCAGCTCGAGGCTATAGTAGAAGACACTTGCCCAAGGTGCCACGCAGTGGGACTGAACCCGGAACCATGTGGTTGGTAAACAAGCTACTTACCACACAGCCACTCCTGCGCCTATATATATATATCATCATCATCATCATCATCATCGTTTAGCGTCCTGTTTCCATGCTAGCATGGGTTGGACGGTTCTGCTGAGGTCTGTGAAGCCAGAAGGCTTCATCAGGCCCAGTCAAATCTGGCAGTGTTTCTACGGCTGGATGCCCTTCCTAACGCCAACCACTCCGTGAGTGTAGTGGGTGCTTTTTACGTGCCACCTGCACAGGTGCCAGACAGAACTCGCAAACGGCCACAAACGGATGGTGCTTTTTATATGCCACCGGCACGGGGGCCAAGCGAGGCTGGCAACGGACACGAACGGATGGTGCTTTTTGCGTGCTACCAGCACAGATGCCAGTTGGGACGGCGCTGGTATCGGTCGCGAAACGGAAGGTTCTCTTACATGGCACCGGCACTGGTAACACATCTGCAATTTCCAGATAGATAAAACAAAAAATGGGTTTAAAAAATGCTAGCAGATATCAGTTAAGCCCTCAGTACAAAAGAATGAGTTTAAATTTCCAACAATCTCAGGTAAATCCTCAGGTATGGCAGGTAAATCCAACAACCGTTTCGTAGACACATACACACATACATTCACGATGCAAAAATGGTTCGATTTTATGCTGTGACAGCAATGAACAGCAGGTTCCAAAATGACATCCGGTTCGTGTGATAACCACTTGTCCAGCTTCTTTACTTTACCAGTTTGTTTGAGATCGTCTGATACAGTTGGAATCGAATCATCAAGCTTTGCTGCTAACTCTCGCAGAGTTTCAGATGTATCCGCTTCCACTACAGTTTCCATCTCATGATTATCCACCTTGGTCTCAGTTCTACCGAAGTGGATTTTCAAGAGAGAAGTCACCAGACCGGAACTTCTCAAACCATTAACGTACAGTGTACTCATTCGCCACATCTTCACCAAACACCTCATTGATGTTTTGAGCTGTCTTGGATGCATTGGTTCTTTGACAGAACTCATATCCATAAACAACACAAACTTTTTTATCAATCTATGGGTTCACAAAAACCGATTTACAAGAGAAAACTCACAATAGAATTGGACACCACAGATTGCATTTTGAAAAGTGATGATGTAATTCTACAATATTGGAAAACAAAGAATTGTCAGGATAAAACATTAGAGTTAACAAATCGGACATTTTGTTCTTAATGACCTGATATATTTGTATATCTCGTCCGTTTTTCTGTCCTTGTTTCGTATACATTCGATCCTTTTTCCAAGAAATCTAATGCTCATAGCTTAGTTTTTCCTTGGGGCTGGCTGGATCGGAGCGATCTCAAGATTAATCAGCCAAAATTGCTAGGATGATCCGGTTCTTGACTGAAGATTAGAGGCTTCGAATGTTCCGTCCGTTTTTTGTATCGTCTTCTAAATGTTTTACGTTCTTGTCCCAGTTTGTATTTTTATATATATTTTTTTACATACATATATATATATATATATATATATATATATATGTATATATATATATATATATATAATTATATATATATGTACGTATACATATGTGTGTGTGTATTTATATATATATATATATTATATATATAGATAGATAGATAGATATAGAGAGAGAGAGAAAGTGAGAGAGAGGTACAGAAAACAAATTCCATCACACACCGGGGAGAAAAACTAGAAGTAGTTAGTAGCTTCCGTTACCTAGGTGACCAAGTCTGTTGTGGAGTGGTTGCTCTGAGAGTAGCTGCTAGAAAAAGAATAGCTTGGGCAAAATTCAGGGAGCTCTTACCTCTGCTGGCAACTAAAGGCTTGTCACTCAGGATGAAAGGTAGACTGTATGATGCATGTGTGTGGACTGCCATGCTACATGGCAGTGAAACATGGGCCGTGACTGCTGAGGACATGCGTAGGCTTGAAAGAAATGAAGCTAGTATGCCCCAGTAGATGTGTAATGTCAGTGTGCATACTCGACAGAGTGTAAGTACCTTGAGAGAAAAGTAGGACATAAGAAGCATCAGATGTGGTAAGCAAGAGAGACGACTGTGCTGGTATGGTTATATGATGTGTATGGATGAGGACAGCTGTGTGAAGATATGTCACACCCTAACAGTGGAGGGAACCTGTGGAAAAGGTAGACCCAGGAAGACATGGGATGAGGTGGTGAAGTGCACGACCAAAGAACATTGGACCTCACAGAGATCAAGACTGAGAGCTTTGGAGATATGCTGAGACTGAGAAGACCTGGCAACGAAAGTGAGACCACAGCCATAGACGATGCCAGTGTTGCATGTCCGGCCCATTTAAGAGTACCCCTGATGCATCGGGAAATATGATATGCTTGAGAAGACTTGTTGGTCAAGTAAAGCCAAAATTGTAGCTGTGGCTAGTGTCCGTGGCTAGCTCCTGGTCCAGTGGTATGTAAAATGCATCATTCAAATGTGGTTGCTGTCAGAGTCCCCTGACTGGCTCCATGGTGAGTGGCATGTAAAAAGCATTATCCGAATGTGATCAATGCCAGGACTGCCTGACTGGCCCCCAGGCCAGTGGCTCATAAAAAGCACTATCCTAACGTGATTGATGGCAGGCCTGCCTGACTGGTTCCTGTGCCAGTGGCGCATAAAGAGCACCCACCACACTCTTGGAGTGGTGGGTGTTAGGGAGGGCATCCAGCTCTAGAGACCAAGCTAAAGCAGATTGGAGCATTGGGCAGGTGCTGGATCTCCAGACCTCAGTCAAACCGTCCAACCCATGCCAGCATGGAAAATGGACGTTAAACAATGATGATGATGATGATGATATATATATAATATATATAGGCGCAGGAGTGACTGTGTGGTAAGTAGCTTGCTAACCAACCACATGGTTCCGGGTTCAGTCCCACTGCGTGGCATCTTGGGCAAGTGTCTTCTGCTATAGCCCCGGGCCGACCAATGCCTTGTGAGTGGATTTGGTAGACGGAAACTGAAAGAAGCCTGTCGTATATATGTATATATATATATATATATATATATGCATATGTGTGTGTGTTTGTGTGTCTGTATTTGTCCCCCTAGCATTGCCTGACAACCGATGCTGGTGTGTTTATGTCCCCGTCACTTAGCGGTTCGGCAAAAGAGACCAATAGAATAAGTACTGGGCTTACAAAGAATAAGTTCCGGGGTCGATTTGCTCGACTAAAGGCGGTGCTCCAGCATGGCCGCAGTCAAATGACTGAAACAAGTAAAAGAGTAAAGAGTAATATATATATATATTATATATATATATATATATATATGGCTGTGGGGTTAGGGAGCTTCCTTCCTAACTACATGGTTTCAGGTTCAGTCCCACTGCATGGCACTTTGGGTTGGTGTCTTCCACTATGGCCCCGAGCTGGACCGGAGCTTTGTGATTGAATTCGGTAGGCGGGAGTTACTGCCGTGTGTGTATGTGTGTGTATAGCTGCTCAGTGCCTCTCCGAAAGAGAGAGAGGGATATACATATATATATATATCATCATCATCATCGTTTAATGTCCGTTCTCCATGCTAGCATGGGTTGGACGGTTCGACCGGGGATCTGGCAAGCCGGAAGGCTGCACCAGGCTCCAGTCTGATCTGGCAGTGTTTCTACAGCTGGATGCCCTTCCTAACTGCAACCACTCCATGAGTGTAGTGGGTGCTTTTTACAGCCACGATCGGATTGGTGCATTTTACGTGCCACCGGCATGGAAGCCAGTCAAGGCAGTGCTGGTATCGGCCACAATTCGGATAGTGCTTTTTTCGTGCTACCGGCACGGAAGCCAGTCTAGGCGGCACTGGCAACGTTCAATGATGCTTTTACGTGCCACCGTCGCAGGGATATATATATATATAGATGGATAGATAGATAGATAGATAGATAGATAGATAGATAGATAGATAGATAGATAGATAGATAGATAGATAGATAGATAGATAGATAGATAGATAGATAGATATACACAATATTATTAAAATTAATAATAATATCTACATATATTTATGTCAACACAACTTTATCAAGGTAATCGAAATTGTTGAAATTCCAACTGAACACCTGAAAAAAACTTCAGCTGTTAAAAGATGCTAACAAAAAGAAACACCAAACCAAATATAACTTTAGACATTCCTTCACTCAACCAAGATGTCATCTAAAATAAAGACAGGATTTTCTTTCTACATATTATTCTTTGTAAGCCTAATACTTATTCTATCGGTTTCTTTGGATTTCTTAAAATTCTACGAAATGGTTGTTTACCTGTCATACCTGAGGATTTACCTGAGATTGTTGGAAATTTAAACTCATTCTTTTGTTCTGAGGGCTTAACTGATATCTGCCAGCACTTTTTAATCCCATTTTTGTTTTATCTATCTATCTATCTATCTATCTATCTATCTATCTATATATATATATATATATATATATATATATATACTACAAAATTAGAAAATGGAGAAACATACTTAAATCAATCAAACATCAACCATCAGATAATACCCAATATATGTTATCCCATAGTGGGTTTAATTTTCAACCCCTATCTCATTTTATAATATATATATATATATATATATATATATATATATATATATTTATATACTCCTTGTTTTTTCTGTGTCCCTTTCTGTAGAAGAGCGTAGGCTCGAAACATAAAAGACTTTTTCTATTCCTGAGCGTTATACTAATACATCTGTTTGTTTTGTACAACACCTGTCTTCGTCTTTTGTTTTTTCCGTAAACTCTCCCTATATATATATAAGTGAATAAATAAGTCAGCATTCTAATATCCGAAAGATGATGAACCAACTAAATTTGTATTATAAATTAATGGTAAAATATTTCTTTACCTTCACCCATTTAATACAATAAATAAGTTAATTGCATTGCAATTAAAAACATTTGTGTATTAAGAATTTGGGTATTATACCAACAGTATATTGGATAAATATTATCCCTTAGTGGGTTGGATCCGTAACCCCTAACTTACTTGTATATATATATACACTTTGTTTTTGGAGAGACATCTAGGGGCATTGCAAAAAGACTAAATGAACATTTGAGACAATATGACAACAAAAACAGTCCTCCATACTCTACCAGCATGCCAAGGACCAGCATGGAGGCAACCTGGGTCAACTTGACATCCACATTTTATTCAAGCACCCAAAGGACCCAACACTCAGACAAATACAGGAGTCCATCTTCTTAAATGAAACATCTCCAATACTAAATGGTAAATATACGTAGTAGGTAATCATACCCCCATACCCACAGTTTATATTTATATAGAGGTAGAATAGTTAGTGGGTTGCTATGTAGATGTATGTGTGCGTGTGTCGGTGTGTGTGTGTGTGTGTGTGTGTGTATGTACACATATATGTATATATATATATATATATATAATCTTTTACTCTTTTACTTGTTTCAGTCATTTGACTGCGGCCATGCTGGAGCACCGCCTTTAGTCGAGCAAATCGACCCCGGGACTTATTCTTTGTAAGCCCAGTACTTATTCTATCGGTCTCTTTTGCTGAACTGCTAAGTGACGGGGACATAAACACACCAGCATCGGTTGTCAAGCAATGCTTGTGGGACAAACACAGATAAACACACACACATACATACATATATATATATTTACATATATACGACGGGCTTTTTTCAGTTTCCGTCTACCAAATCCATGGTTGGCCCGAGGCTATAGTAGAAGACACTTGCCCAAGATGCTACGCAGTGGGACTGAACCCGGAACCATGTGGTTGGTAAGCAAGCTACTTACCACACAGCCACTCCTGCATCTATATATATATATATATGTGTGTGTGTGTAGGGAAATGGATATGAATGTAAACAGATAGACATGCAGACGGATAGGTACGTAGGTAATATGAGCAGACATGCACACATAAAAATACACAAACACATCAATATGCAGAATACATGCATACAAACGTACACACATACATATATAGGCGCAAGAGTGGCTGTGTGGTAAGTAGCTTGCTAACCAACCACATGGTTCCAGGTTCAGTCCCACTGCGCGGCATCTTGGAAAAGTGTCTTCTGCTATAGCCTCGGGCCGACCAATGCCTTGTGAGTGGATTTAGGTAGACGGAAACTGAAAGAAGCCTGTCGTATATATGTATATATATGTATGTGTGTTTGTGTGTCTGTGTTTGTCCCCCTAGCATTGCTTGACAACCGATGCTGGTGTGTTTACGTCCCCGTCACTTAGCATTCGGCAAAAGAGGCCGATAGAATAAGTACTGGGCTTACAAAGAATAAGTCCCGGGGTCGATTTGCTCGACTAAAGGCAGTGCTCCAGCATGGCCGCAGTCAAATGACTGAAACAAGTAAAAGAGTGAAAAGAGTAATGAGTATATACATATGCACGTGTGCGCACACACACATATACAGGGTTACATACATATATACATACATACATGTGTATGCGCACTCATTGACCCACACACGTGTGCAGAAACAAACAAAAAGAATGCAGCTTTATTAATGGAGAGAGTCAACAACTGTTGAAAAGGTTGCAAGGCACGCAAAGTTTACTCTTTTACTTGTTTCAGTAATTTGACTGCGGCCATGCTGGAGCACCGCCTTTTAGTCGAGTAAATCGACCCCGGGACTTATTCTTTTGTAAGCCCAGGACTTATTCTATCGGTTTCTTTTTGCCGAACCGCTAGGTGACGGGGACGTAAACACACCAGCATCGGTTGTCAAGCAATGCTAGGGGGACAAACACAGACACACAAACACACACATCATCATCATCATCGTCATTGTTTAACGTCCGTTTTCCATGCTAGCATGGGTTGGACGGTTCGACCGGGGTCTTGGACGCCAGGGGCTGCACCAGGCTCCAGTCTGATCTGGCAGAGTTTCTACATCTGGTTGCCCTTCCTAACGCCAACCACTCCGAGAGTGTAGTGGGTGCTTTTTACGTGCCACCTGCACAAGTGCCAGGAGTGTCTGGCATCGGCCACGATCGGTTGGTGCTTTTAAAGTGCCACCGGCACGCGCGTTCGGATGGTGCTTTTTATGTGCCACCGGCACAGAAGCCAATCGAGGTGGCACTGGCAACGGCCACGTTCGGATGGTGCTTTTTATGTGCCACCGGCACAGGTATCACAACTACTATTTCCATTGATAAATATATATATACATTTATACGACAGGCTTCTTTCAGTTTCCGTCTACCAAATCCACTCACAAGGCATTGGTCGGCCCGGGGCTATAGCAGAAGACACTTGCCCAATATGCCACGCAGTGGGACTGAACCCAGAACCATGTGGTTGGTTAGCAAGCTACTTACCACACAGCCACTCCTGCGCCTGTTTAGGGAAAATAAATAAATAAAAGAGTGGAAACTTAACCAGTGTGTGTGTTAAATAATTAGGCACTAAAAAAGAATGACTCTACCCAAACACAACAATATATATATATAAATGCACATATTTGTGTGTATGTGTCAGGGCATTTAAGATTATTATTGTTGTTGTTGTTATTATTATTATTATTAGTAGTTGTAGTAGTAGCAGCAGCAGCAGCAGCTACAGTGCTTGTCATGAAAGTGACACTGGGATACAAAGCCCAGTATACCTGTCTGTAGCCCATCTTTTTATACCAACCCAAATCAATGTTACATGATAACACTTCCAATCAGTTAAGATCAGAAGCCATGAGAGCCACTGCCTGGTACTGCATCAGGGCATTTATTATTATTATTATTATTATTATTATTATTATTATTATTATTATTATTATTTTATTATTATTATTTTATTATTATTATTATTATTGAGTGATGGAGCAGTTCATGCCATCAAAGTGACACTGGGGTACAAATATACGAAGCCCAGTATACCCATCATGACTACCCGTCTGATAAGGGTACACTAGGCACATGCATCACAACCATATGTGCTCGACATGGTGATCCCATATCAAGATAAACAACACATGACCTTGCAGGTAGATCCCAGTTAGAAGTTTCTTCGGGTTGAATAACCCATCCTGCTCAAAAGGTCCCTGAATAAGGGTTGTTTAAGGATGTTGAACAAAACACCCATGTTTCCAAAGGTGAATTCTTCAAACCCCAAAGAATCCCTCTCAACACATGGCTATGATGCTCCCCCATTACTTCTGCTCATGATCAGAGATGCACATATCGTCAGCCACTAAGGGACATGCTCAACTGGTTAAGGTCAAACAACTGACAAGCAAATCTGTGGTATTGAGCAGAATATTTGCTGTAGCCCATCTTTTATACCAAGACAAAACAATGTATATGATAACACTTCCAATCATTTAAGATCAGAAGCCATGAGAGCCACTGCCTGGTACTACATCAGGGCATTTATTATTATTATTGTTATTGTTATTATTATGAGAGCCACAGCCTGGTGCTGTTGCTATGCTCTGAGTTCCAGTTCTGCTGAGGTCAGCTTTGCTTTTTATTCTTTCGGGGTCATTAAATTAAGTCCCAGTGAAACATTGGGGTCAATGTATTCGACTCGACCCCCTCCCCCAAATTTCAGACCTTGCACATTTAGCAGAATGGATTATTATTATTATTATCATAAAAATTATTTGATGAAAACCCACAGCTTATTTTGCTGGGTATGATGGAAAGTGTCAGCAGTCCACAGCCAGCAGACTAAGGTGACCCTTAGGCGGTTGGATGGAACCTATACTCGCCTCCTTATCAGAGCTCAAAATCTCTCGTGGAAGCGTCATCCAACCAAAATGCAAATATATGGGAAAATACCACCTGTGTCATCTCTTGTGAAAGGTAGGAGAGTCCAGTTTGCTGGACATTGTTGTAGAGCTGAAAAAGGAGGCAATTTCTACTCTTCTCCTCTGGAAGCCATCTACTCGCAATGCCAGAGGGCACACACTCTCCTACCCTGATGTAATCTCCAGGGATACAGGTATCCAGCAACAGGACCTCCGTAATGCCATGATGGACCGTGAAGTCTGGCGTAGCATGGTAAATTCCATTGTTTCGACCACGGTCGAACAATGATGATGATGAAGGTGACCCTTGTTTTACTGGTCAAGCTTCAAGAACCCTTTTTAAGAATTCTTGCAGTCCCAAGCAATGAAGATTTTTCTTTGTGTTCTTCTTTACATTTGTAGGAATCTTTTTGAGCAATGCTGGTAGTTAAAGGTTGATGCTTCCCAGGGAGCCAACTACCATTGCTGTCATGCCTACCCTCTTCAATGCCCACACCATGCATGTGTTTCCCGCTCCAGATTGCCATAGCTCTTTCTCTTTTACTCTTTTACTTGTTTCAGTCATTTGACTGTGGCCATGCTGGTGCACCACCTTTAGTCGAGCAAATCAACCCCGGGACTTTTTCTTTGTAAGCCCAGTACTTATTCTATCGGTCTCTTTTGCTGAACCGCTAAGTGATGGGGACGTAAACACACCAGCATCGGTTGTCAAGCAATGCTAGGGGGACAAACAGACACACACACACATATATATATATATATAAACACATATATACGACAGGCTTCTTTCAGTTTCCATCTACCAAATCCACTCACAAGGCATTGGTCAGCCCGGGGCTATAGTAGAAGACACTTGCCCAAGATCCACGCAATGGGACTGAACCCAGAACCATGTGGTTGGTTAGCAAGCTACTTACCACACAGCCACTCCTGCGCCTATAGCTGTTCATTTTCTCTTCTTTTTTCCTCTCGGATCCTCACCAGGACATGCTCCGTCGATTACCAAGCATGTTTTTTTTTTGGTCTTTTTTGCTCACCAAAACAAGATCAAGCATCCAATGTCTGATCTGATGGTCACTCTGAATCATTGCATCCCACAGGATTCTGCAGGCTTCATTTTCAGGAACTCCTGAGTTTTTAGCAGGGCCATGAAGTCAGAGTCAGTAAAACCATAAAGACTCTGACTCACAATATCTTTATTCTTTAAAATAAACCAGTTATAAGATACAGGCCGACTCAAAGTCCAAGTGTATGCATGTGCTTTATGAGATATGCAGACCACAATCACTTTAATTACATAAAAAGGAATCAGAGTCAGAGATGCCAATAGTAGAGGAGTCAGAATCGAAGTTTTTTATTTTGACTTCACAGCCCTGATTTTTGTCATACCACATTTTTTCTCCCTACTTTTTACACACACACACACACATATTCACATGCTCACACACTCACACACTCACATACACACTCATATATATATATATATATGAGGAGGTGCAATGGCCCAGTGGTTAGGGCAGCGGACTTGCGGTTGGAGGATCGCGGTTTCGATTCCCAGACCAAGCGTTGTGAGTGTTTATTGAGCGAAAACGCCTAAAAACTCCACGAGGCTCCGGCAGGGGGTGGTGGCGATCCCTGCTGTACTCTTTCGCCACAACTTTCTCTCACTCTTTCTTCTGTTGGCCTGCTCACTTAGCCAGCGGGGGTGGCATCATTTGAAGGCTAAAACAATGAGAAGCGCATTGTGACCAGCGATGTGTAGCAACATCTGATAGCCTGGTCGGTCATGGTGATCACGGTGATATATATATATAGATATTTCCTATTTTGAATTTGTTTTCCTTTCATTTCAGAATTCAGTCCATCATTTTGTGCCAACATTGACTACTACAGACAAAGTTACGACAGAGTGGATCAAGCCAGTACTTCCATGGCCATCATTCGTAAGTTCGCCCTGTTTCACTTGCCACTAAGTTCTTTCAGCCTTAACTGTCTCCTTTCTAATTCTTTGTTCTAAAACAAAAAGAATGTCCCATGTGTGTGGGTGTGTATGACACCCTATCTGTGTGCAAGTTCAATTTGATAATTCTGCCTCCGTATAACTCCCTGAGGCTTCATCTTTGAAGATGGGGGAGGGGACTAGTCAATTACATCAACCCCAGTACTCTACTGGTACTTAATTTATTGAGCCCAGGAGGATAAAAGACAAAATTGACCTTGGGAGAACTTGAACTCAGAACATAAAGACAGATAAAATGCCGCTAAGCATTTCGCCCAACGTGCTAACAATTCTGCCAGCTCACCACCTTAATAGCAATAATAATAATAATAATAATAATAATAATAATAATAATAATAATAATTCTTTCCACTGGAAGCACAAGGCTTCAGATTTGGGGAATGGATTAAGTCAGTTACATCGACCCCAGTGTATAACTGGTATTTATTTAATTGACCCCCTAATAGATGAAAGGCAAAGTCAATCTCAGCAGAATTTGAACTCAGAGCATAGTGACTGGCAAAATATTGCTAAACATTTCGTCCAGGGTGCTAACAATTCTGCCAGCCTGCCACCTTAATAATAACAATGATGATGATGATGATGATGACAGTGATGATGTTTTCTACTATAGGCACATGGCCTGAAATTTGGAGGGAGGAGTCTAGTTGATTGCATCGACCCCAGTGCATAACTGGTACTTAGTTTATCGGCCGCAAAAGGATGAAAGGCAAAGTCAACCTCGGTGGAATGTGAACTCAGAATGTGGCAACGGGCGAAATACTCCTAAGCATTTCGCCCAGCATACTAAAGTTTCTGCCAGCTCACCACCTTAATACCGTAAATCCTCGAGTATAATCCCCTTTTTTCCCCAAAAATTTAAAGGTCAAAATCCCTAGTGCGTACTATATACGAGGTTAAAAATGAAAAATATTTTCTAAGCAATGTCCGAGTCGCTATTTGCTGTCCAGCAATGTTTATTCAGACGCATTTTGTGATGTCGGGTGCGAAAATACCTTAAATCCTCCATAACTTGCAGTAAGCAACATTTATTAAACGTTATTTCTGTTATTTCTTTATTTTCTGCAAACAAAAGCACAAAAAAGCTACATGTTTGCATCATGTTATATATACAATAATAATAAAGGACATTACTGTATACAGTTTTACAAACCAAGGACGGTATATAGACCTCCTTGACTCAAGTTAGAGAAGGGGTGCGTATTATACACAAAGTTTAGGTTTTTCAGAGGTACAGCCCCCTAAAAATCCCCTGCGTATTATACTCAAGGGTGGACTATACTCGAGGATTTACGGTAATAATAATAATAATAATAATAATAATAATAATAATAATAATAATAATTATTATTATTATTATTATTATCATTATCATTATTATTATTATTATTATTATCATTATTATTATTATTATTATTATCATTATTATTATTATTATTATTATCATTATTATTATTGAGTGAGAAAGCAGTGCATGATATCAAAGTGACACTGGGGTAAAATATATGAAGCCCAGTATACCCATCATGACTACCTGTCTGATAAGGGTACACTAGACACATGCATCATAACCATGGGTGCACGACATGGTGGTCTCATATCAAGATAAACAGCACATGATCTCGCAGGTGGGGCCCAGTTAGAATTTTCTTCTGGTCGAGTAACCCATCGCACTCAAAAGGTCCCTGAATAAGGGCTGTTAAAGGATGTTGAACGAACCACCCATGTTTTTGAAGGTGAATTATTCAAACCCCAAAGAATCCCTCTCAACACATGGCTATGATGCTCTCCCACTACTTCTGCTTGTGATCAGAGATGCACATATCATCAGCCACTAAGGGACATGCTCAACTGGTTAAGGTCAAACAACTGACAAGCGAAATCTGTGGTATTGAGCAGAATATCTGCTGTAGCCCATCTTTTATACCAAGACAAAACAATGTACATGATAACACTTCCAATCCGTTAAGATCAGAAGCCATGAGAGCCACAGCCTGGTACTGCATCAGGGCATTTATTATTATTATTATTATTATTATTATTATTATTATTATTATTATTATTATTATTATTATTATTTATTAATCGTGATTCACTGTAACCACATTTGATATAATGATGTACAAAAGCATTTGCATGTTTCCAGTAATCCCCTATGTCAGTACAAATCCGTTTTATCCTCAAAAATTAGGATTTCGGATTTGACTGAATTACGTGATGATTGGGGCAGTGTGATGATGTGGGCCTCCAAAATAACTCTGTCACTATTCTGCCTCCAGAAAACTTAACTTTTGTGTCAAAAAATTCAATGCTAGTTTTTGAAAAACTAGATGTAGGTTTTATGTTGGACTTGAAAGCCACAGTTTTTAGCCTAACAGTCACAGAAATGCAAGAAGTCCATTAAGCTGTGGTCCTTCCCAGACAAAAGGGACGTCATTAATGAACTGTAACCAATCATCCGCATCACATAATTCAGTGAAATCCGAAATCCCAATTCTTGAGGCTAAAACGGATTTGTACTGACATAGGGGATTACGGGAAGCATGCAAATACTTTTGTACACTATGTCAAATGTGGTTACAGTGAATCACGATTAATAAATAACAATAATAATAATGATAATAATAATGATAATAATAATAATAATAATAATAATGATAATAATAATAATAATAATAATAATGATAATGAGAATAATAATAATGATAATAATAATAATGATAATAATAATGATAATAATAATAATGATAATAATAATAATGATAATAATGATAATAATAATGATAAAGAGAATAATAATAATAATAATAATAATAATAATAATGATAATAATAATGATAATAATAATGATAATAATAATAATAATGATAATAAAAATAATAATAATAATAATCATCATCATTTAACGTCCGCTTTCCATGCTAGCACGGGTTGGCCGATTTGTATCATTATTATTATTATTATTATTATTATTATTATTATTATTATTATTATTATTGTTATTATTATTATTATTATTATTATTGTTATTATTATTATTAAGGTGGTGAGTTGGCAGAATCATTAGCATGCTGGGCGAAATGCCTAGCAGTATTTCATCTGCTGCTACGTTCTAAGCTCAAATTCGGCCGAGGTTAACTTTGCCTTTCATCCTTTTGCAGTCGATAAGCTAAGTACCAGTTAAGTCACAATTAAGGGAAATAGCAAATGAAATAGCTAAGATTAGCAAAGATAGTCAAACCTACATGCATAATTTTAGCAAATACAACACAATAGATGACAGAATTCCTTTAGTGATTAACAGGCACCGGCATTTCGCTGGCGTTTCAAAAGTGTTGCATGAAAATTACCGGCATGTGGTGGAAAAATATCCTCGTTTCAAACAGGTATTTCCCCAGCCCCCTATTGTAACCCTTAGATCGCTGTATTTATACAGTCATATATGTTGCCAGAACATTCTAGAAGTTCTTGAAATTTTTATAAAAAACTTTTTAAAAGTTCTACAAACTTTCAGAAAGTTTAAAAAATTCTGCCGCCGCAACTCAGTGCCGAATCTGTCTGCAAAGTAATGGAAAATAGGTCAGTTTGGAAGCATTGATGTCCAGGTCAGAAAAGCAAAGTGTGAAGGGAAGAGTAGTCATTTCCTTTGATTTCTAGATAGAAGCAAACAAGAAATAACACTAACCAAAAAATAAATAAAAAAAACTTTTTTACATCGTGTACTCTCTCTCCCTCTCTGTCACTTTCTTTCTGTCTTTCACTCTCTATCTCTCTCTATCCAGGAGCCATACGTTTGTCTGCACCATATCCAGTTTTTGCTCTCATCATGATTGTGGTGGCTGCCATAACCAGTGTGATCGGTAACATCAAGACCGATGTGAAAACTTTATTCGGTGCCATTATTTATGTTTTCTCAGGTGAGCTACACACATGCAGTTTCTTCCTTTATTCTTCTTCTTTTATTTTGTTTTTGTGTTTGTGCATGTGTGTGTGTGTATGTATATATATGTGAATATATGTATGTATGTATATATATATATATATATATGTATACAAGTAATGAGAGAGAGGCCACATGTGGTCACTCTAACGCTAGATATAGATCCACGAAGGGAATCCACCACTAAAGAATTGTTCTCAAGAATTAATTTAACGCGCCAAGAATGTAGGCGGGCAGTACAAATGAAAAATACCGAAAAAATAGATTAACTCTAGACAATTGTTTCACCGTTAATAGATTGTGTAATTTTACTTACAAATCATTTTCGGATCTTCAGTAGAGTATATCAAAAAAATATTAATTCTTGAGAACAATTCTTTAGTGATGGATTCCCTTTGCGGATCTATTTCTAGCGTTAGAGTGACCACATGTGGCCTCTCTCTTATTACTTGCATTAATAATTTTTACTGTAACCCAGTCTTTATACGCTAGGCCACTTGGTGTTTTAAATTGATGTTATTAATTAATATTCAATTTTTTTCACCCTTATTGTGATTTTAATTATATATATATGTATGTATGCATGTATGTATGTATCCTGAGCACATCTGGAGGCATTTGATGTAAACAAATTAATGTATATGTATATAGGCACAGCCATGGCTGTGTTGTAAGAGACTGGATTCCAACCATATGATTCCAGGTTCAGTCCCACTGCATGGCACCTTGAGCCAGTGTCTTCTGCCATAGTCTCAGCTTGTGAGTTGATTAGGTAGATATAAACTGAATGAAGCCCATCATTTACATATATATATATATATATATATATATATATATATATATATACTCTTTTACTTGTTTCAGTCATTTGACTGCGGCTATGCTGGAGCACCGCCTTTTAGTCGAGCAAATCGACCCCGAGACTTATTCTTTGTAAGCCTAGTACTTATTCTATCAGTCTCTTTTGCCGAATCGGTGAATGACGGGAACATAAACACACCAGCATCGGTTGTCAAGCAATGCTAGGGGACAAACACAGACACACAAACACACACATACACATATATATATACATATATACGACAGGCTTCTTTCAGTTTCCGTCTACCAAATCCACTCACAAGGCATTGGTCAGCCCGGGGCTATAGCAGAAGAAACCTGCCCAAGATCCCACGCAGTGGGACTGAACCCGGAACCATGTGGTTGGTTAGCAAGCTACTTACCACACAACCACCCCTGTGCCCATATATATATATATATATATATAAATGATGGGCTTCATTCAGTTTATATCTACCTAATCAACTCACAAGCTGAGACTATGGCAGAAGACACTGGCTCAAGGTGCCATGCAGTGGGACTGAACCTGGAATCATATGGTTGGAATCCAGCTTCTTACAACACAGCCATGGCTGTGCCTATATACATATACATTAATTTGTTTACATCAAATGCCTCCAGATGTGCTCAGGATACATACATACATGCATACATACATATATATATATATATATGTATATATGTGTGTGTATGTGTGTGTGTGTGCATATGTTGTGTGTGTGTGTGCATATGTTGTGTGTCTGTGTTTTTGTCTCCCCAACATCATGTGACAACTGATGTTGGTGTGTTTACATCCCCGTAACTTACCGGTTTGGCAAAAGAGGCCGATTGAATAAGTACTAGGCTTACAAAGAATAAGTCCTGGAGCCGATTTGTTCAACTAAAGGCGGTGCTCCAGCATGGCCGCAGTCAAATGACTGAAGCAATTAAAAGAATAAAAGTGTATATATATATATATATCACCGTGACCGACCAGGCTTTCAGATGTTGCTACACATCACTGGTCACAATGCGTTTTGCATTGTTTTAGCCTTTAAACGATGCCACCCCACTGGCTAAGCAAGCAGGCCAATATATATATATATAAATTGAGGGAATGGAGGAAATAGAATCCAGACTACACATGTTTCATAGCTGGCAGAACCTCATAAGTAGGAACTACTCAGACAAAGTTCTGCCAGCTACGAAACAAGTGTAGTCTGAATTTTGTCTCCTTCATTCCTGAAATTTGGATTTTTATTCACTTACTGCTGGAGATTGAAAAAAATCTGCGATTCTCCCATGAAAAAGAAAGAGCAGACAAAGAAGCCTGGGCTATAGACATAAAATCTAACCCCAGAGGTTTCTACAAGTTTGCCAAAGAAACAGCTTCGGTGTACTGCAGGATAGGGCCACTCCTCGAAAAAGATGGTTCACTCACAGGAAACCCAATAAGGGTAAGTGAAATACTAAATGAGCAATTCAAAAGTATTTTCATTCTACCCCTACGACACTTGCCAGTCAGCAATGCAGCTGACTTTTTCGCCACAACAGATACAAAAAATCAGAGGCAGTGATGATTGATTACATCAATATAAAAGAAGACGATGTAATAAGGGCAATAGATAAGATGAACCCGAACTCATCTACTGGCCCTGATGGATTGCCAGCGATCCTTCTAAAATCATGTGAGTCCTAGTAAAACCACTGCAGTTACTCTTCCAGAGATTCCTTGCAACTGGCAAACTTCCAAGCAAGCTGAAGGCGGGTAAAGTATGCCCTATTCATAAATGAAACAGCTGAGCAGAGGCCAAAAATTACAGACCTATCTCTCTGACCTCACACATCAGCAAGGTCATGGAACGAATAGTCAGAAGAAAACTAATCACCTTCCTTGAGGAAAATGACTTGCTGACTGACACCCAACATGGTTTCCGACCAGGAAGAAGCTGCCTGACTCAGCTCTTACAACATAATGAATGGGTGCGGAAACAGCTGCCCAACCACTCAAATATGGATGAGATATATCTCGAATTTGATCCTGGACAAAGTCGATCCTGGAATGATGTGTCACAAACTGCGTGATCTTGGCGCAGTTGGAAAATTGGGCAAAATGCTGCTTGACTTTCTGAAGGATAGAAGTCAGGTGGTAGTAGCCAATGGGGCCACCTCCAATAACACGCAAATAGTGAGCGGTGTTCCGCAAGGCACTGTTTTGGGACCACTACTGTTCATAATGGCCCCCTCAGCCATGCCCTCAGCCACAAAGAGAGCCACGATCACAAGTTATACAGATGTACAAAAGTCTCACAGGTAATACAGAACCCTGAAGACACTATGCACCTGCAATGTGAGCTGGACGGAATATACAAGAGGGCTGAAAAGAATAATATGCAGTTTAATGCTGAAAAGTTTCAAGCCTTGTGCTACCAGCCTGCAAAACTAATAGCAATACCAATAAAATACACGGGACCTGGAGGGATTGCAATCCCAGAGACACAGTCAGTGCGAAACCTGGGCATTTACATGAGTGATGATGCAACCTTCCATGTACATGTTGCTAAATTGGCAATGAAATGCAAACGACGAACTGGATGGATTCTTAGAACTTTTACAAGAGATCAAGAATTCATGATGGTCCTCTGGAGGACACTTGTCCTAAGCCACTTTGACTATTGCTCTCAGCTATGGTCACCAACCAGTGTCAAATTAATCTCAGAACTTGAAGCAGTCCAACGAAGCTACATGAAGATAGCCTCGATGCAGCATACAAGCTACTGGGAAAGACTCAAGAGATTGAGACTATATTCCTTAGAGCGTAGGCGAGAAAGATCTGCCATAATATACATCTGGAAGATCCTGGAAGGACTTGTCCCAAACTTTGGCATTATGAGTTACACAAATACTAGAACTTGGCGTCACTGCACAGTGCCAAGGACTCCAAATTTGCCATCAATGTGTAAGACAAGATATTGCGATAGCCTGGGCTTCAGAGGTCCACAGCTCTTCAATATCCTCCTGAAGGACCTGAGAGACCTGCATGGGGTGGATACAGATGTCTTTAAAATAAAACTGGAT
This sequence comes from Octopus sinensis, assembly GCF_006345805.1. Lineage (NCBI taxonomy): Eukaryota > Metazoa > Mollusca > Cephalopoda > Octopoda > Octopodidae > Octopus > Octopus sinensis. The sequence continues at coordinate 2,687,672 of NC_043026.1, forward strand.
CTCTTCCTGTCAGGTGTCCCAGATGAACCAACTTCGCGGCAGGAGGTGTAGATGAGGGCAGCTGCATCGAACTCTCTCATGCACCAAATGGCAATTGCTAAAAAGCATTTGTGAAGTAAAATCATGTAGCAACACCAAATGGCGGTGCCCCAGCATGGCCGCAGCTCATGAGCTGAAACTAGATAAAATAAAAATAAAAAAAATAAATAAATAAAATAAATACTCAGTGGCCCCTGCTACTAACTGTGAACTATAGAATAACTTTTCTCAGCTCATTGAACTTTGATATGGGAAAATACGGGCTGCATGTTGTGTTCTTGAGCAAAGCACTTTATTTCACGTTGCTCCAGTTCACTCAGCTGTAGAAATGAGTTGCGACGTCACAGGTGCCAAGCTGTATCGACCTTTGTCTTTCCCTTGGGTAACACTGGTGGCGTGGAGAGGGGAGGCTGGTATGCATGGGCGACTGCTGGTCTTCCATAAACAACCTTGCCCGGACTTGTGTCTAGGAGGGTAACTTTCTAGGTGCAATCCCATGGTCATTCATGACCGAAGGGGGTCGTTACCCCTTTTATGCAATCTTCTCATCAGGAAAGAAAAGGGGCCTCTCTCAACAAGACAATCAAAAATTTCGATGATTGCCTACATGGTAACCATGCTGAGGATAATTTATTCACCTACTTATATATATATATATATATATGTGTGTGTGTGTATATAAATATATATAACATACATGCGTAGGAGTGGCTGTGTGCTAAGTAGCTTGCTTACGGACCAGTCCCACCACGTGGCACCTTGGGCAAGTGTCTTCTGCTATAGCCTCGGGCCGACCAAAGCCTTGTGAGTGGATTTGGTAGACGGAAACTGAAAGAAGCCCGTCGTATATATGTATATGTATGTATGTGTGTGTATGTGTTTGTGTGTCTGTGTTTGTCCTCCCAACATCGCTTGACAACCGATGCTGATGTGTTTACATCTCCGTAACTTAGCAGTTCGGCAAAAGGGTAGGTATAGAATAAGTACTAGGCTTACAAAGAATAAGTGCTGGGGTCGATTTGCTCGACTAAAGGCGGTGCTCCAGCATGGCCACAGTCAAACGACTGAAACAAGTAAAAGACTAAAGACTAAAGACTTACATAAACACACACAGACATTTCAAAATTAAATAGACACCCCTCATTATACTGTTCTGTTGGTGCTGTGGACATTACTTTTTAGTACTCTGCTCAAACAGGTTAAATTATTCTAAATTGAACAAGGCAGACACAACAAAATCCTTGATCAAATATTCAAAGACATCAAACGACATTATTTGATTTAGAGAATCTTTCAAAACTAATGGCTTCTATTTACTTTTAACATGCGTTTGTGTGTATGTGTTTGTGTGTGTGTGTGTGTGTGTGTGTGTGTGTGTGTGTGTGTGTGTGTATGTGTATATATGTGCATACCCATATGTACATATATGTGTGTGTGTGTATATACATACGTATGTATATGTATATATTAGGCAGGATACTGAGTCCTGTCGCATTTTCAATGAGAAAAGGAAAAGACACTTATTTGGTTGTAATACTCTTTACTCTTTTACTTGTTTCAGTCATTTGACTGCGGCCATGCTGGAGCACCGCCTTTAATCGAGCAAATCGACCCCGGGACTTATTCTTTGTAAGCCCAGTACTTATTCTATCGGTCTCTTTTTGCCGAACCGCTAAGTGACGGGGACGTAAACACACCAGCATCGGTTGTCAAGCAATGCTAGGGGGACAAACACAGACACACAAACATACACGCACACACATATATATATACATAAATACGATGGGCTTTTCAGTTTCCGCCTACCAAATCCACTCACAAGGCATTGGTCGGCCCGAGGCTATAGTAGAAGACACTTGCCCAAGGTGCCATGCAGTGGGACTGAACCCGGAACCATGTGCCTGGTAAACAAGCTACTTACCACACGGCCACTCTTACGCCTAATGGATACATTTAATGAAGATAATACTCCAGCCTCATTTTTAATAACCCAATCCCATCTGGCTGATAAGTTGTTGATCCCATCTGGGGCATAAAAGTCTTCAGGTTTCGATGCAAAAAGAATTGGAATTTCTATTTTTAGCCCTTCTTCATTTTTGAACTGTTTTCCCATTTAAATGATTTTGCATTGATCTGAAAAGAGGATAATCTGATGGGGCAAAGTTGGGTGGGTGAGGAGGATGAGCCAAAGCTGCCATATTAAGCGTGAGGATTTTGTTTTGTGTAATGCAAGTTGTCGTGGCCGATGTCAGTGCCACCTGACTGGCACCTGTGCCTGTGGCACGTAAAAAGCACCATTTGAGCCTGGCTGATGCTAGTGCAGGTGGCACATAAAAAGCACCATTTGAGTGTGGTTGATGTCATTGCCGCCTGACTGGCCCCTGTGCCAGTGACACATAAAAAGCACCATTTGAGTGTGGTTGATGTCATTGCCGCCTGACTGGCCCCTGTGCCAATTGGCATATAAAAAGCACCCACTGCACACTTGGAGTGGTTGGCATTAGGAAGGGCATCCAGCAGTAGAGACCTTGCCAGATTAGACTGGAGCTTGGTGCAGCCTTCTGGCTTGCCAGTCTGCAGTCAAACTGTCCAACCCATGCCAGCATTCAGAATGAAGGATGATGAGGATGATGATGTTGATGCAGGAGCATCATACCTTTATGATTGACCAATGATGATTGTTTTTTCTGCAAATTTTGACTCAGGCGCAGGAGTGGCTGTGTGGTAAGTAGCTTGTTTACCAACCACATGGTTCCGGGTTCAGTCCCACTGCGTGGCACCTTGGGCAAGTGTCTTCTACTATAGCCTCGGGCCGACCAAAGCCTTGTGAGTGGATTTGGTAGGCGGAAACTGAAAGAAGCCCGTCGTCTATATGTATATATATATATATATATATATGCATGTGTGTGCTTGTGTGTCTGTGTTTGTCCCCCTAGCATTGCTTGACAACCGATGCTGGTGTGTTTATGTCCCCGTTACTTAGCGGTTCGGCAAAGGAGACCGATAGAATAAGAACTGGGCTTACAAAAGAATAAGTCCTGGGGTCGAGTTGCTCGATTAAAGGTGGTGCTCCAGCATGGCTGCAATCAAATGACTGAAACAAGTAAAAAGAGAAAAGAAAGAGAGAGAGTGAATCTCGTTGGTGATCGTAATTACCAATATTAATTGTTTCACTGGAATTCCACACTTCATATTAGTTGTCACCTTTCATGTCCCTCCAAACACAGAGCATGGCCTTTTCTGGGTGTGGTGTGCTCCTTTTCATTGTCTGATAACCATTGTCTTTTCCTTTGGATATCATTGTAAAGCACCCACGTTTCATCATTGGTTGTTACTCTACCTGAAAAGGAGATCGCTGGCATTGAAATGCAAATGGTAACACTAATATAAAGTTGAGTAGCAGCCAGAACATGTGGTCCTCACTTGGCTCAGTTCAGACCCCTTTCCCACTTTGTGTTGTTGTTGTTGTTGAGCTTTTGGGAGAAGTCCGAAAGGTGGTCCTTTGCTATTCGTGGGACCCACAAAAGAGAAAGCAGCTCAACCCCCGACACCGACAGCATCGACGGATGAATGAATGCGCATCCAGGCCCAGCGGTTGCATAGGAAGTCGTGGACAAGAAACAGGATGAAAGAGTGAGAGAAAGTTGGAGTGAAAGAGTACAACAGGGGTTGCCACCACACCCCTGTTGGATCCTCGTGGAGCTTTAGGTGTTTTTGCTCAATAAACACACACAACGCTCAGTCTGGGAATCGAAACCGCAATCCTCCGACCGTGAGTCCGCTGCCCTAACCACTGGGCCATTGCTCCTCCACTGCTGTAGCTGTACCATAGTCTGGTGACGTGTATTGGACATTTTTGCTAATTCTTGTGCAGTTTGTTTTGGATTTTCTTCCACCAAAATTCTGTAAAACCTTGAAATTGAAGGAACTTGGTTAACCTGATTGAGGGGAGCCACTGAGGGGCCAAAGTTTCTGGATGGAAATTCTCTAAACCATTGTTAGCATGTTCAGACAGTTGGAGCTTCATTTTTATAGGCAGAGTCAATATTTCTTGCAGCGTCTTTTGTTGAGCAGCCCTTTTTGCAATCATACATCTCACGTTGTCTCATTTGTGTCTGAATGATATTCTTTGTCGATGGCTCAGATTGCAGAAATATTAAACAATTTGCTATGAAATCAATGTTGCCTTCTGTATTGGCAAAGTGTCTTCAAAGTTAAGATGTCTAACATACCCCAGGACTTTGTCTCCAACCTAAAATGTATATAGGTGTATGTATTTATGTATTTATAGGTGCAGGAGTGGCTGTGTGGTAAGTAGCTTGCTAACCAGCCACATGGTTCCGGGTTCAGTCCCACCGTGTGGCATCTTGGGCAAGTGTCTTCTGCTATAGCCCCGGGCCGACCAATGCCTTGTGAGTGGATTTGGTAGACGGAAACTGAAAGAAGCCTGTCGTATATATGTATATATATATATATATATATATATATATATATATATATATATGTATGTGTGTGTGTGTGTGTATATGTTTGTGTGCCTGTGTTTGTCCCCCTAGCATTGCTTGACAACCGATGCTGGTGTGTTTACGTCCCCGTCTCTTAGCAGTTCGGCAAAAGAGACCGATAGAATAAGTACTGGGCTTACAAAGAATAAGTCCCAGGGTCGATTTGCTCGACTAATGGCGGTGCTCCAGCATGGCCGCAGTCAAATGACTGAAACAAGTAAAAGAGTAAGAGTATTGTATATGCCTGTGCTTTTTATGTGGTTGAGAAGCAGAAATAAGTATCTTGTTATAGAGGAGGTACATGGTTACCCAGTGAGAGAGAGGGAGAGAAAAAGAGAGAGCGACCTAGAATGAGGGCAGAAATAAGTGTGCTGCTGTCGGGGAGACAAGTGGCTTCCCAGCCAGAGGGAAGAGCAAGGGAAAGAGAGAGAGAGAGAGAGAGTAGAAAACAGCAAAAGCGTAAGAGAGAGTAGGAGAGAGATGATGATGAAGTGCCGGGGTATACTCACAAGTAAGAAAGATCAGAGCAGAGATGTGATGGTAGAGTAGAGAAAAAAAAGGGGTATGAAGGGCATAAAATATGCAGTCAGGTGTTACCAAGAAGGTGCAAGTGGGGACTGGAGTGATGGGTGGAAACCTGGGTAGAGGGCAGTGGGGGTAGGAAAGGGGATCGGAAGAAATGTGAGGAAGGGAAAGATGCAGTTTAGAAGAGATTTGGTTTGGTTTCTTGGAGTAGGGTCTGTGGAAATTGTGTTGTTCCATGCGGGACACAACTCTTCTAGCTCTCCATTTTGCTGACGTGGGCAGGACTTTTCTAGGACCTCATATCGGCAAACATCTCATTCCATTGTCATTTCCACCATGAGTCCCAACATCCTAAGATCAGTCCACACTACTTCATCACATGTCTTCCTGGGTCTCCCCCTTTTACGGGTATCATCCACTTCATTGACAGGCATTTCATACACATCACATGTCCAAACCAATGCATTCTCCTCACCTGCATGCCACATTTAATCCCTGTTAGGCCTAACTTTTCTCTCAGCACAGTTCTACTTTGTCGGCCATGCACATTGATGTTTCAAGTCCAAATTGAGCATCCTACCTTCGCTCCTTTCCACTCCACACATGTCCTCTCCAGTCAGACCCTATGTCTCACCTTCACGTCATATAGCTGTTCTCACACAGGCATCATACAATCCACCTTTCACTCTGAGAGAGAGTCATTTTGCTGCCAACAGAGGCAGTAACCCTCTGAGCTTCCTCTACCCTTCAGAAGGACCAATTCTATGGGGTTCTTTTGCAGGTTACCTCAATGACAAATGACAGAGGTTTCATTATTTTGGCTGGCAATTTTAATGGACATGTGCAGCTTCTTTCAGTTCTACCAAATCCACTC